>NW_003852579.1:2538334-2549663 GCF_000181295.1 Otolemur garnettii
AAAAAAAAAAAAAAAAAAAAAAGCAAAACAGAGACCTAATGTCATTCAGAGGTATTAATCTAATGTTTTGGTTTTTTTTTTGAGACAGAGTCTCACTATGTTGCCCTGGGTAGAGTGCCATGGTGTCACAGCTCACAGCAACCTCCAACTCTTGGGCTTAAGCAATTCTCTTGCCTCAGCCTCCTGAGTAGCTGGGACTACACGTGCGGGGACTACAGGTGCCCGATACAATGCTTGGCTATTTTTTTGCTACAGTTGTCATTGCTGTTTAGCTGGCCCGGGTCAGGCTTGAACCCGCCAGCCTCAGTGCATGTGGCTGGCTCCATAACCACTGTGCTACGGGCACCAAGACCAAATGTGTTAATCTAGATGTTGCTTACCTGAACTGATGGGGAATCTAGAAGAAGAAAGATGCTACAAGGCCAGGCATGATGGCTCATGCCTGTAATCCTAGCACTCTGCGAGGCTGAGGCAAGTGGATTGCCTGAGCTCAGGAGTTCAAGACTAGCCTGAGCCAGAGTGTGAACTCATCTCTAAAAAAATAACCTGAAATTGTGGTGGACACCTGTAGTCCCAGCTAGTTGGGTGGTGGATGCCTGTAGTCCCAGCTAGTCCCATTCTCTTGGCTGAGTCAAGAGAATCACTTAAGCCCAAAAGTTTGAGGTTGCTGTGAGCTATGATGCTACAGCACTCTACTGAAGTCGACAAAGTGAGACGCTGTCTGAAAAAAAAATAAAAAAGATACTACAATATAAAGACCAGCTGCCTATAGAAGGTACTGCAATGAGATCTAGTTGGTTTCAAGAATATGAAAAGGAAAAATATTAGACAAATATTTAATTGAATAGAAAAATTATTTGAAGATTCTCAATTCTATTTGAAAAGACAATGGCTCCAGCTAACTATTACAATTCAGTATTTTCTTTGTTTTGGGAAAGAAAAAAGGGTTCTAAAGGCTTTCTCCTAAAAATTGTTTACTCAAAGGGATTATGTCTCAGGACCATCAAATCCTGTGTATGCATGTGCTTTTATAAGTTATAAACTTCTTGAGTTACGGATCCCAGACTTCATTCAGAGCAGGATACAGGTGTCTTACAGGTATTTCGCTACCACTCTATTAAATGTAATCCAGAGTTTTTTCTTTTCAGGTTATTACATGAAAGAAAGAGATTCACATATTTGAAGAGACTATCAGAGAACCAACCATAAACCAGGTGTGCTGGCTTATGCCTGTAATTCCAGCTTTTTGGGAGGTCAAGGTGAGAGGAATCATTTTAGCTCAAGAGTTCAAGACCAGCCTAGGTAACATAGCCAGACCTTATCTCTATAAAAATAAAAAAAAATTGCTGTGTGTGGTGGCACATGCCTGTAGTCCTAGTTACTCAAGAAGCCGAGGCAGGAGGAGGATCACTTGAGCCCAGGAGTTCAAGGTTATAGTGAGCTATGGTAGCACCACTGCACTCTAATCTGATGGACAGAATGAGACCTTGCCTCAAAAGTAAAGGAAAAAAAAAAAAGACCATAGTTATAAGTCTTATCTATAAGCAATAGTTGCTTATCTATAAGCAATCATAGTGAAAATGTATCCTGAAAATCTTTCTAAAATTTTGCCATGTAAGTTTTTTCTGGAGAACCTATATAGTAATTTTACCCACACACATTTAAGTTATTTATTCCCTATTGGAGACCAATTTTACCTTTAGTGGCAAGAGAAAAATAATTCCTTTCTCTGCAAAGAGGAATCAAAAACCTGTTATTAGTGGGCAGTGCCTGTAGCTCAGTGAGTAGGGCACCAGCCCCATATACCAAGGGTGGCGGGTTCAAACCTGGCCCTGGCCAAACTACAACAAAAAAATAGCTGGGCGGGCGCCTGTAGTCCCAGCTACTTGGGAGGCTGAGGCAAGAGAATCACCTAAGCCCAAGAGCTGGAGGTTGCTGTTGAGCTGTGATGCCACGGCACTCTACCGAGGGCGACAAATTGAGACTCTGTCTCTAAAAACAAACGAACAACCCCCCCCCACCGCTATTAGCTCATCTTACCTATATATATATATATCTCCTAGGTAGACATATACAAACCAAGTAAAAAAGAGTAACCTCATTGCCAAGCTTGGCATGCAATTTTAGGGAAGCACTTTCATCTCAGGACCATGATAAGATGTTAAAATGAGGGAAGGAGGCAAAAATCCTAACTTCAAAGACTAACCCCTCCTTGATGCTGGGCTGTTTTATTTCTTATCCATTTAGAAATTATATTTTAAGATCTTAAGGCATACTAAAGTATTAATAATCATGAGATTGCAAGTAATTTGTTTTTTTCTTTATGTTTTTTCTATTTTCTAACTTTTGTAAAACGAATGTATTACTTTTATAATAAAAAATTATCATTTTCTTATATAAGCTCTTATATCTGGTTTCAGTAGTGAAATGATCTTTAAAACCTAAAGCGTCTGGTAAACAATTTACAAAGCAAGTGCTGATAAATCCTTAATGTCCTCTGAGACTTGTTTTTTTTTTGAGACAGAGTCTCACTATGTCACCCTGGGTAGAGTGCCATGGTGTTACAGCTCACAGCAACCTCAAACTCTTGGGCTCAAGCACTCTCTTGCCTCAGCCTCCCAAGTAGCTGGGACTACAGGAGCCTGCTACAACACCTGGCTTTTGTTGTTGTTGTTGTTTGTTTGTTTGTTTGTTTAGCAGGCCTGGGGGCTGGGTTCAAACCCACCAGCCCCAGAGCATGTGGCTGGGGCCCTAATCCCTGGGCTATGGGCACTGAGCCAATATTTCAGGTTAGTCATAAAACTTACAAGCATTTTAAAGTATAATAGATTTATTGTTGTTCCTAAGCCTCATAGCTGATCTTTCTATTTTGTCATCAACCACACACTTCCTTACTGAAATTACTAAATTTTCCTCAAAAAGAGAGTATAAGATTTAGCATTTTACCTCTCTAGTCACTTTATATAATGTAATCCCCAATATGGCACATCTATTAGTCTACCATTGTTTTTCACATTCTTTTTTATTTTTTTTAGAGACAGAGTCTCACTATTTTATCCTTGGTAGAGTGCCATGGAGTCACAGCTCACAGCAACCTCCAACTCTCAGGCTTAAGAGATTTTCTTGCCTCAGCCTCCCTAGTAGCTGGGACTACAATCGCCTGCCACAACACCTGGCTATTTTTCCTTGTAGGTGTCATTGTTGTTTAGCTGGCCCAGGCTGGGTTCAAACCCACCAGCCTGGTGTATGTGGCCAGCATTGTAACCACTGTGCTATGGGCGCTGATCTGGTTTTCACATTCTTACATCTTATCTCGTTATTCTGTCTAGTGAAATGAAACTTAAGACTGGCTTTGTAAGTACTGCTTAATGATATGATCAACTCTGTAATGTCACCATCATCTTTGCAATGAGTTTGTGGCTTGTTGAAATGCAAATATCTCAGGGAAAGTTACAGCAATGTTTCTATACATCAGGAAAAGGGGATTCATTAGACTTTTCTTTTCTTTTTTTTTTTTTTAGAGACAGAGTCTCACTTTGTCGCCCTTGGTAGAGTGTCGTGGCATCACAGCTCAACAGCAACCTCCAGCTCTTGTGCTTAGGCAATTCTCTTGCCTCAACCTCCTGAGTAGCTGGGACTACAAGCACCTGCCACAACACCTGGCTATTTTTTTGTTGCAGTTTGGCTGAGGCCAGGTTTGAACCCACTACCCTCAGTGTATGGGGCCAGCGCCCTACCCACTGAGCCACAGGTGCCGCCCTCATTAAAATAAGATTTGTATAGATTTTAAAAGATAAATTTTGATAAGAAAAAGAGAGTGAATGGGGTAGCAGTGGAATTGGGGGGGGGGTTAGGGGTGCACAAACACACATACACCCACAGATCACATTACCCTTGCTTTGCAAACCCAGTAAGAAATGCTTTGCACTGCAAATGCCCACAGAACAGCAGGAATCGAGGTTATCTTGCTAAGCACAGAAGGAAGATACCCAGCAGAAGAGTCCAGCTCCTGGTTCTTAACTAAAGTAAACAATAAATATTACAGTCATTTAAATTATCAACAAATTTAAGGAATACCCCCAGATGGTCTGCAACATGCAAACTAAAAAATGTAGAATTCAATCCTGATAAGATCCATTAATTGCGAGTGCTTTGTTTCTATATATCTTTTTCTTTCACAAAACACGACAAGCTTATACCTCAGCAAAGAATAGCTTTAATTGTCTAGGGGGAAAACTCTAAAAAAATCAAAATGTATGTTTTTATACATTCATGGAATATAAATATTTATAATCTCCTTCCTATTTTGAAAAATTATTAGTGTCAGTATTTCTTTTGGTTGTATAACAATCAGTAAGAATATTTGCCCCATGATTTTTTAAAAAAATTTAAGTTAAAACAAATGCTTTTAAATGGGCACTGGCAATAAAAGATAAATCAGATGTGGTAATGGCTTCTTTTGCAAAAGCCATGTGTAAACAGCACATAAAGATGACAAGTCAAGCAGTAGTAGCCCATTCTTCAGCCAAAAAAGGAAACAAATGAAGAAAGAAGAACAAAATTACCAACAGGAAATATATTCCCTGGTCCCCCACCCCCAAAAGCTCGATAAATAATAGCTTTGGTACATTTTTCAGTGGAAAACTCAGGCCACTAGCGGTTTAAAAAAAGGACATTAGAATCACAAACACTCAAAATGGGGATAAACTAACAACAGAGTAACCATGTGGCTAGCAAAAGATTATTCAAAAATTCTCTTTCCTCTCTAGTTAGCCATCCTTTATTATGCAATACATTTCTTTTCATTCTATTTTTTTTCCTCTCAGACATACCCTCCCTCATTTTTTTTCCCAGTGTATATGCTTTTAGTCCCTAGCTAGAAATACATCCTTGTAGTGATCACTAGCATTTCCATGGAAGAGTCATTTTCATGGTTCTTTGTCACTCTATGGTATATAAAGATTGCATCTGGATAAAATCTGGATGAAGGAGCTGATTCAGGAAGATGCTGGCTTTTACTAGAGTCAATACAGTTGCCTATTATGGAGAACAACTCTACTATGCAGCTGTTCCCAAATGACAGCAAAAGAAATTTGCCAGTGACAATTAACTTTCAAGCATAGTTTACATACTTTCCTAAATAGTGCTGTTATTAGATTATCCCCAGAACAGGTGAATGTAAAAGCAAACAACTTGAAAATCCATGCCTGATGCAAAATTTTAACTATTAGTAATAGAAAATTTTGCCTTTTCACAGCACTCACCAGCAAGGACTCCACAATCAAATGAGTGTTCTCAAACCTGAATAGATCTATGGAAGTGGAACTGCTTGAGCAAATATTAAAGGTTATTCTAAACATGTCTAAGAGACCAGAAACCTTTGTGGTCAGTTTTATTTCATTATGAAAGCTCAGTTGAAGGGACAGACATGGACAGAAGGAGCTATATAACCAGTACAACAACTCTGATCATTTAAGATGGAACAAAGTTAAATTGTTTGGCAGCCCCAGTTCCAAAAGTGATTAAAGCCATAATAAGCAATTAAGGAAAACATCATGCTCCAATTTGATACCTAGAAAAGTTATCTTGATTCTACAGAACCAAATACAACAGAAAACTATTTTTAGATGCTAATTAGCTATATCTTCTCTTTCTGAAAAATCCTATAGTAATGAAAATGGCTTCGTGGTAACATTTTCAACAAATTCCTAAAAGAAATGTTGCTTTGGAGAACTACTACAAAGTTTTTGTATTACTACTCAGATCACAGGGCATATACGTTGAGCTAGTAAAAAGACAACTCTAAAATGCAAAATGTTGGTTTTAAGTAATCAGCTGGATAACATACTAAAATCTATAACCATGAGATTAAGAAAAGGTTTGCCCAAGGTGAAGTAAGAGATAAAAATGATATACTTTATATTAATTCCTCATTATAGGAACAAGCTCTCCTTACACCCACATACCCACACCCACTCCATCTTCACTTCAGTGCGATCAGAGTGGCAATACTGGATAGTTAATAACTATTAATTTGTACAGTACTTTAAAAAAACCATAAAAGACAAATTTAGCATATTAAAATGCTTCTAACAGATGTGCCAATTATATTAGCTGTAGTGACTGATTAAGTTGATTAGTAAAAATTCATATTTTTTTTTGACTGTGGTATAAATAGTTAAATGAGTTCAAAGCTGATTTAAACAATATTCTGAGAAGTGAACATGAAGACTGACTGCCAGCCATTTTTGGCTGAACAGATAAAGCAGAGGTTTCTTTTTGGGGGGACGGGAGTGTCTATATGTAGCTTTACTGGCTTCTACTTCCTTAGTGATTAGTAGTAAACAAAATCAGATTTGCAATAAGATTTATTCACAATTTTGAATATTAACAGAGCAAATGATACAAGAAAAATACCAAAGAAAATCTTTCAAAAGGGAAGTATTTTAGCAGATTTCTTTAGGTTTAAATATCTTGCTGAATTGTTAATGAATAAACAATTTATTTAACCAAGTATCAAAACTAAAGGATCTTGGACAAGGGAATTGAAAGGAACATGGATTTAGGGATTAAAAAGCACCTCCCATGTTAATCCTTCAGCTTACATCCAGGTCAAGTAGGGAACAAAGACACTTCCAAAAGAAGGTAACTTTATCTTATTCTCATTTATTGATGAATTCTGCCCCAATCGGCTGTGAATTAAGGAACTCCTCCCAGAGAAATCTCTTTATTTTGAAAGTAATACTTAGAAAGAAAGACTCTTCTAAAAGGTGTTCCTTAGATGCTCCACCTTAAATTGATACAAGTTCTCAAAGCACTAAGGTAAACTAAAAGCTCAGAGTAAAAATTATTTTACTTTCTTTCCCACGTTCATTATATAGTTCTACAGCTTAACTACAAAAAAGGTAAATTTGGGAATTGTTTCTTTATTCCTTAGGGGAAAATGGATGTGGACACTTAAAACCAAACCAAACAAAGGGCGATAGCTGGGATTATCACAGAATATAAGATTACAATTAACACACAGAAATTTGGAAAACTTGCAGAGACAGAGCACTGTGGTTGTTACAGAACATTTTTTAGATTACAGTGCAGGTGCATCCTGACAGCCAGATAACTAGAAACTAATGCTCTAATCTTTTTTCCCCCTACTGCTAATAGTAAACAAACAAACAAAAAAATACTTTGACACTGAATGAAGATGTTCAGATCACAACAGCAAAACTGTACAAAGTCAGAAAATGTAATTAATCACTTTTCTGGTCTCTATCAGAGGTCAACAAACTATATGGCCAACAGGAAAAAATCCTACCCTGTCCTTCTTTTGTATGGCTATGAGCTAGGAATGGTTTTATATTTTAAATTGGTTAGAAAAAAAAAAAAAGAATATTTAGTAACACATAAAAATTATATGAAGTTCAAATTTCAGTGTCCATAGTTTGATTGGAACATAGTCATACCCATTTGTTTCACTCTATAATGGCAAAGTTGAGTAGCTGTCACAGACTATATGGGCTACAAAGCCTAAAACATTTATTATCTGGCCCTTTACAGAAAAGTTTGCCTATCTCTGACCTACATAGTGTACAAAATCCACAGGAGTTTTTTTTTTTTTTTTTTTTGAGACAGAGTCTCAAGCTGTCACCCTGGGTTGAGTACCATGGTGACATAGTTCATAGCAACCTCCAACTCTTGGGCTCAATAGATCCTCTTGCCTTAGTTTTTCAATTTTCAGTTGAGAGGGCGTTTCACTTTTTGCTCAGGCTGCCCACAAGAGTGTGATATATTTTGTGTTTTTGTATCATGTAAAACATAAGAAAAATGTATCACATTGCCCTCTACAATGTATTTGAGATAAACACAAATGCTCCCTTTATGACATCACACTCCAGATGACTTTATAGACACTGACAGACACCCCAATCTTAACAATATGTTCTAGAGTGAAAATACTTGATCATTACTTGTGGTAAATGGACAAGAGTTTTTAACAGACCCACATCGTAAGACATTAACAAGAGAGACTGACATCTACCATAGAAGTATACACAGATACCTTGAATAAACCAGAGACCATACTACCAGATTAATGAAAGACAGAGTGGCTTCTGGGCTCTCTGTAGGCTTTCTTGGTTACTGAATGGGCACATAATAATTTATTTGGCACAAAATTATGTCCTAATACAAGAGATTCTATGTGAAAAGTTAAGTTTATCCATTGCCACCTGTGATTAATCATTTAATTCAGTATAACACATATTAATTATTTATTATATACAAGGCCATATAGTAGCTGGGATACAAAGGTGATAGATTAGCAAACAAAAATGAACAAGGTCTCTCACCTTTGAGAATCACACAGTTTTGAGGAGAAATTAGATATACAAGAAACTATTAGATATACTACTAATAACACTTTAAATATTTAATATTGCTTCTTCTGGTGGGGTTCTAAATCATAACCAGAATGTTAAGCATAAAGCAAGTTTCCATAATTTTATCCTATCACACTGGTATAAATCAAATCAGGTGGGAGCACGTAAGTATGTAAAGATCAGTCGGAATGTCAGAGAAGGTAAGCAAACTTAGAATGCAGGCTCTGGTAGTGTGCTGCCTCAAAATACAAGAGTGATACTGTCTTGTCAACAGATTCTAGGCTACACATAACTTCCAAAGCTACAAAACTATATCACCCATCCTTTTTTTTTTTTTCTGAGACAGAGTTTCATTCCGTTGCCCAGGCTAGAGTGTAATGGCATCTGCTTACCTCACAGCAACCTCAAACTTCCTGGGTTAAAGTGATCCTCCTGTCTCAGCCTAGTCTGAGTAGCTGGGATTACAGGTACCTGCCACAATGCCTGACCAATTTTTCTATTTTCAGTACAGACGAGATCTCACTTTTGCTCAGCCTAGTCTCTTGAGCTCAAGCCAGGAGCTCGCTGGCTATTACACGGTGGCTCACTCCTATAATACTAGCACTCTGGGAGGCTAAGGTGAGTGGATTGCCTAAGCGCAGGAGTTCAAGATCAGCCTGAGCAAGAGTGAGACCCCATTGCTAAAAATAAAAAAAATAAAGAGCTGGGCATGTGGCAGGCACCTGTAGTCACAGCTACCTAGGAGGCTGAGGCAAAAGAATCACTTGAGTCCAAGAGTTTGAGGTTGCTATGAGCCACAGTACTTTACCACAAGTGACAAAGTAAACTCTATCTCAAAAACAAAAACAAAATAAAAATGATCCTCCTACCTTGGCCTTCCACAGTGCTAGAATTACAGGTGTGAGCCACTGTGCCCAGCCATCTTTACTCCTATCTAAAAAAAATTCCAAATGCATATGCTGTCCACAAAGAAGCTGGGAATACCAAAAACTTCAAAATCTTTTAGAGAGAAAGTCAATGTGCAGGAACAGAAAGCTGAAAACAAATGGTAGGGAAGCAACTGGTGGGCAACAGAGCCAGACAAAGAAACCTGATAAACTAGAAAAGAAAAGAAATCAAAAGCAGAAGAGGCCTTTTAAAAACAAGAGGAAGACAACAGGACATGGTACGAGCAAGACCAGGATAGATCTGGGTATCAGATGGCAAGTTATCTGAGGGCAAAAACTGTGACTAATTTTCTGACTGAGGACAGAAAATTCTTTAAAATGGCTTTATTATAAGGAAGCAGATTTTCACTTAATATAGGAATGATTTACTATATATATATATATATATAAGCCCAGAGCTGTCCAAACATGTAACGTGTTATCTTGGGAGATATTTAAACACAGACTAGTCTCTAAATCTCTAAATGATATTGTAGAGAAGAGTCAGGCATTGGAGGGGAGAGGTGTTGGTTTATGATCCTATCCAATAGTAAAAGTCTGATAATAATCCCACCTCTTTGCACCCCTGCAAAGAACTGCAGGGTGCCTTGCTGGAGGGCAGTGAATAGAGGAGTAGATAACAGTAACTAAGTTTTTCCTTTAAATCTTTTTCTCTGTGTTTTGCTCAGATAGGATGCTATGTATATGTAAAGACTTTTATTTAAAGAGATAGTAGAAACAAAAATGAGAGGCTGAACTGCTTTTATTGATTTGTGGACCAGAAAAGATAGTTGGGGGCCTGTGCGGTGGCTCACACATGTAACTCTAGCACTTTGGGAAGCTGAGGCAGGAAGATGGCTTGAGGTCAGGAGTTTAAGACCTGCCTGGGCAATAAGCGATATTTCATCCTTACAATAACAAATTAGCCAGGCCAAGTGGCGCGTGCCTATAGTCCCAGCTACTCAGGAGGTTGAGGCAGGAAGATCACTTGGGCCCAGGAGTTTGAGGTTGCAGTGAAGTATGATGATGCCAGTGCACTCCAGCCTGGGCAACAGAGTAAGATCCTGTCTCAAAAACAACAACCAAACAGTTGGGGCTCTGTGTCTTCCCCTATTTTTTAATCTCTGAAGTGCCAGATTTATTCTATTATTTACCCAGAACAGGATTCTGACTATGATAAAAGGGAGGATGTTGCTGTCCTCTAAGAAATCAATAACAAAAGATGAAAAAAGTATTCCTAAACATGTTCCCCCAACAACGTCATCTATATATTTAGTTAGGCTATTACTAAAGTTATTTAGCTTTTAACCTGTATTTCTGATCTGTGGGAATAAACTACTTACTTTTCTTTTTGTCTTTCAAATTCTAGCATGACAGGAATTTTGTTTACCAAATGGAATCCCCCATGAATTTGTAAATGTTGATCACAGCCACCATTCTTCCTTTTCTACTCTAACTTGACATGGGTTCCTACTCTAACCCTGTATCTTCCTAACCATTTCAGATGCTCTTTCCTAGGCCTGTGCCAATGTGTTTCTTTTTGTGTCACATTTTGGTGTAGCACAAAGGAGATCCTAAGACCCAAGGGGTAACAGGAGCAACGAGGAGAACAGCCAATTGATACTATCCACTGTAGTGCAAAGGAGACAGACACAGTAATCCCACATGCCCTGCAAAATAAAGGAGTTGTCTCAGTGGCTAGTGACAAAATTGCAAACAGAGGTAATTCGAGGGTAATGGAAAAAAGCAAAATTTCTACATGTTACAAAAAGAATATTGCCTAGGCAGGCTGGTTTGTTTGCTTAAGGCCAGGAGTTAGAGGCTATAGTGAGTTATGATTATATCACAGCACTCCAGCCTGGGTGAAAAATCATGATCCTGTCTCTTAAAAATAAAACAAAACAACACAAAAAAGCAATAATATAATAGTCTTTCTCAGAGCTATAGGGAGTGCTGTAAAGAAGTATGAAATCACGTAATACCTACAAAAAGGAATATAAAGGAAGGCAATTCTGTAGAGTTCTATAT
>NW_003852579.1:2550376-2562339 GCF_000181295.1 Otolemur garnettii
GCCACAACGCCCGGCCATTCTTTGGTTGCAGCCATCATTGTTTGGCGGCCCGGGCTGGGGATTCGAACCCGCCACCCTAGGTATACGTGGCTGGCGCCTTAGCCACTTGAGCCACAGGCGCCGAGCCAAGACTAGAATTTATAATAATATTTAGTAGAAAGAAATATAGTAAGTTCTAGGATAATCTCCAGTTTATTCTTTTTTTTTGTTTTTTGCAGTTTTTGGCCAGGGCTGGGTTTGAACCACCACCTCTGACATATGGGACCGGTGCCCCTACCCTTTTGAGCCATAGGCACTGCCCGTCCAGTCTATTCTTAATCAACAGAGTCAATAACTTCTCCTCTCATATGTAAATAAGTAGTAAAATTAACCCTGCAAACTGAATTTCCTTCACATTCCAAGTGTTATTAGCATATAAGAATATAGTTAAAAGGTCCAAAATGTAGGTGCTTGGTTTAATTTCTAGTATGATTCACTTGAAGCAAGCCATTTTAATAACATTTAATTTATTAAGAGTAGGATGCATTTGGAAAGACACGTTTAACTTTAGTATTTTGGGGGGGGACAGAGTCTCAAGCTGTCATGGCATCATAGTTCACAGCAACCTCAAACTCGGGCTCAAGTGACCCTCTTGTCTCAGTTTTTCTATTTTTAGTAGAGACGGGAGAGGGGAGGGCATCTCGCTTTTGCTCAGGCTGGTCTTGAACTGGTAAGCTCAAGTAAGCCACCCACCTTGGCCCCCAGGGTGCTAGGATTACAGCAGGCATGATCCACCACATCCAGCCAACTTTAGTAGTGTTTTTTGTTTTTTTTTTTTAAGACAGTCTCAAGCTGTCACCCTGGGTAAGTGCTATGACATCACAGCTCATAGCAACCTCAAATTCCTGGGCTCAAGTGATTCTCTTGCCTGACCCTCTCAAGCAGCTGGGAACTACAGGCACCCGTCACAACACCTGGCTATTTTTGTTGCAGTTGTCATTGTTGTTTTAGCTGGCCTGCACTGGATCAGGCCAGGCTGGGTTCAAATCCATCAGCCTCGGTGCATGTGGCCAGCGCCCTAAGCACTGAACTACAGGCACCACCCCAATTTTATTAGTTTTAAATGCCTACTCAAATATCAAGAAGGAGTATATGAAAATAAACATAGCTATTTAATTGCTTACTTTCAAATAAAAAATTCTAAGCAGTTAATATGTGTTTGTTTTTCAATATCCACCTTCCTAGTCCCCCAAGAGATCAAGATTTTTTTTTTTTTTTGAGACAGAGTCTCAAACTGTCACCCTGGGTAAAGTGCCATGGCATCATAGTTCACAGCAACCTCAAATTCTTTGGCTCAAGAGATCCTCTCGCCTCAGATTTTCTTTTTCTTTTTTTTTTTTTTGAGATAGAGCCTCAAGCTGTCACCCTGGGTAGAGTGCTGTGGCACTCACAGCTCACAGCAACCTCCAATTCCTGAGCTCAAGCGAATCTCCTGCCTTAGCCTCTCAAGTAGCTGGGACTACAGGCGCCCGCCATAATGCCTGGCTATTTTTTGGTTGCAGCCATCATTGTAAGATTGTTGTTTGGCAGGCCCGGGCTGGATTTGAACCCGCCAGCTCACGTGTGTGTGATTGGCGCCTTAGCCGCTTGAGCCACAGATGACGAGCCCAGATTTTCTATGTTTAGTAGAGATGGGATCTAACTTTCTTCAGACTGGTCTCCAACTCCTGAGCTTAAGCAATCTACCCACTTGAGCCTCCCAGAGTGCTAGGGATTACAAGCGTAAGCCACTGCCTCTGGCCCAGTAAAAGATTAAGAAATAAACAACAGTCAGAGCCTCTCATTCCTGGAATATGTTAAAGATTCATTCTCGTGAGGTAGGTTTGTCTCCACAATACTAGGTGGAAATTTGGGCACCAAATATTTAAGTGAACTTCTTGGAGCCACCTTAGAAATGAATAGTGGCAAAACCAAGGCAATATTGATACCGTTAGTCTAACTTATTTTTTACTTATCAATCACTATTAAGAAGTTGAACCACAGTAAAGCAAATACCTACTTGGATCTGACTCTAGTACTGAGGATGGAATGAGGTAAGGGAAGGAAATGAAAACTATTTACAGCTTTATGTTACAAACATCAGCAGCATTAACTTTAAGTTATATAAAGCTGGAATGTCCAATATATTTCCCCTGGTAACAATGATGGGTATCTTTTGAGCCTGAGCTTTGTCCAGTACCAGGCTTGGTCCTTCTCCTCTCAACCATTCTTACCCATTGACAGAAAAATAGCCTCTCCTTTGGCCATCTGTAAGGATCTCTGAAGACTCTTGCTGCACCTGAAAATTATCACTGGCTTACCAAACTTTTGGATTTAGAATAATTCTATTCAGAGAGAAGCAAAATTGAAATTTATAATAATAAAAAGCTACATACAAGGATGAAAACCAGAAATTCAGAAAATACAATCTGTTACAAAAGCATAAATAAAATTTAAGATTATTTCCTTTTTTAATCTGTAAAAAAAGGATTTAAAATAATCTAAGCAATGATAGTTTCATTAGTTATTTCTTTCTTTCTTTTTTTTTTTTAGAGACAGAGTCTCACTTTGTCACCCTCAGTAAAGTGCTGTGGCGTCACAGCTCACAGCGACCTCCAGCTCTTGGGCTTAGGTGATTTTCTTGCCTCAGCCTCCCAAGTAGCTGGGACTACAGGCGCCCGCCACAACGCCCAGCTATTTTTTGTTGCAGTTTGGCCAGGGCCAGGTTTGAAACCGCCACCCTTGGTATATGGGGCCGGCGCTCTACTCACTGAACCATAGGCACTGCCCAGTTATTTCTTTTTGTAAAAAATAAATAAATAGCTCACATTCAAGCATTTGCTGTTTCATTAAGGAAAGCTCTTGTATCTCTATTTCATAGATAAAGAGGGAATACTTCTGATCACAGCTTTGCAATATTTCAGGTTGATTTGAGGTCTCTCTTCTTATTATAAGAGAGTCAATAAATATGCTTATTTACAAAATATTTGTTATGAATAGATAAAGCCTGTAACACAAAAGCTATATATACACACTGGATTTTTTTTTTTTTTGACAGATTCTCCATATGCCACCCTGGGTAGAGTGCCGTAGTGTCTTAGCTCACAGCAAACTCCAATTCCTGGGCTCAAGCAATCCTCTTGCCTCAGTTTTTCTATTTTAGTAGAGATGGGGTCTTGCTTTTTGCTCAGGCTGGTCTCAAACTCTTGAGGTCAAGTAATCCACCTGTCTGGGCCTCCCAGAGTGCTAGGATTACAGACGTGAGCCACCACACCCAGCCTAGGTCACCCGACTTTTAAATGTAACCCAGTCCTTGCTTCTTTTCCCATTTTTGGAGGAAAGCTATAATAACAGAGTAGCAATTTTCAGAAAAAAATGTCTCCAGAGACAATAGAACAATACTGGTCTCTGTCTCTCTCTCTCTCTCTTTTTTTTTTTTTTTTTGCTTTAAGAAGTCTTCTCAAAAACAAAAAGTCCTGTTTATCAACTCAAAAGCATTGAAAAGTAAAACTAAATTGGTCATCTCAGTTTGATAACCCTATAAAACCCAGATTTCAGAACAAATGTTGGAGACATTAACCAAATGCCATTCAAGTACCATAAAAAGCAAGCTACATGCAGAGTTTCATTAATATTGAAGTAAAAAATGACAGGTTAGGCATCCACATTGTGTTCAGAAAAGAGAGAGTACTCGTATTTACTTCAGGTAAGTCTTACAAATCAACATGCAAACAGAGGACACATACTTGTCACAATAGAACTTTAGCTCACAAGGCCATTGATTAAAAACAATTGATTTCAACATAAGCACAAGAACAAACAAGTCTGCAGTGTATCAAGAAAACAAAGTATATCGAAGTATATTTTAAGCTTATCATAATAGCTGCATATTGCTTCTAGCAATATAAGTACTAAGCCATAAAGAAGTAACACAGTATTTTAATTCAGAGACGAGTTTGTTTTTCTACAGATCTTGAATAAATCTGCATTTTAGGACATTTAAAGACAGGTAAAGCAGTCTGGGAAATTCAGCCCTGGCTGGAGGCAAAAGGGCACCAGCACCATTTTCCTTAAACCATATCAACATTCTACTTATGAAAAGATGGCATTTCACCTTGGAAGATCTCTTCAATATATTTGGCAGGATAAAGTCATCTGTCCCTGCACAGGTAAGAAATAGTTATAAAAAGGCCACAGAAACCAAAAGCCCTTTTCCAGAAAAGGCTTTTGTATATACTAGTTTGATATCCTAAGAAAAGGAGTGGTTATGAATTTGTAGATGAAAACATTATCATATTAAGGCTTTTGAAGGATTAGCAAGTTGAATTTTTTTCTTAAACTACAGAACCCATGCCACACATTGACTATGGAAGATTAGGAACATATTCCATCAAATGCTTCTAGAGTATCCTGGTTTGTGTGAGACACTGGATAGTAGGACATAGCAACAGTTAACAGTAAGAACATGCAGCGTAAAAGAGTTAATGCTTTTAGGAAAAGTACCGACCTGCCTATATGCTTAAGTCTGATTTGTTTAAACTTTGGTGCAGAAAAGCTGGCTTGGGCAATCCACTGTTACTTCTTTGTATCTCACAATACATACTCTACAAAGAGTAACATTTTATTGACAGATAAATGATCACAAGAGCTTCCCTAGGACAGTGAACTATCAAGATTGGAGGGCATTATACAGGAGATAATACAGTTAAATCCAAGGACAAAAGTTCAACGGTTATTTTAGTTTTGACATTTCAGACAAGCACCCTGTTTTCCAATCACAGAAAGACCAACCACCAAACAGCCAATACAAGGACCACGAGAAAAGACATCATGAAAGGAATGCGAGGAGATGGAAAAGTACTAAAGTAGAGGTGGCACTTTTTGAGAGACTTGTGATCCTCAGGGATTGGAATAGAAACCTTGGGAAGAATTTCTTCATTTTCTTGCTGGGGCAAGGCTCTTTCAGTAGATCTCTCTTGCCTTTTAATTTTCTCTTCATCCTGTACTAACAGAGCACGTTCCTGTGTCTGCTTTCACGGTAGAAGATCAAGAAAGACAGAATAAGATGAACAAAATGACAGATGAAAAATGCTCAAAAATGATACTTGGGGATGTGCAAAGGATTTGGAAAGATCTTTTGTACGCTCTCGATTTTAGTTCTATTTTTTGCACTTTATCCTAGCAAAGTTTATAAAATACAGCAAGGTAATCAATAGATAATTTATTGAATGAATGAACACTAGGACTCCTGAAAGTTCAAGGAATCACTAGCTTTCCTCAGTTACATTATTTATTCCTCTTTTGAAGATATTCACAAATGAATCTGGGGTCATTTTTTCATGCTTTGGTACTGCCAATCACCAATTTGGCAATGCCAATAATGAAGCATTCTTCTTGCCATCAGAAAAGTTATTTTTATTACAAATACAATGGCAGAATATAAAAAGTAATCCCTATATCTCTTCATATAGACTTAAAAAACTGCAACAGTTCATTCAGTATGGTAAGTAGCTTTTGCTTAAGGAAATACAAATCTTAACCTTATACATTTTAAAGATTGTAGAAGAAAAACAAGTATAAAAGTTTATAATGTGCCTCCTGGGTCTACCAAAAAAAAAAAAAAAAGGGAAAAAAACCCCACAAGACTTCAAACTCTCTTCCTGAATCATGATTAAAAATAACAATGATAATGACCATTATGGAGGATTATACATTAAGCAATATTTTTAACACTTTAAAGGAAAGGATTCCCCCCCCAATTGTCCAATTGAGAAGTTTTTCCCTACAGTTTTCTGTACTCTGCTGTCCATAGTCGAGACAGATGTTATCTATGAAAGGAAAAACTTGGCTCTAAGTTCTCTCAGTTGAGCTAGGCTTCTCTGATCAGTTTGGAAGTTCAACACTGGTTCTTTGCACACCCCTAAGTGATATGTATCAGGGAGAAAGTAGCTAGGGGACTGGTCAGCGAAAAAGAAAAAGAAAGGATGCAAAATTATGATGATTTTTAAAAGAAAATAAAGGGGGAGAAGAAAGACAACATAAAAAGAATAGGGCATAATTAAATTCATTTTCTCTCCGAATACATATTTACATCTTCATGCAGCTTTTCAACCAGCCATGCGCCCAAATAAGCAAATTCAAAGCTGCAAAAGCTGCAGTAGTGGAAGTGTTATGAGTTAGGCCAAAAGGTTGTGGGGATCAGTTTACTAGTATAGCCAAAAGAAAAAAATTATTTAGCAGCTGTTGTTCAGTTCTGGGGGGGATTATTTGCTTGGTGCCATGACAAGAGCAAATTCCAATTGAGAAGCACAAGTCATAACAGCAGCTTTACCTCTGGCCCACCAACCTTTCTTTCCGAAGGAAGGACAGAGGTTTTCTTCACCTGGTCATACACAAATTATATAACATTCAGTTGCCTTGCAATGCAACAACAACGCTGTCAAAGGTGGAAGAAGTATCCCCAGACAACAGAAATATTATCCTGATTATTAAAGAAAAAGAAAGATATGCCAGACAGGGGAATCATCCCAATATAATCAGTCACTCACAGCATAGTTCTTATGTAGCCCACCATTCATTAGAGGGATAATAGCCCAGAAGTAAAATTGTTCAAGTACTCCCATGGGTCTAGTTGAGTTTATTTCTTTAAAATACAGAGAATGACATCACCATTCCTAAAACTGGCCCTGAGATGATTTCTGAAGGATTTCTATTAAAAGACATAAGATCTTTTCTGGAAATGGAGACTGATTCAAATTTACCCAACCTTGTCTAAGAGAGTACCAAGTAACTTTTTCAAAGTAGTTGATCATCTTTTATCACTTGCACAGAGTCAAAAAGAAAACCAGTAAATAACAGTTATAGTTTGTAAATAGAGTTAACTAGGCTAGACAGCAATAAGGAATTTTTTCATGAAATCCCGGACTTAAAGGAATTTTAGAGATAGAAAGGACCTTAAAGATCATCTACTAAACCAGGCCCAACAAGATAAATGACTTATTCAGAATCATTCAGTCAGGATTTCATTAGCTAGACCCTCTCAATCAATTATGTCATTAGTACTATAATTAGAGTCTAGTACTACTAGCCTATGTGACTTTTATGTCACCAAACTCACTCACTGAGTCATTACAATGATTTACACAAATATTCTCACTCTGTTGCCCTGGCTAGAGTGCAGTGGTGTCATTGTTGTTTGCTGCAACCTTAAACTGCTAAGCTCAACCATTCCTCCTGCCTCAGCCTCCTAAATAGGTGGGACTACAGGCACATGCCACCATGCTTGGGTAATTTTTCCATTTTTTGTAGAGACAGGGTCTTGCTCTTGCTCAGGCTGCCCTTGAATTCCTGAGCTCAAACAATCCTCCCACCTTGGCCTCCCAGAGTGCTAGGATTACAGGTGTGAGCCACCACACCTGGTCTCAATTTCATTTTCATTAAATGCAAATGACTTACTTACTTATATGGAGGATTTTCAAAACAGGTAATGATAACAGTGACAGAAAAAGAACAGCCCTTGAAAGATACCTCTGTCCTCCTATTATTGTGACTGTCTTACAAAAACAGTGTATTAAAAGTTTGATGTTATATATAAAGATAAAATAAAACATCAGTTGTTTTCCTACTATAAGCATTATAATATTTGGTGTTCTGTATTCTCTGGCTTAGGTTCAGTACATAGTTGTGAGCAATCACCCAGCTATTCCTAAGTCATGTAAATGTTCAAGAAAAGTTTTAAAAAATGGCAATCCCTTCCAATTTTGACCTTACTAAATTTAGTAAACTTTCTGGTCCTTGAAGGCATAGTTTAAATATAAACAAAGTTCCACTGGCTTATGGTCAATTCATAAACACACATTAGCCAGAAGCATGCAGCTGCAGAGACAGTTCTCAGAGCCTACTCGTCTACTGGCAATTCTAAATGGCTCCCATAATTGGACAGAATAGCCTATATGACTTTAAAAATAAGTGTTTGATCATGAATGCCTTAAAGCCAAAATGAATTTGTCAGGCATCAAAGCCAAATCTCAGCTCTAAGCTTTCTCTCAAGTACAGAATACTAAAATACAAAAACATCTATTCCATTCCTTCTCACAGTCGTTCATGATGGACAAAGTACTCACTCCTTCTCCTGTGGGGATTTGCCCATTGATGTTAAGAGTTCGGAAGGGAGAGTGAGTGGATAAACGTTTATCCCATTCGCTAGGCCGTGGTTCTGGTACAGACTCCATGAAGTTCTTTTTCAGCTCACTGATGCTGGCGTGATGCTTTTTGATCTCTTCTTGACTCTTGTCTAAATCCTACAGTTGAAAGGACAAAGATGCAAAACAATAAGTACTCAGGACAAAAAGCACACCAATGGCAACCCATCAGAGAGTGGGCATTGGCAGAAAACACACCACATCCAGGATATATGTTATGAATCCATTAATTGCATTGTAATTGTAAATATACACATGGCATATTTGCTTGCTTAAAAAAAAAAGTGCTTTTCTTGGAAGCAGTGAAGCATCACAATCCCATAGTTCTTAGCAGTTACATAACCCCTAAAGAGCTCAGCCCTTAATTTTATAATTCTTCTTCCCATTATGATGCAGCACCAGATCTCTGAACTCCTCATCCCAGGAAGGTAACCCCACAACTCAAGGTTGATAGGAATTGATTTAGGCTCAGCTCAGCAGGATGGAGATAGCCATAAGGTAAATGTTAAATGAAGGGCAGTGGGAAAGAATCAACTTCCACCTGAGATACCTTTTCTTGGCAAGTGACAAATATATAGTAGCCCTCCTATTTCCATCTGGAGATAGTTTTGTTTCTCTATTACTAGGTGGCTGTTTTGGTTTCTGATAAACAGGGACAGCCCTTTTTGACTATAAAAATTTGTTACTGAAATTGCTAAAGCATCAAGAGCAGCTTGTTACTATCTCTGAAAAATCACTTGGGAGTATGTAAAATGATCTTTTTTTGTTTGTTTGTTTTTCTTCAATACTATTCACACAAACAAAAGTTTTATGTTTTCCAGCTTCTAACAGCTTCACTTTATCTCAATGCAAAATACAAACTTCTTTCACTAACCTTCTATGAATTAGGAGTTAACAAGAGTTCAAATACCTTATATATATATTCCTGAAAATTTAGTATAATCCAACTATTTCAGCAGATTTGAATACTGGGTAACTAGAGATAGGGATAAGCTCTTAAAGGGGATATTCCAGGGAGAAATAATCAAAACTAAGGTTAATGGGCCAGGCTTGGTGGCTCAAGCCTATAAGCACGCTGGGGAGCCTAGGAGGGAAGATGCCTTGAGCCCAAAGTTCAAGACCAGCCTGAGCAAAAGCAAAACCTCGTCTCCACTAAAAATAGATTAAGCCCAGGTGCAGTGGCTCACACCTGAAATCCTAGCACTCTGGGAAGCTAAGACAGGTGGATTGCCTGAGCTCAAAAGTTCAAGACCAGCCCGAGCCAGAGTGAAACTTCGTCTCTAAAAGTAGCTGGGCATTGTGGCAGCGTCTGTAGTCCCAGCTACCTGGGAAGCTGAGGCAAGAGAATTGCTTGAGCCCAAGAGTTTGAGGTTGCTGTGAGCTGTGATACAACGGTACTCTACTGAGGGCAACAAAATGAAACTCTGTCTCAAAAAAAAAAAGAAAGAAAGATTAGTTGGGCACTGTGGTGGATATCTACAGTCCCAGCTATAGGCTAGGAGGCTGAATGATGCAGGAGGACTGCTTGAACCCAGGAGTCTGAGGTTGCTGTGATCTAGGCTGATGCCACACACTCTAGCCAGGGCAATAGAGACTCTATCTCCAAAAAAAAAAAGGAAGCTAACGTTAATAAAATGAGCTAGAAATAATATTCAAGTTTATGTAAAAGGAGGTATTTAACAACTTTCCAAAAGGAGTCTTGACCAAAAAATAGTCTGGCAAATATAACTTAAAGACAAAAACTCGAAATAACTCAAAAGATCTATGCTTGATATCAAAACATGTGGAAGCCCATCACTTGATAAATGCAAAAAATTCTGTTTTTATTATATATCAAGGCAGCTTCTGTATCCAAGAAAAGCATAATGCTAAATATATCTCTTAATATGCTGGGTGAATTTTGGAATTAGTCTTTTTTTTTTTGGTTCTGTGTAAAATAGCCATACTCGATGGGAAAAAAATCAGAATTTGTTTAAAAGTTTTTTTTTCTTAGAGCAATATAGATTTCAACTAAATAAAGTTTTTTCAGAAGTAATTCAAAGGGAAAATAGTATAGGAAAAAGAATCAATGAGAGGCATGACAACAATTTTGATTTTTGTTTAGAAAATTCACTTACTAGTCTATTCTTTTCATTTCTGCAAGACTGAACCATGTATATTTACACTGAGATCAGTCAAAGAGAAAACTAACCCCAAAAGGGCAATCCTGTCGCTTCCCCATAACAGCACCTTTGGCTTGCTGGAATGAAATCTAAGTATGTATTATGAATACGAGCTTCACCATGGGAAAACAACAGTTTGCACTTTTGTTCTAGCTGCAAGCAAGAAAAGCATATTTACTAGCTAAAGGAAAGCATGAAGAAGCCTACATAAAAATTGAAACCCACCAGGCATGTAAGGCACTGTGACCCAGCTCCTGACTAGAAATTACATCTGTTTGGGCCAAGAACCACTTAAGACATTTGGAAGGGTTAAAAGTATCAATGGTGCAAAACAAAAATGAGTAAGAGATACTATGGAAAATCATAACTCTCTGAGTTAGCTTCTTAATATAAGAGACTGGTGATTTGTTAATCTTCTTGCCCAGCTTTTGATTGGCTTGGAACCTGAGAAAATAAATGTTTCCATAAAACCAGTAGCTTCTGAGGGAGCTTTCTCCATCCTTCTTAGCTGGCTTTGTTTGAAACCTGTGGGGGCACAGAGTAAAATTAAGATCTCAAAGGAACCTGTTCCAAATAGAATTTGTCATAGACACTTGCTACAGGTTCTCTCTGGGAGATGGAGGAGGAGGCGGTAGATCTAAAAATGAACTCGACCTTATTTGTGCCAGAACAAAGCATTAGTGGGGGTGGGGTAGGAGAAGGGGGAAGAGGGATGCTTTAAAAAAAAGAAAAAAACCTGCTAGAGTGACAGATAACTTGAGAGAATTTCCTTAAGGAAGGGGGGGGGAACCTTTTTATAATAACTAAAGAATGATGGTCAAATGACTCTGGCTGTGCTCAAGATAGTTTTTGATGCCTCTCATTTTATAATTTTAGCAGCAAACAGAACAGTCCATTAAATATAAAATACTGTATTTTCAAAAGGCAGTTAGTAGTTTTAATTTTCAAACACACACACTTATTTAGAAATCCCCTCTCATGGCTATCAATGAAATGCTGGGGGCGGGGAAAGCATCACACACAGGAACTCTGTGAGTCTCAGAAGCCATAACACACCTCATGGAGCAAATGACAAATATATGATTGGTACCACAGGTTCCAGTTGAGAGAAGGCACTGAAGATGAACTAGTCACTAAATACACACGTCTAAAATCCAAAAATGCTACTCTGCTGAGTAAAGATCGGCCAACATTCACTATTCCTAATCTGTGAAGATTGCACCATTCAGGCCTATTTCAGATAGGGGATAAAAAAATGAAATCTAATTGCCAAGTCTGAAATATCTAAGGGTCTAGCGTTGGAAAACATCATGTTACGTGAGCTAAATGTATGTAAAGCACTTGGGATTATGCCTACCAGGCAGTACATGTTTAGTAATGAAGGCTGGTCATAATTTTTATGATTTCTCAAAGTACTTTATACATGATAGATATTCAAAATACAGATACTGGCTCGGTGCCTGTGGCTCAAGCGGCTAAGGCGCCAGCCACATACATCTAAGGTGGCGGGTTTGGATCCAGCCCGGGCCCGCCAAACAACAATAATGGCTGCAACCAAAAAATAGCCGGGCGTTGTGGCGGG
>NW_003852579.1:2563491-2565321 GCF_000181295.1 Otolemur garnettii
AAAAAAAAAGAAAGAAAGAAAGAAATTATAGTGTATAATAATGTACAATCATTTTATAAGCTCCCCAAAGGTGGGAATCATTTATAATTTTTCCATATATTTATATTTCCTTTATATTTAAATTAAATCCCTGATCTAAGAGTTTATATAGATTTCTTTTGGAGTAAAGCTGTAAGATAATCTGGTCACCAGCCTCTATACAGTATATGAATTTTTCTGCCGTGTAAACTAACTTGGCATCAATTTTTTCCATACAGAATAATTCCAGTTTCCTTAATTTTTCTTCACAGAGTTCCCTAATCTTCTGATTAGTTCTATATTTCCCTTTCTAATGTGGAGCTCTAAAATAGATGACGTGTACTAATATAGGTCTGGTAAAAATCTGACCCATGTCAAACATAGTGGAAAATTAACCTTACAATTCCTATAAGTATATTGCTATTTCTGAATGGAAAATAATATAGTTCCTAAGAGTCAAAGAGACCCTAACTCAATCCTAGCTTTACCAATTTATCAGCTCTGTGACCATTAGGAAATTACATAATTTCTCTAAGCTTCAATTTTCTCATTTTTAACATAATAGTCTCATACTCACAGGCCTATTTCTATGATCAGGTATCTCGTAATGTAGTAACTACTCACTAAATGCTAGGCTTCCCTCTTTCCTTCTTCTATATTGCCTTTTACCCTCTGACCATTTTCGGTAATTTTTTCTTATCTCTAATATTTTAAATCCATTCAGCATTGTGATCATTTCCCCTAATTTTCCACACTCTCCCAGTTCAAAAAATGAAAGAATAGTGCAAATTTGCATCTTGGGACATATAGAAGTTTGCACGCTTAGAAAATTCACGGAACTTTTAGCAGTGATATAGAACTTTCTAAAAGTGGGTAAAACAACGGAACCATGAGAGGTAGAGGTAGGCCCAATCATATATTTTTTCAGATAAGTATGAGAAATGAAAACTAAAAGGAATCAAAAGAAGAAATGATTGCGCCTCTTCATCTTACCAACATGCAGAAGCATTTTAAACCTGAAATTCTCTCATGCAGTGGCATGCAAAACCAAATGCAGCGAAGAATGAAGAAAAGGGGACCAGCAAAGAATGCAGAAGGTTTCAGGCAACCAACTGAAATAAGCTTCAAGTTCATACAAACCTCCAACATTAAATTGCTATGTCTGATATAAATGTTTTCACCATCTAGTCTTTCTCTCTTTTTCTGTGAAAATGAAAGGGGGAAAAAACAGAAAAGCATAAAAAATTAAAATGTTGTTCTTGCGGAAAAATAAAAATTGGCAAACCAAAGAAAATATTTTAAATTAAATGTCCGCAGCACAGCAGATGCCAACATGAAATGGTCAGAGAACCACAAGGACATACAGACAACACGGTTACCATTAGAAAATTATGACCTTGTTCATGAATGATGAAAGAATGTGATGATGTTATTTAAATAGACAGTGCTCCTGGCTTCATTGGCTTCTTATATAACAAGCTGTTTTATGTTCATTTTTGAAATGGAACTGTTTGAGGGTTACCTTAAAATATATGACTTTAAAAAGCCTTAAGTTCCATGTGCCATGGCGTGAAGAAATGCTTTAAAAACATTATTTAGCTTTCGGGCATATTGTAGACTTAGTAATACTGCAGCATTTAGCTATCTAATCCCTTTTATAAGATCTAAGGGCATTTTATACATGATCAGCCAATATATTCAGTAAGAAATGATTCATCCCACTCTGTAGTTGAAAAGAATAAGCCACAGAGCAGTCAAACCCATAGTTATTAACTGTACTGGGAGTTGCTGCTATGATAGTTTTTTTTTTTT
>NW_003852579.1:2565469-2588422 GCF_000181295.1 Otolemur garnettii
TTGTTGTAGTTGTCATTGTTGTGTTTAGCAGGCCCAGGCCAGCTTCGAACCCTCCAGTCCCTGTGTATGTGGCTGACGCCTTAACCACTGAGCTACAGGCGCTGAGCCATACGATGGTTTTATGATAAATGTATATAAAATACTGTCAGTGATTCCATGAACATAATGCCATTGTGAAATAGTTCCAAAAATTATATATAAAAGATAGGTTTGACCCTCACTGATTATTTCATTTTGTTTAAAAAGATATTTTCCTACTAGAAAGTTTATTTTAATGAAATCTTTCAATATATAGTACAGAATTATAATTTCTTTGTACATATGTGTGTGTCTGTACACACACACACACACACATATATATCTCATATTTGTTGTTTGAAAGTAACTTCTGTTTAAAAGAAATCAATGAAAAGAATAGATCACTGTCTTTTTAATGCACTGTAAGTTAGCATGGGTGAAATGGCAATGTAGTTTTGTGAAAGTGAGAAACGGCTAACCTTCCTCATTCTTATCAGATCTTCAGCTTTTCCTGCAAGCTTCTGTTTCGCCATAATTTTAAAAAGAAAGAAAAATGATAAAATATTTGCTCATTGAAGTTTGTCTGAACCTTCATTTTATAATTTATTTTAAGGATAAGGGAGTAAGGGAAAAGAAAAAACTGAGGGGTGGAGGGAAAAGGAAACAAGTGGCTTGTTGGCACAAACCTGTGTTTGGTCACCATTTGAGGTGGGGACTGTGACCTCGATGTGGGTTTTTTCCACCTACATTTAAGAAATAAAGTGGTAAAAACATTTTAGGTTAGTAGGCTTCTATGAAGAGTATTGCTTTAAAATAAGCTGCATCTTTAAGTGGATATGTAATCATAAAGATGCAGTCTTATGGAGAGAAGGATATTACTTCCAAAAGCAATCTGTTAGTTTACCATCACATGTTCCAGGCTGAAGAGGTAATACGGATATCCAAATTATCAAATAAGAAAATTAGGGTAATTATTCTATCAATGAAGAAAACATTTTTACACGTGTTTATAAAAACGTACTTGCTAAAAATAATTTAGGCTTATTTAATTCTATAGCCATGTTTTTATTTTCCTTTTGTTTTTTGATCATCTGGAATTACTTTAAATAGCATTTAAAAACAAATTTATGGATGAAGATATCAATATATGACATACATCATAGTTAGAGATACAAAGAAAATCTTTACAGTCAAAACACACATGTATTAAACCACAAAGGACACCAAACTGGCAAATACAAAAGATTGGTTAGTTATTCTATACAGAAAGCAGTGTCACCCTTTAGTTTATTACACAACAAAAACATCAAAATAAATTCAATCCAAATTATGACTGACACATGCAATTACTCCCAGGGCTGATTTATAAATAAGCGCACACAGGACTCAGCTGAAACATTCAACACTCTAATCTCTCTAGGGAATTGGAGCCCATGTAGAAGAGCAAGATTCATCCTTAATAGTAGAAAGAGAAAAGCTAAGTCCTCTGGCCTCACTTTGAAATGTCTTTAGTAATGTCATTTTATATACAGAAAATGGAGTAAATATTAAAAACAGGCTATTAAGAGAAAGCAAAATAGAGTGAGCAATGTCTAAAGCATCAGATATTACAAATTAGAATACAGATAGCTTTTATTAAGGGTTAAATCAACCACTTTGTATCATTAAGTTCTTTATAGAACCTCATCAATTTATGGTTTTGACATTTTTTTTTTTTTTGCAGTTTTTGGCCGGGGCTGGGTTTGAACCTGCCACCTCCGGCATATGGGGCCAGCACCCTACTCCTTTGAGCCACAGACACCACCCCATTCTTTTTATTTTAGAAAGAGTCTCACTATGTCACCCTTGGTAGAGTGCTGTCGCATCACAGCTCACAGCAACCTCTAACTATTGGGCTTAAGTGATTCTCTTGCCTTAGCCTCCCAAGTAGCTGGGACTACAGCCACCTGCCACAACGCTCAACTATTTTTTTGTTGCAGTTATCATTGTTGTTTAGCTGGCCCAGGCTGGGTTTGAATCCGCCAACCTCGGTGTATGTGGCTGGCGCCATAACCACTGTGCTACGTGCGCTAAGCCAGTTTTGACATTCTTTTCAATCACACTAAGCAGTATTACTTTGGAGTATAAGGTCATTGTGCTTTTTTCTTTAGGACTGAATTTAAAAACATAAGATAATACCAAACTGTGTGACACTTACAATAAGTACAGCTACAGCACTTTTAACTACCACGTTAATTAATAATTTGGATCATTTCTACCCTGGGTCCCAGTGCGCGTGCTGTGTGGCCATTAACAAGTTATTTTATCTCTCTGAGCTTAAATTTTCTTATTGATGAAATGGAGATAATATCTTCCTGAATGTTACACTGAGCAAATGGTAGTTTAAAATTATTTTGTAAAACTTAAATGCCTTACTTAAATGAATAATGACTTTTTTTTCTTTTGCTATTGGTCCTTAGCAGTCTAACAGCAAGAAATTGAGAAATTTTACTTTTGTTTAAGAAATGAGGCCCGATAGCAACAGTTGTTCTGAGTATGCCCTAAACAGAACATTAAATAAAATAAAAATATATAAGGGGAAGAGACACTACCTCTCTACACCTGTAAACAAGACCTTGTCAAATGACCCAAGATGATAAAAACCTTCTCTATCTGGCACCAAACTCATGTTAAATAACAAAATTTATACAGTTACTAGGCTATTTCATTACTGTTGCTGCCTTATCTAATAAATATGGCTTCAGGTAAATGCCATAATTATTTTCTAATTGCACAAATAAAATCTCTGAGTAACTCTTAATTCTGCCACTAGTGTTAGAATAATAGGTTATCAGAGTTGGCATTTAGTCTCACTTTGAGATACATGAATATGTTTATATAGAATTAATTGGCAAGAAGACCCAATATGGGGACTTCAGTGAAAAGCATATACTAGGTAGTGATTGCTTAACTCTGCTGAGGTCCCAAAAGCAAAGAGAACTTATTTTGGAATATACTTGTGTCTAGCTTACAGGCCATACAAGAACAGGTAAGTTAGCAGAAAGCTAAAGGAATCTAAGCCACTCAGGAAGATTCCCTTGACAACTCTAGTAATCCATTAGTTAGTATAGTCAAAAGTGCTGGGTGAGATATTCTAACATTAAAAACTGAGAAGGTAGTCTAATATTAAGGCATTGTTTACACTGAGCCCGATAGCCAATGTCATGAATGTTTGGCTAGGCACAGCAATGAAAACACCCAACATTCACTCAATCTTCCTTTCTCTCTGGACTCATGGTAGTCCCCCAATGATAGTAAATTTGTATGCCATGTTTAACAGTTTTTTGGTTTTTTTTTAATACAGTTAAAACAAGAGTTAGATTGTCCACTGCTCTATAGATAAACTAGATATTGATCTGGCTCTCCAAAAGAACAGGACTAATCCATCCACCAAGGTGAGAACACTTACTAAGATTTCATATGGTTTTAAGTTTCTTTTCTTTTTTTTTTTTTTTTTTGCAGTTTTTGGCGAGGGCTGGGTTTGAACCCTCCACCTCCAGCATGTGGGGCCAGTGCCCTACTTTGAGCCATAGGCACCCTGGTTTTAAGTTTCTTAACAGACATATAAAATTGTAATTCTTTTTATGAAGACTGCTTCTCTAACTCCTGTTTGCCACAATAGGACCTGTATTATACTAAATCTGAACTAGTACCTCAATTTCATCACTGCTTGGATGTGTTTAAAAAGCTTATCAAAATCTAGAAAGATCAGTATAATTATTGTTATTCCTGGGAAATCTGCCACTTAAATTCGTGACTTTGCAACACAGTGCAATGACTGTGGGTAGAATCAACTCAAAACCATAAGCAACTCAGCAGTAAAACCACTCCTACGTAACAGATCTTCCTCTTTTTATAAAGCTACTTAAGATCTGAACAACCACATAGATGTGCTTTCTAAAGCACCTGTTCTTTGGAACTGTGCATAATCTATCTTATAAAATCGAATTATATTTTAATCACAATAGCAGAGCTTCCTCTTAGAAAGCAATGTGGAGATTCCTTCTGGAAGAGTAAAAGTTATTTTTAAAACAACAGATGCTTGACTATGCTGGTGTGTTTTATAAACCCACTTTTTAAATAGTAAGTTGGGGGGGTCATGGTGAAGGTCACCTGAAAACTTCTAGGATAGCTTATCGTCTTATTGACATAATTCTGTGAAAATATTGTACAGGTCCATGGGAGATAAGTCTTCATTCAGAAAGAATCAGTAATAACAAGAATAATAATCTTGTTAGGATTCTACAAGAATAATTAATTGCTCTGAAAACTTTCCTGGTCAAGGGGTTAAAACCTCTAAAGCATAAAGTAGATTAGCTAGATATTTGGACTTAGGACATACCTTCCAGGCTTCTGTGGGTTCTGGCTCAGCTTGTTCAAGTGGTTCTTCTTCCTTTTTCACTTCAGCCTTCACTGTTTCCTTCTGTGCTTTAGGGACCACCGCCTTTTTGATGGGTGCCCCCGGGACACTGCCTTCTGTGACCTGACCCTGAGCAATGGCTGGTGCAGAGGTTGGCCGAGGACTCCGGTCTGCTGAATCAACAGCTGCTGTTGTGTGAGAATGGGAAGAGGGAAGAATAGTGAAGGCAAGAGCCACTGCACTACTTTAAAGTCACCAGGAAAGTAACTGTGAATCCAGAACACATTCAAATTACAGTGTCTAGTGGGCTAACGCACAGAAGGTAATGAGAAAGCTAAATGTACCCTCAACAGAAAAGCTAAAATGTATTAATGAGTATGTTCCATAAATGCTAAATTCGGGAGAGACAAGAATAAAGTAAGAAAAGAAATTGAAAACCTGTTAATTTTGCAATATTTTAGTTTCCAGAACCTGAAATATAGTCAATGGAGGGGGAAAAAAGGGTTAAGTCTGGTTTCATCCATGAAGACTTTTTGAAATAAAGATCTGTTTATTTTCTGGTGATTTCAGGAACCTAAAAATATATTCTAGGAAAAAGGAATTAAGCCTGATTTCTTCTGTGGAATGGTTACGAAACAAACTTGACAAACGGCTCTTCTCATAAGACATGAACATTTTTTGATGCTTACAAGGGCAAATCTTTGAACCACTTTCCCTTTTAATAATAAATCATGTGATTAAAATAATATGAATTCAAAATCTTTGGCCCTCCGTCACAAAAACAAAACAAAAACACCTTTTGAGTTATCTTCTCCCAGAATCTTACTAATTCACTCCTATTCTCTAATATGTTTGGAACAGTGGTTCTCAACTGAGGATGATTTTGCCCCCAGAGAACATTTGGCAATATCTGGAAACATTTTTAGTAGTTACACAACTGGGAAGGGAGAGAAAGGAAGTACTGACATCTAGTGCATAGAGGCCAAGGTTGCTTAGGTTGAGAAACTTGGATTTACAGAAGAAGTTGCATACATTGCTTTCATTTGGACTATTTGGCTTTCGGATAGCTTACTTCAAACAATCACTCATACTCTTTTTGTGGTATTTATCTTTATTCCTTCAGAGATTAAAAAATGTCCATACACTCTGTAATAAAATGAGTGCAAATGAGTGCAAATGAGTGCATATGAGTGCAAAATAAAAGTGTTTTTCCAAGTGACTTAGTATTTCCGATAAGAAATCATTATCCTTTCTTCCACTGAGACTTTTAAGTTTTAATCATTTTGCATAGAAATCTTAATTTTTATTACTACTTTCCTGCTTTCTTAAACTCACTCTAATTAAAATAATTTATCCTGAAAAATTTAGATTTATAAGGTAAAACAAAAGAATTCCATAAATATGAAAAGGAAAAAAAAATTCCTTGGAGGGTGCCTAAGAAAATTTGTGACAAGTTTCTGCCATTCACTGACAAATCTGTGGCCTCTTGTAAGTCCCTAGTACTTATGGATGCTTTAAGCAGTCAATGCAAGAATGGCAGATGGCAGACCAAGCCTAACAACGCAGGGGGATATGACAAAATATTTTGCTCACAGTTGTGTTAAAGAATCATTATACATGGGTATTCACACCTCCTCTCAAAGAATTAATTCAACTCTGCCTGGCATCATAGAAACATAGCCCATGCTTTCACCATGTGTTATTTTGCCACTTGTCTTTGGTTTTAATCCAATACTAATATTGCAGAGCCAAATGATTTATGTCTTCAGCAGCCCTAGCCTTGGCAATCTGTACTCTATGTGGAAAAGTGGGTATAAGTATGGAAACCGACTGCTAGAAACAGAGGAGTTCAGAGAATGGAAAAATAATAACATTACAATGAAAAGTCCTGATTGTGAAAGGCAGTGTGAAATAGAGGCAAAAGCCAAATACAGGCAGTCCCTGAGATACAAACATCTGAGTTATGTACAACTCATACTTATGAATGGGGGCCATTACAGTAAGTCCCCAAGTTACAAACATGCGACGGATGTACAACTCACACTTACAGAGGCTATTACAGGTAATAAGTAAATGTACCTATTCCAACTTACATACAAATTCAACTTAAGAACAAACCTACAGAAACTATCTTGTTTGTAATCTGGGTACTGCCTGTAACAAGTCTTTGGCCCAAGCTCACTTCATACATAGTAGTGTGGCCTAAGGCATGGTGTTAATCTTACAAACTTTAGTCTCATCATTTCTTGTCTTTTCTTTTCTTTTTTTTTTTTTTGAGACAGAGTTTCACTTTGTCACTTTCAGTACAATGCAGTGGTGTTATGGCTCACAGCAACCTTAAACTCTTGGCTTGAGCAATCCTTTTGCCTCAGCCTCCCAAGTAGCTGGGAATATAGGCACCTGCTACACAATGCCCAGCTATTTTTGGGGGGTGGTGTCTCATTCTTGGTCAGGCTTCTCTCAAACTCCTGAGTTCAGGCAATCCACCTGCCTTGGCCTCCTAGAGTAGGATTACAAGCATAAGCCACTGTGTCTAGCCAGTTTCATCATTTCTTTCTTTTTTATTATTTTTTTTTCCTGAGTCTCATGATTTCTAAAATGTGGACGATATTAACACCAGGATAGTTGGGGAAGGGACAGTCAATGGACATAAAAATACTTTATGAAATCAAAATATTAGTAACTTCTAGTGTCATACCTAAGTGGTTGTATTTCTTTTGTTATGGGCTAATATGATTTCAAGAGTATGCTAGGCAAAAATTAATTGTGTACACATTGATAAGCAATTCAAATCAAAAACATCATTTGGGGCTTGGCACCTCTAGCACAGTGGTTACAGCACCAGCCACATGCACCGAGACTGGCGGGTTCAAACCCAGCCCAGGCCAGCTAAAACAATAATGACAACCGCAACAACAACAACAAAAAATAGCTAGGGGTTGTGGTAGGCGCCTGTAGTCTCAGCTACTTGCACTGAGAGCAAGTAGCTTGGGAGGCTGGGGCAAGCGAATTGCTTAAGCCCAGAGTTAGAGGTTGCTGTGAGCTGTGATGCCATGGGGCTCAACCAAGGGTGACATAATGAGTCTGTCTCAAAAAAAAAAAAAATCATTTGGAAGCTTTAGAGAGGCAATTTTGTTTTTAGAAACAGAGTCTCATTCTGTTTCTCCAAGCTGGAGTGCCATGGCATCCGCCTTGCTCATAGCAAACTAGCAAACTCCTGGTTTCCAGAGATCCTCCTGCCTCAGCCTCCCAAGTACCTGGGACTATACACACCCACCACAATGCCTGGGTAATTTTTCTATTTTTAGTATAGATGGGGTCTCACTGTTGCTCAAGTTGGTCTCGAACTCCTGAGCTCAAGAGATCCTCCTTCCTTGGCCTCCCAGAGAGCTAGAATAATGGGGTGAGCCACTATGTCCGGCCAAGAGGCAAATTTCTTTCATTTCTTCAATAAGAAAACTATAAACTATGGATCACAATATAGTATTTATGGTAGTGTTTTTTTTAATTTTTTATTAAATCATAGCTGTGTACATTAATGCAATCATGGGGTATAATGTGCTGGTAGTAATTTTCTTTTTTTTTTGGCCAGGTTTGAACCCACCAACCTCCAGGCTGGCACCCTACTCTTTTGAGCCACAGTAGTGATTTTTTTTTAAACAGCCTTAATGAGATATAATTCACATACTATACAATTCACTCACTTAAAGTATATAATTCAACTCATTTTTTATATTAAATGTTGGGGTAGTGATTAATTTTTAAGATTTTTGGCTCTTCAGTTTTATTAATTCATGTGTTAGCTATTACAAGATTTTTGTGCATACATAGAGAACACTTAATTTAAAAATTCACTATCTCCCATTTCTTTGTTTTCCTCTGAGACAGGGTTTTGCTCTGTTGCCTAGGCTAGGGTATAGCAGCAGCATCATAGCTCAAGGTAACCTCAAACTCCTAGGCTCAAGTGATCCTTCTGCCTCCTGAATAGCTGGGATTACAGGTGCACGCAACCAAGCCTGCTAATATACTTTTATTTTAGTTTTTATAGAGATGGGAACTCATTATGTTGCCCTGGTTGGTCCCAAACACCTGGCCTCAAGCCATCCTCCCACCTCAGCCTCCCAAAGGGGGATTATAGGTGTGAGCCACCATGCCTGAGAGTATTTCCCATTTCTAGACAAAAAAAAACTTCTGGTGGTAATACCCTTACTAACTTCGTATTATATTGCTACTGGCTGTCAATAGAAACTTAGCTTTCCTAAGGCAGGAAAGAACAAAATTCAAAACCATTAGACTGATGGTGAATTAAGCAAAACTTAATTTCTACTTCTAGCTGTTACTCGCACAATTTCCGTTAGTATGGTACAGGTACAGTAAGGTGGTTCCATTATCAGAGGGCTCATATAAATCATGTGTGGATCATGAAAAACAAAAAAACTGACGGTACTCAGGTCCATCCTAGTTAGATAAGCTATCCAAGACTGAGACTTGGGCATTCGTTTTGTTTTAAACTTCCAATGATGATAAGGATGTACTCCCCTGGCAAGAATCACTGCTCACCAAATGGATAACTAACTGGTTGTGTGACCCTCTTATGTTATATAACATTTTTTGTGCTTTAGTTTCCTCGTGAGTAAAGGCAAGAATTCGTAAATATTCCTAACTTGTAAGCACTGAATGGGAAAACATTAAGATGGTTTGAAAAGCCAAAAGCCCAACAAAAATATAAGCTGAAGAATCCTTGCCATCATTATTAACTATCCTTATGACTTACATCTATCATAAAACTGGGATCTGAATCAGTTTTGGTTCTCCAGCTGGTGAAGCAGACGCTCAGAGCAGAAGAGAAAGGGAATGCTCATTTATAAATCAAAGTCCTTTACAACACAATTCTTGCAAAAGTTTCCCTAATATGCCTTTTCTAGCATAGAGGTAGGGGACCCAATGGGGAAAAGGTAGGGGACTCAATGGGGAAAAGTCTCTACCAACGGAGGATGGTGAAGGATCTAAGGAGGGGGAAATAGTTTCATAGACATGATTCCACGTTGCAGTTTTTTGGAGACAGTCTCACTCTGTTGCCCTGGGTAGAGTGCCGTGGCATCATAACTCACAGCAACCTCCAGCTCTTAGGCCCAACAGATTCTCTTGCCTCAGCCTCTAAAGTAGGTGGGACTACAGGCGCCCACCGCACCTGGCTAGTTTTTCTATTTTTAATAGAGATGGGGTCTTGCTCTTGCTCAGGCTGGTCTCCAACTCTTGAGCTCAAGCAATCCACCCAACTCGGCCACCCAGAGTGCTAGAATTATAGACAATGAACTACTGCACCTAGCCTCAGGTTCCAGTTCTTATACTGAAAAGATAGTACACAGAGAAAAAGACATTTAAAAACAAAACTAAAAAAATTTCTGGGTTTGGCACCTGTAGCTCAAGCGGCTAAGGCGCCAGCCACATACCCCAGAGCTGACGGGTTCAAATCCAGCCCAGGCCTGCCAAACAACAATGACAACTACAAACAAAAAACAGCCGGGCATTGTGGTGGGCACCTGTAGTCCCAGCTACTTGGGAGGTTGAAGCAAGAGAATTGCTTAAGCCCAGAAGTTGGAGGTTGCTGTGAGCTGTGATGCCACAGTGCTCTACCCAGGATGACAGCTTGAGGCTCTGTCTCAAATAAAAAAAAAAAAAAATTCTGTCTTAATTAGTTTATATGTAATTCAGATGCTTAAAACATATGTAAAAAGAACAGTGTCTGGGGGCAGCACCTGTGGCTCAAAGGAGTAGGGTGCCGGCCCCATATGCCAGAGATGGGTGGTTCAAACCCAGCCCCGGCCAAAAAACACATACACAAAAAAAGAACAGTGTCTGGGACATAGTAAATTTTCAGTCATTATTGACCATTAACTTTTATTCTACCCTTTCTATAAAAAAGGAAGTCATCATGGAAATAGTAAAATGCATGGGTCTGGGAGAAGAGTCTTGGATTCCATTTCTAGTTCTGTCCAACTGCTATGTACCCTTAGGCAAGTCACTAAAATTCTAAGGTTAGGTTGTAAAAAATAAAGAACATCACTGGGTATCTAGTTCATGAAATTAAAAAAAAAATCCCAGTTCAATAAAAGTGTGAAGAAAATAAGAAAGATATGAGCTGGCATGAGTTAAATTAAAAATATATAATGGGCAAAAACAACAAAACCAAAAGTTGGTTCTTTGAAACGATTAATAACTTCACTTTGTAACCCATAAATATATACAATTATAAACTGTCAATTTACAATAAAAACTAATTTACAATTTACAATAAAAACATTAGGGTGGCGTCTGTGGCTCAGGGGGTAAGGTGCCAGCCCCATATACTGAGGGTAGTGGGTTTGAACCCTGCCTGGGCCAAACTGAAAAACAACAACAACAACAAAAATAGCTGGGCATTGTGGCAGGTGCCTTTAGTCCCAGCTACTTGGGAGACTGAGGCAAGAGAATCGCCTAAGCCCAGGAGCTGGAGGTTGCTGTGAGCTGTGATGCCACAGCACTCTACCGAGGGTGATAAAGTAGGACACTGTCTTTAAAAAAAAAAGAAAAGTAAACATTAATAAAGATTAATACATGTAGTAGCTCCCTAGTAAGACTGCTTAAAAAAAAAAAAAGGCACAACCTACCAATATCAGGAACGAAAAAGGGAACACTACTATAGGTCTCACAGATACTAAAAAGATACCAAACTTCATGTCAATAAATTTGAAATTTTAGATGAAACAAATATTTCTTAGAAAAATACAATGTACCAAAACTGAAACAAGAACTAGAACATCTTCCTAGTCCCTTATCTAATAAAGACATCAAATCTATAAATAAAGCACACTCTCACAAAGAGATCCTTAGGACCAGATGATTTCATCGGTGAATTCTTTCAAACATTACAGAAGAAACACCACAAATCTTATACAAACTCTGCCAGAGGACAGAAAAAGAAATTCTTCTCAACTTCTTTTATAAGGTCAACATAAACTTACTGAGACCTGACCACTATGTTACAAAGAAAGGAAAATCATAGGCCAATCTCTCTTATAAAAATAGTTGCAAAAATTCTAAAATGATATAAGAAGAAAAGCATATTACGATGAAATTAAGTTTATTCCAAAATTTTTGTTGGTTTAAAACTTGAAAGTCAAATCGAAGTAATATTATTGTCTCACCTCCCAATCTTAGGAAGATAGCTTTAGTATTTTCATTTCAAGTATGATGTTTGCTAGGTGGCCCATAATGTAAAAAGGAAAGATTTATTATCAATTGATGAAGTAAAGAGTATTTGATAAAAATCAAAATAAATACACTTAGAAACCAGGAATAAAAGAAAACTTATCTAACACAGGGTAGCTTCACAAAACCTAGCAAACATCATACTTGAAATGAAATACTAAAGCTACCTTCCTGAGATTGGGAGTGAGACAATGATATTAATTATGAACACTTTTGTTCAGCATTAGATTGAATGGTCTAGCTAGCAATAAAACAATTAAAGAAATTAAAACTATGAGTTGAGAAGGAAGAAATATAACTATCATTAATTTCAGTTGATGCTGAGTACATACTATTGTATACTCAAAATAATTCACAGATGAACCATTAGAATTAATAATATAAAGTCATATTAGAAAAATCAATTATATTTCTTTCTTTTTTTTGAGACAGAGTTAACTTTGTTGCCTTTGGTAGAGTACCATGCCATCATAACTCACAGCTCAAACTCTTGGGCTTAAGTGATTCTCTTGCCTTAGCCTCCTGAGTAGCTGAGACTACCACACCTAGCTATTTTTAGAGACGAGGTCTCACTCTAGCTCAGGCTGGTCTCAAACTCACGAGCTTAGGCAATCCACCCGCCTTGGCCTCCCAGAGTGCTAGGATACAGACATGAGCACCACTCCTGGCCTGAAAAATCAATTATATTTCTGTGTTTCAAAACAAAAAGAAAATTAAAATTTAAAAGATACCATTTATAACACCAAAATACATCAGATATCTAAGAATAAATCTAATGAAAGATACACAAACTTTCTATACCAAAAGTCATAAAACATTGACAGAAAGTAAAGAAGATCCAAATAAATGGAGAGATATAGCATATTTGTGGATTGGAAGACTCAATACTATAACACCAATTCTTTTCAAACTGACCTATAGAGTCAACTCAATCCAATGAAACTTACTAAGACTTTCTGGATGCAAATTGAAAAACTGATTCTAAAATATATAAGAAAAAGCCAAGGACTAAGAACAGCCAAGAAAATCTTTAAAAATGTAGCTAGAGAACTTGTAACATTAGATAAAGATTTATTATAAAACTAGAAAATAAAGATAAGTATAGTATTAGCACAAGGATAGACAAAAAGATCAATATAACAGATTACAGAGACCAGAATAAACTCCCAAATTTATGGTCACTTGACTTATAACAAAGTTGACACAGGAATGTGGTGGGTAAAAAAATGATATTTTCAATGTAGATGCTGAGTTGACTGAATATATATATGAAAAACAAATTAACTTCAACCCTTTTTTCACACAAGAAAATAAATTCCAGATGTATTACTGATCTAAACACGAAAGGCAAACAATGAGACAACACTGGAGAATATCTTCATGACCATGAGCAGGAAAAGGTTTCTTAAACAGGCCCCAAGATTCCTAAAATTGATAAATTGAAATTTAGTTCTACATTAAAATTTAGAACTTCTGGTTGTTAAAAGACATCTAGTAAGAGAATGAAAAGGCAAGCCATACAGTGGGAGACATATTTGCAGTTTGTATAGCTGACAAAAGATTTACATCCAGAATATACATAAAAACAACAAATAAGATAGACAATCCAATAGAAATAGGAGCAAATGATTTGAACAGGCACTTCAAAAACAATGATATGCTGATATGCACATGGCCTATAAACAATGAAAAGATACTCAAGTTCATTAATCATCAGGACTTCAGTGAAGATCTGAAAAAAAAATTAATGTACTTTTCTCCTAGGTAGAAAACATAATATATAACTTTATAATAACTGATCAGTATTAGTCAATAGACAGAGACATCGAGATTTTTTAAAGTCTTGAATTGAACTGTGAGGCTTCTTCAGCTAAAAGAACAAAGGCAGTCAAGATGTGATTTCTATAAGTCAAGCTATCTAACTTGTTTAAGGCACCAAAGCTCACTAACACTTGAATCTTTGATTATTTTTAGGTGTTGAGCCTTTGGTTATTTTTTGCTATCAGAAAGAAATAATACGTCACGTATAGCATCTATATTACTAGGTAACTTCATTTCATGGGAAAAGCCATGAGATAGGGTATCAGATAAACCTTGATTTTTGTCCTCGCTTTGCAACTTACTATCTGTGAAATGTTGAACAGTTCATTTAAATTATCCAACCTCAGTTTTCTCACCTGAAAAATGGGTATTGAAAAATAGCTCCCCACATCTAAGCCAAACTACACGTAGAGTCATTTACTTGACAAGGAGGGAGACGCCTGATGTGACATGATTATGACAAAGACATGACGATTCAGTGATCATACCTCAAACTTAACTTAATCTAGAACAGATACTATGATTTTCCATATCCCCAACTCTACTCTTTTCCTAGACTTTCCCATTCCACTAAATCAGGAGTGTCCAACCTTTTTTATCCTCTGTTGCAAATTAGAGGAGTTAAGAGTTGTCTTGGCCCACATATTAAATACATAAACACTAATGACAGCTGATGAGCTAAACAGAAGGTCCATGCATATTTTTCATAATAGCCGACATCACTGATAAGCAAAACGGTCCTGAAAAAATTAGTCTGGAGCCACAGGTCAGACTCTCTGGCACTAAACAATCAAGCTCAGGAATAAAACTTCAGTTTCTTTGGCTTGCCATCTTCAGTACTTAATTTATCAGCCATTCTGTCAGCTCTAGCTCCAAAACATACCCTTGACTACCTCAGGTCTAAGCTGTCCCCGATTCTGCAATAGCTTTCACCCTGCTTCTGCTTCTACTCTCACTTCAGGGCAGCATTCACAGAACAGACAGAGGGATCTTTCAAAACAGGAAACTGGATCCTCTCACTCATTATAATAGCTTCTCACTCCAAGTATAATATAATTTAAACTCTGTACTGTGGCCTGCAAGGTCCTACACAATCTGACCCCTGCCTACTTCTCTGAACTCACTTATTTTGTATTCTTTTCCCCTTCATTTTCTAGAATGTAGACCTGTGCCATCCAATAAGAGCTATGAGTCACAGGCGGCTATTTAAATTCAAATTAAATTAAAATTCAATTCCTGCCCTGGCACAGTGGCTCGCTCCTGTAACACTAGCACTCTGGGAGACTGAGGCAGGTGGATTGCTTGAGTTTAGGAGTTCGAGACCAGCCTGAGCAAAAGTGAGATCCCATCTCTAAAAAATAGCTGGGCGTTGTGGGGGGGCGCCTGTAGTCCCATCTACTGGGGAGGCTGAGGCAAGAGAATTGCTTGAGCCCAAGAGTTTAAAGTTGCTATGAGCTATGACACCATAGTACTCTACCGAGGGTGACAAAGTGAAACTCTGTCTCCAAAAAAAAAAAAAATTCAATTCCTCAGTTACATAGCCAAATTTTAAGTTCTTTTTTCTCTTTGGGACTCTGAAAACACATTTCAAGTTCTTAATGGACACACAGAGCTACTGGCTACTAAACTGGATATCGCGCAATGAAAGATTCCAATTAGCACAGAAAGTTCTATGGGATAGCACTGATCTAGGCACACGGCAAGCTCGTTCCTACTGTCAGGAATTTGTACTTGCTACTTCTTCTGGAATGATCCTACCCCAGATTTTGACATAGCTGGTTCCTTCTCATAATACAAGTCTCAGTTTAAATGCAGGTCCTCAGAAAAATCTTCTAAATTTAGATGGGACTACCCAATCTGAAATAGCTCCTCAAACTCCTCCATCCCCAGACACTCTATATCCCATTACCTTGTTTTATTTTCTTCACAGTACTCACCACTATCTAAAATTATGTTGGCCAGGCAGCGTGGCTCATGCCTGTAATCCTAGCACTCTATAAGGCCAAGGTGAGTACATTGCTTGAGCTCAGGAGTTCAGGACAGCCTGAGTAAGAGCGAGACTCTGTCTCCTAAAACTAGGAAAATCACCTGGGTATTGTGGCACAAGCCTGTAGTCCCCGCTACTTGGGAGGCTGATGCAAGAGGATTTTGAGCAATCCTCCTGTGAGTTATGATGCCATGGCACTCTTCAGAGTGACAGAGTGAGACTCTGCCTCAAAACATATAAATAAGTAAATAAAATTATGTTGTTTCATTCTTTTCTGTTTCAACCTATAGAATGTAAGCTCCCTAAGAGGGCAGAGACCATGTTATTGTATTCACTGCTATACCTCCAGTGACAACACCTGGCCTATAGAAGTATAAAATAAATTATTGAGCAAAGTAATAAATAAGTATCCAAAAGGGCATAGGTTTTAGAGTAAAACCAACCTGAATTCCAATCCTAGTATTTCCATTTACCAGCTGTCATATATTAAGTTATTTAATCCTTGAGCCTAATTCATAGTGTTTTCATAAAGATTAAGTAAGACAAAGCACGCACTGTGCCTTGTACTGTTCCTAGAACAAAAGTCCTACTGCTTAGGTGACCTCTTCCCTAGCTGACCCATTCTTGATTCCTCTAAACTATGTTGGGTGTTTCTGATATATGTTCCCATAACACCCTGTTTCTTCTACAGTGATGAGTATTATCCTCCATCAGGTTAAGAATTCAATGAAGGCTAGGGCTCTCTTTATATGTCCTGCACCTAGCACATTACCCGGCAAAGAGATGACTAAACTATGAAACAGATAGGAACACTGCAAGAAGAATCTTCTTACATTCTATTGCAAATTTTCCTCAGATCATGGAAAGAAATACTTGCTCAATTAGTAGAGGATTTCCAAATAGTGCATCTGGCTGCTGTATGATAATCTACATACCTCAGGCCAGGCACAGTGGCTCACTCTGGGAGGCCAAGGCAGGTGGATTGTCCTGAGCTCACAGGTTTGAGACCAGCCTGAGCCAGAGTGAAAACCCGTCTCTAAAAATAGCTGGGCACTGTGGCAGGCACCTACAATCCCAGCTACTTAGGAGGCTGAGACAGGAGAATCACTTGAGCCCAAGAGTTGGAGGTTGCTGTGAGCTATGACGCCACAGCACTCTACCAAGGGTGACAAAGTAAGACTCTGTCTCAAAAAATAAAATAAAATAAAAAAAAAATAGTTTATGAGATGGTCTGCATAAATCAACAAAGCAGAATACAACGACATGGTTCTGGATGATACAAAACAAAATAATAATGCTCTGGCATGAATTACATTTGTTAATGATAGCTAACATTTTGGAGGAACTTATTAAGTGCCAGCCATTATGCTAAGTACCATAAATATATTTTATTTATTACTCATGAAAACTCTTTAAGGTTTCTATGTTATCATCATCCCAGTTTTATGAATGAGAAAACTGAGGCACAGAGAAATTAAGTAACTTGTCTAAGAACATAGCTCATTAATGGTGGAGTCCATATTGGAACCAAGTCTATATGATTCGAGAACTCAAACCTTTATATTATACTTATACATAACAACATGTACATTGCTTTTATTGTAGAGAACATAAGGTTGTGTATTGGTAAGTCCTAATAAATATAATCAGTAATAGTCTCTTTTGGTTACTGCTGTCTGAATATTTATTTAATAGACAACCCTTTTAGTGGCATACTGAACTCAAATGTGGGTTATGACTCATTGCAGTAATGGTCTGAAATGCTTGAAACTAAATTTAGAACTGAAGATCTAGCCACATAAATTAGATAGATCTTCTGTCTGTATACACAATCATGAAATGTTTATTTCTTCCTTATTTTATTAAAAAATTTGGAGACTCCAATGATGGGATGGATTTTTCTATCTATAATTGCCATAGCATGGTGAAACACACGTGTATTCCCAGATACTTGAGAGGCTGAGGTGGAAGGAGTGCTTGAGCCTAAGAGTTTGAGGTTACAGTAACCTATGATGGTGCCACTGCAACTCTACGCTGGGTGACAGAGGAAGACCCTGTCTCTGATCAATAATTGTCATGTGACAAATTGATCTAAACTTGTTTTTAAATGATTATTGTAGTAAGACAGACCCTTTTCCTCTTTCCTACTAGAAAAAATAGCTTTTTAAAAACGCCACACATTGGCTCGGCACCTGTGGCTCAAGTGGCTAAGGCGCCAGCCACATACACCTAAGGTGGCAGGTTTGAATCCAGCCCGGGCCTGCCAAACAATGATGGCTGCAACCAAAAAATAGCCAGGTGTTGTGGCGGGCGCCTATAGTCCCAGCTACTTGGGAGGCGGAGGCAGGAGACTCGCTTAAGCCTGGGAGTTGGAGATTGCTGTGAGCTGTGATGCCATAGCACTCTACCCAGGGGGACAGCTTGAGGCTCTGTCTCAAAAAAAAAAAAAAAAGCCACACATTATATTAGGTTTTCACTCTGTGATAAAGATTTTGATAGATTTAGATTTATAATTCTAATTCTAGCATGTTTGATCTACCACTATCTAGCAGTGGAACCCTGATCTAGTCATTACTCTCTTAGAATCTCTATTCTCCTTTTCTTAAGATGACTCTACTAAATTAGATAAGTAGCCCATGCATAGTGGTTCAGCCTTAATCCTAGCACTATCTAGGATTAGCCAAGGCCAGAGGATCACTTGGGCTCAGGACTTTGAGACCAACCTGAGCAAGAATGACATCCCGTCTCTACTAGAAATAGAAAAAAATAGCCACACATTGGGGTGGGTGTATGTAGTCCCAGCTACTTTGGAGGCTGAGGCAGGAGTATCGCTTGAATCTAACCTTAAAGGTGCTATGGGCTAGGCTTTGGCCATGGCACTCTAGCCTGAGAAACAGTGAGACTGTCTCAAACAAAAAGAAAAAAGAAAATTTGTAAGATTCATTTTATTGTACCACTGCTTTTCTTCAATTTTGTTTTTTTAACTGACAATGTACTGCCTTTATCTTCCCCAATGAATTATGATCACAAGAATTGAATATTAATATTCAATACAAACCTCCATCAAGGCTCCGAGATGCCCTTTTGCTTGCTGTACGCTCAAAGTGTGGGGCAGGCCTGTCAATGAGAGCACTAGCTTGTCTAGTCTGAGCTTGGGTCCGGCCACTGTATCGAAATTTGGATCCCAGAGCAAGAAATTTGCTTTTGGGAATGGTGTCTGTAGATGTCAGTCTGGAAAAAGAAAATCATAATTATCATTATTCTAAGACTATAAGATTAAAGACAAAATCAATAATAAAAAATCATTCACAATTCTCACAGTTTCCTCATGGTTACTAAGAAGTTTCCAATCAAGCAATTATTGTTTTAGTTCTATGTCATTTCTTGAAGCAACTGGTATAACATAGTTGGAACCTAGATTGATAACACATATATCATCTTATATCTCTATAAATAGGTTCTTATACTTTTCAAAATGCTTTTATAGCACAATAGTATGTTCTCTATATCCTTGTAATGTTTTCATAATTTTATAGTATACATTAAAAAAGAAGTTAAAGGCCGGGTGCAGTGGCCCACTTTAGGAGGCTGAGGCGGGAGAATTGCCTGAGCTCACAGGTTCAAGACCAGCCTGCGCCAGAGCGAAACCCCATCTCTAAAAATAGCTGGGTGTTGTGGCAGGTGCCTGTAGTCCCAGCTACTCAGGAGGCTGAGGCAAGAGAATAGCTTGAGCCCAAGAGTTTGAGGGTTGCTGTGAGCTGTGATGCCACAGAACTCTACCAAGGGTGACAAAGTGAGATTCTGTCTCAAAAAAAAGAAAAAAATAGAAAGAAAAATAGATAAATAAAAAATAAATAAATAAAATAAAAAAGAAGTTAATTGCTTAAGGACCCACAGCTGTTGAGAGATTGGGCGGTAAAAAAGTTCCAACCCAGAGCTCTTCTTCCACTCTACTAAAATGCCTGTTTTGTCAAATGCATTCAAATTCAATTAATACCTGGTAACCTATTTCGTTTCTTGGCATATTTTCAACTCAATTAGGAACCCCATCTTCTTCTATGAAGTACCCTTTGCACTCTTTTGTCATGGCATTTGCTACAATTTAAAACTAACTATGTGCTGGTCTCCCACACAAATGTTTACAGACCAGGACTTACTCATCTTTGTGTTTTTGTTTCTGGCATTTGGTTCTGCCAGTGCCTGGCATGAATTTAGCTCCCAATAAATATTTGTTGAATAAATACATAAGTTGCTATATCAAATACTATCAAAAAGAGAGTATTTTTCCTTTGTGATAGTTAATTTTAATTCCCCAAACATACTTTCTCTCATGCAATAAAGCATTACCTTTTAATCTATCAATGGATTTACATATGCTATCCTACAAATAAATACATTGGCTGGAGCTGAAAAATATACTACAGATATTAAAAATTCAAAATCAATTTTTTATTCTTCCTTCTCCTCTTAAAAAACTCTATTTTCTTGACTTGATTTTAAAGAAGATGATGAAAACAGAAAGAAACGTGTTAATGCCAATAGTCAAGATTTCTAATTGGGGGTAAAGTGTACCCTTACGTTTTATTTTAAAATTGGAACTGAAATATTATTTTTCTTGATTTTTCTTCCTGTCCACTGTGTTCTAGCACCAAGTATGATAATGAAAATATAAATAGAAGGAAAACATCAGAGTTCTCTCTCTCTCTCTCTCTTGGTCAATAGCTATTTATAAAGAACTAAGTTGACTTATAAATGAAAATGACATGAGGCCTAGGATTTGCTTCAAAAATAATCCAGCAAGTATCAAGAAGGAGTAGGTGAGGATATAGATAAAAGGAGATTGGCCTTGGGGTGGTAATTATTGAAGCTGAGTGTCGAGGGCAAATGAACTTCATTATACTGTTGCTATGTATGAAGTTTTCCAGAATAAAGAAATTTTCTTGAGCCAGATATGGTGGCTCACACCTGTAATCCCAGCTACTTGGGAAACTGAAGTAGGAGGATCACTTGAGGCCAGAAGTTCAAGACCAGCATGGGCAACATAGCAAGATTCTGTTTCTACCAAAAAAAAAAAAGAAGAAAAGAAAAGAAAAAAATTGGCTAGGTGATTCAGCTACTTGGGAGGTTAAGGCAGGAGGATTGCTTGAGACTGTGAGTTTGAGGATGCAGTTAACTATGATCATGCCTTTGTATTCCAGACTGGGGGACAGAACTAGATGTCATATCTTAAAACAATAAAAACAGGTTGGTGCCTGTAGGGTAGGATGCCAGCCCCACATACCGAGGGTGGCAGATTCAAACTCGGCCCCAGCCAAACTGCAACAAAAAAAATAGCTGGGCGTTATGCCTGTAGTCCCAAATACCCAGGAGGCTGAGGCAAGAGAATCACCTAAGCCCATGAGTTGGAGGTTGCTGTGAGCTGTGTGATGCCACGGCACTCTACTGAGGGCAACAAAGTGAGACTCTGTCTCTACCAAAAAACAAAACAAACAAACAAAAAAAACAATAAAAACAAAAGAAATTTTCTTTTTTTTTTGAGACAAAGCCTCAAGCTGTCCCCCTGGGTAGAGTGCTGTGGCATCACAGCTAACAGCAACCTCCAACTCCTAGGCTCAAGCAAGTCTCCTGCCTCCGCCTCCCAAGTAGCTAGGACCACAGGCACCTGCCACAACGACTGGCTATTTTTTGGTTGCAGCCATCATTGTTGTTTGGCAGGCCCCAGGCTGGATTCGAACCCACCACCTTAAGGTGTATGTGGCTGGTGCCTTAGCCACTTGAGCCACAGGCGCCAAGCCAAGAAATTTTCTTCAAAAGGCAAACTGACAATGAATAGCTGGCTCTCCTTTCAAAACAAGTAATTACTTATCTTAAGTCTGTCTTCTCTGTAGATTTTATGTTTCAAGTTCTAAGACAGAGAACTAGCTTGTGGTATATTTCCAATGCTTACCACAATGCCTACATGAAAGGTAAGAATACTGAAAATGCTTGGTATAGGCTCATGTCTGTAATTCTAGCATGCTGGGAGGCCATGGCAGGAGGATCACTTGAGGTCAGGGTTTTAAGACCAACTTGAGCAAAAGAATGAGATCCTGTCTCTTCAAATAATAGAAAAATTAGCTGGGTGTGGTGGCATGTATCTGTAGCCTCAGCTACTTGGGAGGCTGAGGCAGGAGGATCACTTGAGCCCAGGAGTTTGAGGCTGCAGTGAGCAATGGTGGTGCCACTGCACTCTAGACTGAACAACAGAGTGGACCTTGTTTCAAAGGAAAAAAAGGCTTAGTAAATGAATTAAAGGGTTTAAAATGCGGCCCCTTGAGGTAGAGGAAATGATACTTTCTTATTTCTTCTGATTGTCTGGACAACTGGACTTCAAAGATAGTTTGTGCGTTCTCTTTCTGGAGTTGATAGAGCCAAGATAATAATCAGGTTCACATCTTTAACCTTCTAGAATAAAAGCTCAACAAAAAGTAGTTTAGCACTATTTAGAGAACCAAGTGGAGCTAACTGAGGGCAGCTCCTCTTAAGAGGCTTGATTTTAGGATAATCACAAAAACCTTAGTGAACACAGTTTCCCATTCCCTACTTCTCTCCCCTTACTATACACACAAAGGTGCTTTGAAAATGGTGAAGTATACTTTTCAACCCAAAGAGAAAGAACTGGACTCATTTTGTTTCATTTAAGATGGTCTCACCTGAGCTAAATAAAAGAGTGCCAGTCAGATAAAGAAGAGAATTTCAATAGCAGGCTAAAAATAGAAACATGCATAAATAATTCATCCTTGAAAAATACTTAAGTGAGAACGAACCTGAAAAATGTGTGATGTTCTACACAGACTTTCCATAATTTCTTAGCTGCTCGGTAACTGGGAAGTTTGAATCCAATGGTACTTTCATACTGTTCTTGCTATAAAAACACAAGTAGACAGGAGACATAAAGTATTATCTGACTACAGTGATACAGTACTAGAGAAATATGGTGCCAAAGACGAAGCCATTACCACCAATTTAAAGACATAAAATATCATTTGAAATTTTTTCCTACTCACCAAAAGAAATTTACTCACTGAGGGTAGCTTTTTCTAAAGCAAAGAAGCCAAGGAATGCACCTTGTATTATTTAAGCGTCTTACTTTTATTTATAAAAGACACACAGAGTACATTTTCCTGAGACATAATTAAGGTAACTTTAGATTATCTGCTTTTCTTTAGTCACTATCTGCATTTGGAATACTAATCTACTCAATGATCAGGGAATGTTATATCCACGAATCCTCCTGCCAGTCAATATTATTATGCAACAGTAATTGGTAATAGGAGCCAAGCAAATTTGTTGTTTGTTTGTTTGTTTGCAGTTTTTGGCCGGGGCTGGGTTTGAACCCACCACCTCTGGCATATGCGGCCGGCACCCTACTCCTTTGAGCCACAGGTGCCGCCCAAGCCAACCAAATTTTTAAAAATGAATTTTTTTTTTTTTTTTT
>NW_003852579.1:2589325-2591123 GCF_000181295.1 Otolemur garnettii
TTTAGGTTTTTCTGTATTTTATTATGGCACACAGGATACAGGATGGTACAGTGTTCTTACTTCAACCAAGTAATTCTCGAATCAACCAGCTGTTCCCATTTGGCTAAAGGTACTTGTACATGGAGTTTACCTCTCTCGGAAATTCGCCATGTGTGTTATCCTACATCCAAGGAACAAAAAGAAAAGCTTGATTCTGAGTAGACTCTTAATCTTGACAGAAGCCAATACAGACTGAGCCTCCCTTCATAATTCAAATCCATATCATCTTGGTAGAGAAAGAAATATTTTACCTATTTGCATAGTGACATATATTTAGCTAGAAATAGGTTGGGTGGGGGGATCAAATAACGTTAAACAGAGACCACTTTGGTTTCAGGTTAAATTCACAACTTACAAAGGTCATCTCAAAAGCTAGTATTAAATGAAGTTGCTTGACAAAGCCATTGTTTACACACAGAAGCAGAGTAACAGTCAATTAAGGCCATCTATATTCCCCATCAAATACAATAGCAAGCGCGTTCGTAACTTTACAATGGACAGGGAGGACAGATGGGGTGTGTATTCGATGCAATGCTTAACCAGTTAAGCTATCACTGAACTCCAAATGTTTCCCCATAAAGACATGCAGGGCCATGCCAATGTAACATACAAGTATATTATCTCCCCCCTTAAGTGACTGATCATAATTGTATTACCTGTGCCTGTAGTTTTTTAAACATTGAAAAATGTGTGGCATTAAATGCTAGTTACTTGATTCAATAGAATGAAGCGAACAACACACTGAATCATGAGCTCAGGATTGCTGGCAACATGCTCCCAGTGGAGTGGCAAACAGCCTTTGGTAGCCTTAACTCTCTCCTCTGAAAATTATACACGGATAACAAAATGATTCCTCCTGATTATATCATGTGCTCAGGTTTTCACCTTTGCCCATGATAATTAGACTATATTTTAAAATGTGGCTTTAGAGATATCTGGGTTTCATAAGACCTTCCTATTGTATTAGTACCTGCTAGTTTGAATTAACAACTACTTCCCATAAAGGGTATATCTGTCAAGTACTTTCAGAATTGGTTCTACGAAGCCATCCTACAACCTAACATTGTACATTTTAGGGGACAGAGTATATTGTTACTTATAGAGTTTCTCATTTACTTGTATTTATTATCAAATTCTTGAGAGAGAAGATTTCATAGTCACGACCTAACTATATCCCTCAGAATTGCCACTTAAGTGGAGGGGGGGAAAGTATTGTAACTGTTAAAATTTTGACTTTTTAAAAAAATGGAGGTCAATAGAGCCCCCTGTAGATAGTTTATATTTGCACCATCCTTAAGGTATTTTCATTAAGTCAACAACCACAGCAAGAAATCCATCATTCAGTGTAACTTTATTTACTATTTATTGCACATAACTTGAGATCTTTCATTTTGAACCACCACAGGGTCAAAGGACTATTTCTCCACGAGGTTGGATAGTAACATTAGTGAATTCGTGTATTCGTGGTGTTTTTTATTTGTAAACATCTGAATGGTTCACATTGCCATAGATCCTGAACTCATAAGCGTGGACCATGCACAGGCTGGCAGCAAGCCAGAGAGCCACTCGGCAAGCAAACAAATACTCTGCATTAAGAGAAAATTCATAGCACAACATTGAATGTCCAACCTAAGTCATCTCGGAATTATACATTAGATTGACATTTTAATTCACATGGGATCTGGAACTCAACTGGTTGGTTGGTGATGGGGTTGACCTGATTTCAGGAGCATTATTCCTGGAACAGTTAAGGAAAAAG
>NW_003852579.1:2591244-2597486 GCF_000181295.1 Otolemur garnettii
CTTCTTCCTCCTCCTCGGCCCCCTCTTCCTCTCCGGCCTCTTCCTTCTCCTCCTCTTCAGCTTCTCCTTCAGAGGGGGGTTCATCCTTGGCTTCCTCCGCTTTAGCAGCCTCGATGGTCTCCTCCACCTCGATCTGCTCCTCCTGGACGTGGCTGGTGTAGTAGGATGGGAAGGAGCGGGCAGACATCAAGTAGGAGCTGGTCTGTAAACCACCATAGGCAGATCGGCCAAAGACCTGGGAGCTCTGGGAGTAGCCGCTGGTGATGCTGCCCACACTGGTGAAACTGAGCCGGGTCTCCTCGCCTTCCAGGAGTTTCCTGTAAGCTGCGATCTCAATGTCCAAAGCCATCTTCACATTGAGGAGGTCTTGGTATTCTTTCAGGTATCTTGCCATTTCACTCTTCGTGGTTCTCAATTCATTTTCTAATTTGTTGATTGTGTCCTGCATAGCACTGATGTCGGCATTTTGCTTGTCCTCCAGCTCCTGCAGCTGCTTCTCCAGCGCTTCGTTCATGCCCCGGCAAGCCTCGATCTCCAGGGTCTTGGCCTTGAGCAGGCGGCGGCTCTCGGACACCTCGTCCTTGGCGGCGCGCACGGCATCGGTGTTCTTGGCGGCGCTCTCGGTCAGCACCGTGAAGCGGCTCTTGAACCACTCCTCGGCGTTCTGCATATTCTTGGCGGCCAGCTTCTCGTACTGCGCGCGGATGTCCTTGAGCGCAGCGGAGAGGTCGGGCTTGGTGGACACGTCCATCTCCACCGAGATCTGAGCGTACTGGATCTGGGCCTGCAGCTCGGCGATCTCCTCCTCGTGCACTTTTTTCAGAAAAGCGATCTCGTCCATGAGGCTGTCGATGCGCTTCTCCAGCTCGGCGCGGGCCAGCGCCGCCTCGTCTGCGCCTTTGCGCGCCTCCATCAGCCGGCCCTCGGCGTCCTCGCGGCTCAGCACCTCCTCTTCATAGCGCGCCTGCAGCTGGCGGAGCGTCTCCTCCAGCCCCTCGCGCTCACCCTGCCTTCAAACATACTTTATACGATAGGAAGGAAATTGGCATTTATTTTGAGTGACCATTATTGCCAATAACACTATGATTAAATAGTATCAACTGTATTTTTACACACGAAGAAACTAATCTGAGATCAGAGAAGTTGTTTGTTCAGTCTCACAGCTATGAAGTGGCAGAACCAGAATTTCACTCACTCCATTATACTATGCAACTTCTAAATCATCTGCTGTAATCATAATATTCCACTTCTCAAAATCCTGACTGCTTTCTTAAATAAGAATTCTGCATTTTTAGTCTATGGTATATAGTTGATACTAAGGACTTCTCATTGTCATATTTATTACTATTTGTGTATGTGTGTGTGTGTGTGTGTTTTCTCCTCCCCTGCCTTCCTACATTAAAATTTAAGGTTGTTGTGGAATGCAACTCTAATTCATTGTTATATTTTTCGCCTCTAGAGTAGTGCCTGGCACAAGGAAAGCACTCAATAAATATTTGTTGACTGAGGCCAGGCGCAGTGGCTGACACCTGGAATCTTAATACTCTGGGAGGCCAAGGTAGGTGGACTGTCTGAGCTCAGGAGTTTGAGGCCAGTCTGAGCAAGAGTAAGATCCCTTCTCTACTAAAAATAGAAAAATTATCTGGGTGTTGTGGTGGCTGCCTGTAGTCCCAGCTACTCAGGAGGCTGAGGCCAAAGGATTGTGTGAGCCCAGGAATTTGAAGTTGCTGTGAGCTATGATGCCATGGCACTCTAACTATGGCAACAGAGTGAGACTCTGTCTCAAAAAAAAATTGTTGACTGAATAACTCATGGATTTGAAATTTGAGGGAAAACTTTGATCTCTCTGAGCTAGGCACAGATAAGTAATTATGGTATAAAATAAACATGGCAATGATAATTCCTGTCCAAGGTTTTTAAAGCTGCACATCCAGGATTTTCAGGCTGGAATAATGAGCCATTTTTCACCAGTAGATGGTGATATATACACACACACAAGCAAATAACATTAGCATGGTCCTTTCTTGTTTAGAGCTTTTCGAGTTGACATCTCATTTGATGTTCAAATACCTGTGATGGAGAAGGTAAGTGGCAATGAAGGAGTGAAAACATTTTTTTTTGGAAATTTAATTCCTACTTAATTTTCTGCTGTGACCTTAATGGTTATTCAATATAAAAGTTAAATTTGGCCAGTATTAGTACATCCTAAAACTTTACCACCAACTAACTGAGTTAACTGGCACAAAGTTGAACATCCAACTCTATTAAAAATCTAGAGCTAAGCATACATATAAATTTTATGAGCTCTGGTGGCATAAAACATGAGTAACTTAACCCCCCCAAATCTCCTGCTACCCAATTTAAAAATAAGTGTCCATCAAGTTCTTGGCTGGAATAAACAAGAAACAAGTTTATCAATCCAGGTTTCGCTTTTGGCCATGGTATATTTACTAATAGGAAGAGTAATGTTCAGAAGACCTGTAGTAAAAAAGTGAAGAAATAGCAATTTAGAAAACAAAGTCATCAGCCTCCGAATAGGTAGCTATAGTGAGATCTCTTACATGTTATAACAAAGGAAAGGAATGAAGAGATGTTTTAGACATGGTTTATGTCTGGTTTGGGAGGAAAAAAGCATGAATTCTGTACCTCTCCAGGCCGAATCTTGATGAAAAAACTGCTACGTTTGTAAGAAATCTTCAGTACTTTAGGCCAAGGAAAGCGGTTAATTCTCAGCTTATCTTTGTAAACCAGAAGGCCACTAGAGCAGACACCAAGGATGATATCCACCCCCTCCAAGTCCTAAAAAAGAAAAGTGTTTAGCATGTTCAGGCTTGAGCAAAGTGCTCAACATTCTGTTGACTACTATGGCATAATCTGAAGATATGAACAAACAAAAACATTTACAAAGCATACAATAAAAAATAAAGCTTAGCCTAATAATCATAATCCATCTAACTTTATTTCGTTTAAATCAGCAGGCATGGCTGGGCATGGTGGCTCATGCCTGTAATCCTAGCACTTTGGAAGGCCTAGGCAGGTGGATTGCTGGAGCTCAGGAATTTAAGACCAGCCTGAGTAAAAGAGAGACCATGTCTCTACTAAAAATAGAAAATAGAAAAAAAAAAAATGACTAGCTAGGCATCATAGTGAGCACCTGTAGTCTCCAGCTACTTGGGAGGCTGAGGCAAGAGAATTGCTTGAGCCCAAGAATTTGAGGTTGCTGTGAGCCATGATAATGCCACAGCCCTCTAACCAGCGTGACAGAGTGAAACTCTGTCTGAGAAAAAAAGAAAAAAAATCAGCAGTTATGACTTTCTAAAAGGCCAGGGTTTAGAGCTATGTTTATTACCAAATATACACCCACAATTATAATTCCTTTTTTATGATAAAGTGGCAATCTCTCCAGGAATCATGTTAAGTATAGGAGTTGACTATTTTTGTATGAACTCAGTATAAGGAAATTTCAGGTTCTAATAAATAATTGACATTAAGTATATTAAATTAAAAATATGATACCTAAGCCAAGAAGGAATATTAAGGTAAAATGAAGTCCTATTTACATGCCTCTTTAGTAAAGAAATTTTTTGTTTTGTTTTGTTTTTGGAGACATAGTCTCACTCTGTACCCTGGCTAGAGTGCTGTAGCATCAGCCTTGCTCAGAGCAACCTCAAATTCCTGGGCTCAGGCGATTGCCATGTCTCAGCCTCCTGCATAGCTGGGAATATAGAAGCCTAGCTAATTTTTCTATTTTTAGTAAAGATGGGGTCTCACTCTTGCTTAGGCTGGTCTCAAACTCCTATGCTCAGGCAATCCACCTACCTTAGCCTCCCTAAGTGTGAGGATTATAGGCATGAGCCACAGTGCCTAGCCTACTAAAGACATTTTTTAAAAACTAAATATATAATATTAATCATCTATGTTTGTAAAACAAGAAAAATAAATTTTGTTTAAGTTAATCTCTCTAAATGAAGATTAGTTTAGCTAAGGAATCAAAATTCAGAGTTAAGTGCTTCTTGACTATTTTTTTTTTCCAAAAATGAGTATAGAGAAACATATTAGTGACTACATGTGTTATGTACAAACGTAACAGAGAAGCAGAAATTATATACAGTTCCAATTCAGTGACTATGTAATTGAGAATTTCCCAGAAGATGCGCTCTTAAATTTTTAAAGCCTATACTTATCTCTTTCTCTCTTAGTGACATACTTTGGAGAAACAATTTGCTTTACAACATTTGGAAAAGGAACATGCTGTCTGATTCCTGCATTCTTGAACTAACACCTGCTTGAGCTCACAGGTTCGAGACCAGCCTGGGCCAGAGTGAGACTCCGTCTCTAAAAATAGCCAGGTATTTGGGAAGCTGAGGTAAGAGAATCACTTAAGCCCAAGAGTTTGAGGTCGCTGTGAGCTGTGAAGCCATGGCACTTTACCAGCAACAAAGTGAGACTCTGTCTTAAAAAAAAGAAAAGTAAAACCTAACAATTTCAGTTCTAGAAATACATCTAATCTTATGTACTGATCTTACTACCTTCTACTTTAGAGATTCATAGAAATTATAGTACTCAGCCCAAAACAATCCAGAGCAACATCTTAAGAAAAATTGCAATGGAATTTTATTAAAATTAAGAGAATTTAAATAAGGAAAAGACTATCAGATACTCAGGTTGAGAGAACCCTGAAAGGTCACGTTAGTCCAATCACACACCAGATGCTTAAATGTCCTTTTCTAAATTCCTATGAAGTGACTGTTCTGCCTATTCTGGAATACTTCTAGCAATAGGGAGTTCACTACCTACTGAGGTAGACCAACCCATCTTTGAATAGCTCTGTTAAAAAATTTATCAAGTTGAGCTAACAGTATATGTCCTTATAGCTTCTATTTTACTATCTCTAGGTTTATTATCTTAGAGCCACAGTAAAATCTCTACTTCACATACCACTCCTTTAAACACACAAAGACAGATATTACATCTTCCCCAAACTTTCTCTTTTTTTTTTTGAGACAGAGCCTCAAGCTATCACCCTGGGTAGAGTGATATGGCATCACAGCTCACAACAACCTCCAACTCCTAGGTTGGAGCGAATGGCTCAAGCGATTCTCCTGCCTCCGCCTCTCAAGTAGCTGGGACCACAGGTGCCTGTAACAATGCCCAACTATTTTTTGGTTGCAGCCATCACTGTTGTTTGGCGGGCCCGGGCTGGATTTGAACCCATCAGCTCAGGTGTATGTGGCCGACACCTTAGCCACTTGAGCCACAGGCGCTGAGCCCTTTCTCTTTTTTTTTTTTTTTTTTTTAATGCTAAGTATCCCATTCCTTTAATTGCTTTTCATTGGAAACAGGTTTTGAGTCTCCTCATCATGCATCCTAGTTACACTCTTCTGAATGAGTCTCACATCATCCCCTTGAGAACCCTTTCACTCACAACTTCCTCAACCTCTCTACCTATTTTTTTTTTTGGAGACAGAGTCTCACTTTGTCACCCTCAGTAGAGTGCTGTGGTGTCACAGCTCACAGCAATCTCCAGCTCTTGGGCTTAGGTGATTCTTTTGCCTCAGCCTCCTGAGTAGCTGGGACTATCGGTGCCTACCACAATGCCCAGCTATTTTTTTTGGTTGCAGTTTGGCTGGGGCCAGGTTTGAACCCACCACCCTCGGTATATGGGGCTGGCGCCCTTCACTGAACCACAGGCGCCACTCTTTTTTCGTTTGTTTGTTTTGCTTTTCTTTTTTGAGACAGAGTCTCAAGCTGTTGCCCTGGGTAGTGTGCTGTGGCATCACAGATCACAGCAACATCAAACTCTTGGGCTTAAGCAATACTCTTGCCTCAGCCTCCCAGGCACCTGCCACAACACCCAACTATTTTTCCAGTTGTCATTGTTATTTTAGTTGGCCCAGGCCAGATTCAAACCTGCAAGCCTCGGGGTATGTGGCTGACATCCTACCCACTGAGCTACGGGCACCATCCTCTCCAGCTATTTTAATAGCTGAATATAAGAATCAAGAAACTTGCCTTAAGTATTCATTCTGTTAGGTTGTATTAGGTTGAACTAGGATTAAAGCTCAAGTTTCCAGTGCCCTACTCCAGTAGTTGTTTTTTTATTTGTTTCTTGAGACAGAGTCTCACTCTTGTTGCCTGGGCTAGAGTAACCTGTGTCACATAATGTATATACATGCATATTAATAAAGGCCAAATTTATCATTACCTTTGCTTTATGAAGATCAACTCCATACATAGACAAC
>NW_003852579.1:2598150-2604889 GCF_000181295.1 Otolemur garnettii
TGTGTCACATAATGTATATACATGCATATTAATAAAGGCCAAATTTATCATTACCTTTGCTTTATGAAGATCAACTCCATACATAGACAACTTTTTGGCATTCTCAAGAAATTCCAAGTCAGCTTGAGCTGGAGTCATGGACCTTTGATAAAATGAAAATAAAAATTCTTTCAGTATCATAGTGTCATCATTTACAGTAATAACATTTGTGTATTTATTGTGCTTTCCTTATATACAGTATATACCAATATGTATGTAAGATATATTTCAAAGGCCAGGCACAGTAGTTCACGCCTATAATCCTAGCACTCTGGGAGGCCAAGTAGGGTAGATTGCTTGAGCTCAGGATTTCAAGAGCAAGAGCCAGACCCTGCATCTACGAAAAATACAAAAATTAGCTAGGTATTGTGGCAGGCACCTATAGTTGCAGCTACTCAGGAGGCTGAGGCAAGAGGATCAGTTGAGCCCAAGAATTTGAGGTTGCTATGAGCTATGACACCACAGCACTCTATCAAGGGCAACAAACTAAAACTGTCTCAAAAAAAAAAAAAAAAGATATATTTCAAAGTCCTGAAAGTAGATTATGGAATAAGACTCTGACCACTACCTGTGTCTAAATAACGAAAATATACCTTAGAAAAAAGTATCTCTCAGAAACAAAGTCACCAAAAAAATCAGAAAAAAATTTTTTAATTCTATTTAATAATTGCCTTATAAAGCCACCTCATCCACCATCAGTTCTGTCCCCCTCTCCCTTCTCTTCAGCCTTTTTCTCCAACACACGTAAATTCCTCCCACTAATTTTTCTTGCTAAAATGATGACCAAATTAAATCCTCTCAGGGCGTGGTGCAATTTACAATATCCTCCTAGCTGCCCTTTTCTATCCATAACCCTTGAATCAAGTAATTATGGAAATTAAACAAGAGGGCAGCAGACATTACTTAACTGGAGACTGTTAATGGGGGCAGGCTTGATGAAAAGAAAACTTCAAATAACAGATGGTGTCCTGCCCACTGATCTAAACAAAATAAATTGGTTAATAGAAGCAGATAGATAATAGGGCTGCTTTCTCTGTTATTAAGATGTCTTCATTACCAGGCATATAATGAATTAGATTTGTTTGAAAACAATCAGTCTCACTGTCTAAACATTCACTGTGATGGTCTTTCCTTCTCCTGCGTAAGTTTCCTCTCTTTTGAAAAGTGCTCATAAGCTAAGGAGATCTGTAGAGCTTTTAAGACAAAAATATCACTCCTAATGCCGCGTAATTCAAACCAATCAAGTACAACTACAGCCACACCCACAAAGAAAAACATGTAAATGCCAGTTTCCCCATAAGACTACCTCAAGCTATAGAAAGCAGCAGGGGTCTCTTAACAAGGAAAAGTCACTTCTGAACCCATCTGTCTCATTAAAAAGGACAAAGGATTCCTTAAAACGACCACAATCAAAAGAACAAAAAAACCCTCAGGAGATCAGCTGTAGATTTGTTAATGACTAAAATTCTTTTCACACACTCTAAAGCGTCACACTTGAGTTGTATTTATTAATGGAAAGGAGAATGGAAAAATTAACCCATATGCAAGACTGTACATTCAAGACATTAAAAATATCTCCCAAAAGTTTTATAAACATTTTTCCCATAAAAGTTATACAATTTTCTAATACTGTTACTCTCAGTTATTTTACTTTTACTTTTTTTTCCCTAGACAGTCTTGTTCTGTTGCCCAGGCTGCAGTGCAGTGGTGCCATCATAGTTCACCACAGCCTAGAACTTTTGGGCAAAAGCAATCCCCCTCCTACCTCAGAAAGGTATGTTCCACCACACCAGGCTAATTTAAATTTTTTTTGTAGAGATGGGGTCTTGTGATATTACCCAGCTTGGTCTCAAACTCCTGGCCTCAGGAATCTTCCTGCCTCAGCCTTCCAAAGTGCTAGGATTGAGCCACTGTGTCCAACTGTTTCTTTGTTGCTACTATCAATGGGATGAATTTTAGCATTTTTAAGCTGGAATGAAATATGAATATTGGAGAGAACAACACTTTCATTTTGCTACTGAAGAAACAGGTCCTGAGGAATCATACGGTCATGAGCAGGTAAAGACTCTTAGTCTGAAGCAGCCCTTAACTCAGAACTCTAGTCACATGGGCTAGAATCTTGGCTCTGATACTTAAGAGTAGTCAGTCAGTGTCTTCTTCAATCTCTATGAAGAAAGAATCATCGTAATGACTATTTCCAGATACCAAGAAAGGAAATGAACTTTTTGTCTTTGTTGAATCAATGAATATGACTTTTAAGATCAAATGAGATAAAGATTGTAGAACTGCTTTCTAAACTGCCTGGCATGGTGGCTCAGGCCTGTAATCCTAGCACTCTGGGAGGCCCAGGCAGGTGAACTGCTTGAGCTCAGGAGTTCCAGACCAGCTTGAGCAAGAGGGAGACCCTATCTCTAAAAAACAAAATAGCCAGGTGTTATAATACTGAAGGTGACAAAGTGAGAGTTTGTCTTAAAAAAAAAAAAAAGTGTATTATTATTGAAACTTTTATTTTCTGATAATCCAGTGGTCCATTTACACACAGATCATAAAATAAAATTAGGAGAAATAATTTGGATCACTTGAAGACAAAATTGAAAACACTAATGAAACAAGCATGATAAAACCTTCACTCACTCTTTCAATCCTAAGAGACACTACTGGGGACAATTTAAATTTCAAACTATGTAATTAGATGCTTCTATAAATCAGCATGCCTTAAAATTGTATTATGGGCAGGACGTAAGAGGAGATCTTTAAAACTTCCTTTTTTTTTGAGACAGAGCCTCAAACTGTCACCCTAGGTAGAGTGCCGTACCATCACAGCTCACAGCAACCTCCAACTCCTGGGCTCAAGTAAGTCTCCTGCCTCTGCCTCCCAAGTAGCTGGGACCAAGGCACCCACCACAATGCCTGGCTATTTTTTGGTTGCAGCCATCATTGTTGTTTGGTGGGTCCGGGCTGGATTCGAACCCACCACCTTAGGTGTATGTGGCTGACGCCTTAGCCACTTGAGCCACAGGCGCCGAGCCTAAAACTTCCTTGTTAGGCTTGGCACCCTAGCTCAGTGAGTCAGGCGCCAGTCATGTACACCAAGGCTGGCAGGTTTCAGCCTAGCCCAGGCCTGCTAAACAACAATAACAACTGCAATCAAAAAAATAGCCAGGTATTGTGGTGGGCACCTGTAGTCCCAGCTACTTGGGAGGCTGAGGCAAGACAATTGCTTAAGCCCAAGAGTTTGAGGTTGCTGTGAGCTGTGATCCTATATTACTCTACTGAGGACAATAGCTTGAAACTCTGTCTCAAAAAATAATAAAAAAAAAAACTTCCTTGATAGTTAAAAATAGTATTTATATTTGAAGTTTGACTAATGCTTTATAATTTTTTATATAATTTTAAATTGTATATGAAAACACTACACTGTACCCCATGTTTGCATTAATATATACAGCTATTATTTAATTAAAAAAATATGTATATATATAATTTTTAGCCAGATGCAGGGGTGTGCACTTGTAGACCTCGTTACTTGGGAGGCTGAGGCAGGAAGACCACTGAAGGCCATGAGTTTGAGTCCAGCATGGGTTACATAGACAGACTGTCTCTAAACTCATCTAGTTTGAGGCCACAGAGTAAAATGACTGTGCCTGTAAATAGCCAGTGCATTCCAGCCTGGGCAACATAGAGAGACCCTAACTTCAAAATATATATATTTTAAAATATAAATATTTATTTGAAATAATGTTTCCTAAAAGTTATATATAATACATATAATTTTTTCCTGAACCACCTGAGAATAAACTGCAACCTAATGACCCATCACTCTGAATACTTTTGCTACAAACTAAAAATCTGTCCTACAAACAAGGATATTCTTCTACATAACCCCAATCCAACATACACCAAGGCTGGTGGGTTTGAACCTGGCCCAGGCCAGCTAAACAACAATGACAACTGCAACACAAAATAGCTGGGCATTGTGCTGGGCACCTGTAGTCCCAGCTACTTGGGAGGCTGAGGGTAAGAGAATCACCTAAGCCCAAGAGTTAGAGGTTGCTGTGAGCTGTGATGTTATGGCACTCTACTGAGGGCGATATAGTGAGACTTTGCTCAAAAAAAAAAAACAAACAACAGGGTGGCACCTGTGGCACAAGGGCAGGGCGCCGGTTCCATATGCCAGAGGTGGTGGGTTCAAGCCCAGCCCTGGTCAAAAACTGCAAAACAACAACAACAACAATAACAACAACAACAAAACAAACAGGGAACTAACACTGACACATTACCGCCATATAACTGTCAGACCCCCCTCTAAAGTTTACCCAGTTGTTGGAGAAGGATCCAGTTTAACGTCATGAGTTTCATTTAGTTCGTGTATCTTCAGGCTTCTTCAATCCAGAATGACTCCTTCATCTTTCTTTGACTTTTAAAACCGCAACCCTTTGTAGATTACAGACCAGTTATTCTGCAAAACGTTTTACAATTTGGGCCTCTGTGAGCTGACTCATGTGATGCGTCTTTGACAGGAACATCAGAAGTGGTGCTATATTCTCACTGCATCTATTAGGTGGTACATAACTCCAATTTGTCCCTTCATGGGTAATATTCATTTTAACCTCTGATATCTTCCAGGTTTCTCTTCTGTGAAATTCCTCTTTAACTCTTTGTAATTAATAAGTACTTTGTGGAAATATCCTGTTCCTTAATCAAACTTTGAATTTATTCACTCATTTATTTATATCAGTATGGACTCATGAATTCTTGCCTTATTTAATGTAATACAATTAATTCTTTTCTTTCTTTTTTCTTTTAGAGACAGGATCTCACTCCGTTGCCCAGGCTAGAGTGCAGTAGCAAATCACAGTTTACTGTAGTCTTGAACTCCTGAGCCTAAGTGATCCTCCTAAGTAATGATAACTACAGATGCATGCCTGGCTAATTTTTAATTTTTTTGTAGAGATGGGGTCTTGCTATGTTGTTTGGGGTGGTCTTGAATTGTTGGCCTCAAGTGATCCTCTGGCCTTAGTCCAGGTGTCCTCAAACTATGGCCCACAGGCCACATGCAGCCTGCCTAGGACATTTATCCGGGCCGCCAGGTGTTTTTGCCATAGCTGCCTGTCCTGCTTAGAAGCCGATTCGTCCCGGGCCCCGCAGTCCGGCCCTCCAACAGTCTGAGGGACAGTGAACTGGCCCCCTGTTTAAAAAGTTTGAAGACCCCTGCCTTGGCCCCTGAGTAGCTGGGATTACAAACTCTAGCCACTTTATTTCATTTTTTATTCATTTATTTATTTATTTTTTGAGACAGAGTCTCAAGCTGTTGCCCTGGGTAGAGTGCCGTGATGTCACAGCTCACAGCAACCTTGGGCTTAAGTGATCCTCTTGCCTCAGCCTTGCAAGTAGCTGGGACTACAGGCGCCCGCCACAATGCCAACACCCAGCTATTCTTTGGTTATAGTTGTCATTGTTGTTTGGTGGGCCTGGGCTGGATTTGAACCTGCCAGCTTGAGTGTATTCAGTTGGTGCCCTAAATGCTTGAGCATTAGGTGCCAAGCCATAGCCATTTTACTTTATTACTTAAACTGGCCCAGATTGGGTTAGTGGGACTCTGCCAAGCTGAAGTCTGTGTCCTTCTGACCATTTCCCATCATTTTTTGAATTCCTGTTTCTGCCACAATGTAGAGTAAGAGTATGCATGTTGTATGTACTTACTTGCATTTATATTTCTATATGTATCTATCTCTCTATATATATATTAGATTCAGTTCCCACTGAAATCTCTAGTTTTAATGCACTACCACAGGGGTCATTTAGTTTCTTTTTCCATAACTCATAGCTCCTCTCATTGACAGTGAGAAACCTGACTCTAATTATCCTGAACATATTGACTAATTTGGTCTATCTCTTTGTATATAACCAATCTCTCATCACTGCCACTGACTGACACTTTCCCCATGTGCATGCCCCTTCTTACCCTGCTTGGACTCTGAATTCCCCGTTCTGAGCTGCTCCCCATACATGGATGCCCTCCTTCTCTCATTTGGGTTCTGACTCCTGGTGTTAGACTACCTCTTCTGAGGACACCTTCTTCACTCTGCTCAGGCTTTGACAATCTGCATCAGATACCACCCATGTAAATGCCCTCCGCACCATACACAGACCTTACAGACCACCTGCATCAGATACCACCTTACAGATGCCCTCCGTACCATACAGACATGCCCTTCTCCCTCTGCTTGGCCTCTAAACCTACCACTAGGCATCCATGCAAGACCATCATCCTCATCCATTTGAGCTTTGACTCTTCAAGCCAAGATGCACCCCCTGCCCAAGGAGATGCTCCCCATCCAGCTTTGGGCTCAATGTCTGAAGCTAGACTGCCTCTCTGCATGGATGACTATCTTGTTCTGCTCAACGTAATGTTCCTAGAAAACTTTTTCCGATTATAAAAAGTCATGCACATTCATTGTATAAAATTTGAAAAATAACAGCAAGAACATACAAAAAAAGGAAAATCTCCCGTAATCCTACCACCCACAGACATCTATGCATATACATACAACACACATATATATATATTTTTTTGAGATATAGCCTCAAGCTATCCCCCTAGGTAGAGTGCCATGGCATCACAGCTCATAGCAACCTCCAACTCCTGGGCTCAAGCGAGTCTCCTGCCTCAGCCTCCCAAGTAGCTGGGACCACAGGC
>NW_003852579.1:2605203-2635649 GCF_000181295.1 Otolemur garnettii
GATCACAGGCGCCTGCCACAACGCCTGGCTATTTTTTGGTTGCAGCTGTCATTGTTGTTTGGCGGGCCCAGGCTGGATTCGAACCTGCCACCTTAGGCGTATGTGGCTGGCGCCTTAGCCACTTGAGCCCCAGGCGTCGAGCCTTCACCTTAAAATTTTAAACCTCAAAGTTTTTCCTAAAATTTCTAAGACCTCTGAAAGTTATGATAAACAGGCTGGGAAAAGATTAGATACCTCTAAACCCCTAAGAGTACCGTCTTGAATTTATTCAACACCACCTAATAATTTACTACTTGTAAGTACTGCAGCTTACAGAAGTACCTAAATAGGGAGTTCTGGCACTAGTTAACTCTTGCTCATTAAAAAGAACATACAACAAAATTTCCCTGTATTTATTTATTTCAAGCAAGTGGGGTCAGGATAGAGGCATTCAGTGAGTTCCAGGGCCATGTCATAGCCTTTTATTAATGTTTGCTGTACCTCCTTATTATAATTTAAAATAATTAATTGTGTGTGGGGTAGAAACTGACACGTTTACATACCTTCCTAGTGCCCATAAGTGGAGGGCAATTAATATTAAAGCTTGATTTGCTTGATTTAAAGTGTTAATTATAGCTTCAAAATCCCTGTCTGGGCAAAGGGCCACTACTAAGGGTTCCATTTATGTAGATAGTCTTCTATTTGTCAAGGAGGGTAGTATTTGCTAATATTGTAATTTCCAGTGCCTAGTAAATAATTATTCCTCAGCATAAGTTTCTTTAGATTAGTTAAAACGCCATTATTGTACAGCATCAATATAATCAAACATCATAATGAATCTTTTTTTTTTTTTTTTTGAGACAGGGCCTCAAGCTGTTGCCCTGGGTAGAGTGCAGTAGCATCGCAGCTCACAGCAACCTCCAACTCCTGGGCTTAAGCAATTCTCTTGCCTCAGCCTCCCAATTAGCTGGGACTACAGATGCCTACTAAAATGCCTGGCTATTTTAATTTTTTTAATTTTATTTATTTATTTATTTGAAACAAAGCCTCAAGCTGTCACCCTGGGTTGAGTGCTGTGGCATCACAGCTCACAGCAACCTTCAACTCCTGGGCTCAAGTAAGTCTGCCACCTCCGCCTCCCAAGTAGCTGGGACTACAGGTGCCCACCACAATGCCTGGCTATTTTTTGGTTGCAGCCATCATTGCCGTTTGGCGGGCCCAGGCTGGATTTGAATCCACCAATAAAGGTGTATGTGGCTGGTGCTTTAGCCACTTGAGTCACAGGCACTGAGCCCGCCTGGCTATTTTTAGAGATGGGGGGTCACACTCTTGCTCAGGCTGGTCTCGAACCTGTCAACTCTGGCAATCCACCCACCTCAGCCTCCCAGAGGGCTAGGATTACAGGTGTGAGCCACTGCGTCCTGCCCAGAGCCTACCCTTTTAATGATGGTACCCTATTGCCTAACTCAGTGGTTCTGAAACTTTTTTGGCCTTAGGACCTCTTTACTCTCTTAATTATTGTAACAACTATTGAGGACTCCAAAGAGCTTTACATTATTTATACCTATTAGTGTTTACTATATTAGAAAGCTTAAAACTAAGAAAAATTAAAAATACTTATTAAGTTTCTTTCTTTCTTTCTTTTGGAGACAGAGTCTCACTGTTGCCCCCAGGCCAGAATGCCATGGCTCACAGCAATCTCCAACTCCTGAGTTCAAGTCATCTTCCAGCCTCAGCCTCCTGAGTAGCTTGGACTACAGGCACCCACCACAATGCCTAGATAATTTTTCTATTTTTAGTAGAGGCAGGGTCTCACTCTTGCCCAGACTACTTTGGAACTCCTGAATTCAAGCAACCCTGCTGCCTTGGCCTTTCAGGGTGCTAGGATTATAGGCATGAGCCACCATCCCTGGCCTATTAATTAAATTTATAAAGAATAAAAATGAATCCATTATTTTTAACATTCATAACATTATTTGTGAAAAATAGCAATATTTTCCCAAAAATGTAATGAAAAGGTAACATTGTTTTACATATTTACAAATTACTTTAGTGTCTGTCTTAGAAGACAGCTGGATTCGCCTACCTTCTGCATTCAATCTGTTCCAATATATTAATTTGGTACTATATGAAGAAATCTGATCTCACATAAATATGTAATTAGAAAAGGAAAGACTGAGAATTTAAAATATTCTTCTTTGATATTATACTGAAACTCAACCATGGCAGTTTCTTAAAGGTTAATTGCAATATGAAATGTGGAACGTGTCAATGCACTTTTTGAACTGTTACATTAAGATCCACTGTTTTATCTTGCTTTTTAAAAAAACTTTTTAGGAGACAGGGTCTCTGTCACTCAGACTCGAGTGCAATGGCATGATGCAATGGCTCATTGCAATGTTGAACTCCGGAGTGCCAGGGCTCCTCCCACCTCAGCATCAAACCTCTAGGACTATAGATACATGCCTCCACACCCATATCTTTTTTATTTCTGGTAGAGACAGGGTCTTGCAATGTTGCCCACACTGGTCTTGAACTCCTGGGTTTAAGCAATCATCTAGCTTGGCCTCCCAAAGCGCTGGGATTACAGGCATGAGGCACCACACCCAGCCTATATCGCATTTTGAATACATCTTTTCTTATTCATGATGATTTTGTAACATTGTGCATGGTTTATCTGAAAAATACTGGCTCACCAAGTTATGTAAATCTTCCAAATGTTGATACATTTTATTATAAAACAAATGTATAAGAAAAATCACATTCATTAAAATCACTATTGCCCTTGGCAGAAATAGTCTTTAAGTATTTAAAAGCTGTCACGATCACAGTGGCAAATAAAAGTTTTTCAAAATTTTAATTTTTACTTGAAAACGTAAAATTTGTCATTATCAACAAATACTGTCATTTGTTTTTCTAAAAGCACCAGCTCATTCATTTTTTAAAAAATGAATGCCTATGAATGTTTTAACTCAATAACTAAGAAAATGACATGAAGGTTATCCTGACCAGTTTGATGAGAATATTTCAAAATGTACATGAAAACAGCACACTATACCCCATGATTGCATTAATGTACATAGTTATGCTATAAGAAATTTAAAAAAAAGTAAAACAAATTAAAAAAAGAAAATGAGTGCCGAGTAACTCTGACTGAATAATCATAGTTTGTCAGTCATTTTTTCCAGGAAAAAACAATGTTTATAGAAAAGGTGGTTAATTCAGCTCATAATTCAAATTACACAAGTAATTATCCTTGAAACAACTACTGTACTTCAAAAGTATAAGTATACTTTATGCATACATCTCATTTAATCATGCAGAATGTTATATAGAAATGTATTCAATAGCCAGGCATTGTGGTGGGAGCCTGTAGCCCAGCTACTTGGAAGGCTGAGGCAAGAGAATCACTGAAGCCCAAGAGTTTGAGGTTGCTGTGAGCTGTGATGCCACGGCACTATACTGAGGGCAACATAGTGAGACTCTGTCTCATTTAAAAAAAAACAAAAGAGAAATGTATTCAAGATTTAATAAAATTAATACTGTTTATTGCTTCATTAAGAAAATTCTTAGGTAAATTGGCCTTTTTAAATTTTTTAACTGCAAGTGTACATTGATGAATAACATAATGAATGCCAGTACAGTTTGGTGCAAATGCCTTGATTTGTGCTTCACCCATTTCAATACAGTCAAAAAGGCAAGTATCTTAGCATTATTATTATTATTATTTTGAGACAGAGTCTCACTATGTCACCCTCAGTAGAGTGTCGTGGTGTCACAGCTCACAGCAACCTCAAACTCTTGGGCTTAAGTGATTCTCTTGCCTCAGCTTCCCAAGTAGCTGGGACTAATGTACTCACCAGAACGCCTGGCTATTTTTTTTTTTTTGAGACAGAGTCTCACTATGTCATCTTCAGTAGAGTGCCATGGCATCACAGCTCACAGCAACCTCCAGCTCTTGGGCTTAGGCAATTCTCTTGCCTCAGCCTTCCCAGTAGCTGGGACTGCAGGCGCCCGCCACAATGCCAGCTATTTTTGTTGTTGTTGTTGCAGTTTGGCCGGGGCCAGTTTTGAACCCACCACCCTCCATATATGGGGCCGGTGCCCTACTCACTGAGCCACAGGTGATGCCCCCCTTTAGTTAATTATTAACAAGTTGAAGGTGGTATACTGCCTGGGTGCCTATAGCTCAGCAGCTAAGGGTGCCAGCCACATACACTGGAGCCAGCAAGTTCAAATTCGGCTAGGGCCTGACAAACAATGACAACTACAACCAAAAAACAGCCAGGCATTGTGGTGGGCGCCTGTAGTCCCAGCTACTTGGGAGGCTGAGGCAAGAGAATTGCTTGAGCCCAAGAGTTGGAGGTGGCTGTGAGCTGTGATGGCAAGGCACTCTACTGAGGGTGACATCTTGAGATTCTGTCTCAAAAAAAAAAAAAAAAAAGATTTCAACCCAGCTCAGACTGCCTATAACCCTTGTTTTTGATTACTGTGTTAGGATACTTCCCAAGAGTATCAGTTGTTCTCATGAAAAAAAGCAGTACAGTTAGTGAATAAAGCCTATTAAAAATACTTCCAGGGGCTTCATGGGCCCTCTGAAATCTATCCATGCATATCGATCTCAAGTTAAAAACCCTTGGTCTCAACATCTCAAGGCACTTAATACAGCATAGTAACTTTTAAACCTGAAAAAAAGGTGAGGCAATAATAATAGTTACCATTTACGGAGCTGTACCAGGCACCGTGCTAAGTGTTGTACATATATTACATTTAATTTTCATTCTACAATGTAATGCCCATTACTCTGATGAGAAACCTGAGGTAAAGAAGGGTTAAACAACTTGTCCAAAGTTACACCGGAGCTAAGTGAGCTCACACTGACTCTATGGCACTATGCTCCCTCTTAGGCAAATACTGAATCAATATCACATTAAGAGTTTAAACTTATTGCAAAACAAACACAGAACAAACTCTGGAGACATATTCACCTGTATGACTTATGCAGTTCCATGACCTTTTCTTCAAGTTCCTTGGTCTGATTTGGGGCCAGTTTAAAATCACTGACATAATCCACGCCATGGAGTTCTGGGTCGTAGTCTCCCAGCTCAGACTGGATGGTGTAAGAACCTAACAACGCTAGGGTAGCAAATGAGCAGGGCAGACGTCCTGTAACTATGTCCTGCCGAAGCTGGAGACACAAATAATATCTACAGCCAAAAGAGAAAAGATGTTAACATGTCAGCAACAACAACAAAATACAGGGAGAAAAAGGAGAAAGGGGGAGAAGAGAGGAAAAAATAAAGAGAAAGAAGAAAATAGGTTAAGTAAGTATGAGATTGTATCAATAACTGTTCAATCTAAGTAGTGGGCATATATGGTAGTTTATCATACTATAATTTCTTCCATTCTATGTGAAAATTTTCCATATAGATGGTTAAAAAAATATTGTAACTGTCGTACACATGTTTAGAAACAAAAAGAGGAAAAGTTGGAAAAGTCTAAAGGGCTTAATGAAACTAATACTTCGTTAAGTATACTAAGTACCATAGATCCATAAATTATCTTATCTAATCTTAAAAAACAAACTTGTGAGGTGGGTGCCACTGACAGATGACAGATGAGGAGGCACCCTCAGAGGCTTAGCTGCCCGATGCCAGAGAACAATGAAGGCTGTTTGGCTCTCAAACCAGGCCCTTTCCTTTCCATCACAATGCTTTGCCAAGTGTGTAGATAGTATCCTTCATATACAAAGATGACATTATTTACACATTTTCAGTATGATATGAACACTGTGGTGTGTTTTTCCTCCAAGGTGAGCTAAGTTGCATACAGCCTTCCACATACGATCGCCCACCTTATAAAACTAATTCCATCTGTGTGCTAAACTGTTGGGAATTCAGATTGCAGTTAAAAAAGTTCAGTCCAACAAACTGAGTGCCTTAATATGTATAGACACTTCCATCACTACAGTGTTCACGCATGTGGTCCTGACCTCTTACTGCTTAGTCTAGTAGTGGAGTCTAGTGAGTGGACCAATTCAGACTGTTTCTTTTTTTTTTTTTTTTTTGAGACAGAGCCTCAAGCTGTCCCCCTGGGTAGAGTGCCGTGGCATCACAGCTCACAGCAACCTCCAACTCGTGGGCTCAAGTGAGTCTCCTGCCTCCGCCTCCCAAGTAGCTGGGACCACAGGTGCCCGCCACAACGCCCAGCTATTTTTTGGTTGCAGCCGTCATTGTTGTTTGGCGGGTCCGGGCTGGGGATTCGAACCCGCCACCTTAGGTGTACGTGGCTGGCGCCTTAGCCAGTTGAGCTATAGGCACCGAGCCCAGACTGTTTCATCAAACAGGAAAAGTATGTTTAAATTGGCAATTCCTATATTAATTAGAATCACATCTTTGCTTTTACCATAGCAATATGTTGAATAATATGTGCATCAGCAATAGTTTTTCTATCTATAATTAGTTATTACACACATGCCTTTTACCAAAAAAGTCAGAGCAATGCCAAACAAGTCACCAGAATCTTAACCTCTTCTACAATGTAGATAATTAGCAAAGATTTTTAGGGATGCATTTTGTTTTATGCATACAGATGAAGAAAGATAAGTAAAGTAGTAACTCCAAAAGACGAATATTACGTGTGAAAAAGAAATAACCAGATCAATTTTTTAAGGCAGATACATGGCATCTCAACTTCAACAATGTACGGTGACTAGACAACAATAAGAAAAAAATGGTATAGATTTTTCATAGAACTTAATAATCGGATTTTTTAAGAGTCTAATTTATCTCCCTATTTAAGAAATATAGAAACTGAGGCTTAGAGATTATAAATTTGACTGAAATCAGAGAGTTGGCAGCAAAATCAAAATTAGAAAGCAGTTTTTGATAACTAATAGTTCTATTTAACAAACATTTGCCAAGCACTTACCAGTTATAAGGCTCTATGTGAGAGCCTTATGGATATAAATATGTACAGTTCTACTCTTTACAACATCTTACTTTTCAATATTTTTGTTAATATACTATTTTCTTTTTTTTTTTTTAAGAGACAGAGTCTCACTTTGTCACCCTCGATAGAGTGCCATGGCGTCACAGCTCATAGCAACCTCCAGCTCTTGGGCTTAGGCGATTCTCTTGCCTCAGCCTCCCGAGTAGCTGGGACTATAGGTGCTGGCCATAACACCCAGCTATTTTGTTAATATTCTTATAGAATCCAATAAAAGTCATTTTCCTTAAATATATCAGTAGGCTGTTTTTAAAGAGTATAAGACTTATTTCATAAATTAAGTGGGTTCAAAGGAAGATTCAGTTCAGGGGGATCACGTAGCTAATCATAAATACAGTTTAAAAAGGAGATAGGAAGAAATAATAACACTGAGACTTTTAGCTCTTTTGATCACGGTAAGAAGGCCCATGGTGGGAAAAAGAGTATAAATACAAAAAATTAAAAAATCAATAGAGTTATTTTACCACATATATTTGTGTCTTGCCTTTGGAGGGTGGTATGGTGGTGTACATAAGCCTTGTCCACAGCTTGGTATTACATTGATGATAAACAAAACTAGGTCCCTGCCCACTTCCTCCAGGCAGGTCATGACACTTGAGGCTTTTAGGTTCAATTATTTGCAAGCCTGCCTTGAAGTGACCACAAACTTTCTCTTTTTTTCTTGGAGACAGAGCCTCAAGCTATCCCCCTGAGTAGAGTGTCGTGGCATCACAGCTCACAGCAACCTCCAACTCCTGGGCTCAAGCGAGTCTCCTGCCTCAGCCTCCCAAGTAGCTGGGACCACAGGTGCTGGTTGCAGCCATCATTGTTGTTTGGCGGGTCCGGGCTGGATTCAAACCTGCCACCTTAGGTGTGTGTGGCTGGTGCCTTAGCCACTTAAGCCACAGGCGCTGAGCCCATAAACCTTCTCTTTTAGGCTAAGCATTTAACAGCTCACCATTGTTCTATAATTCTGAATAGGGAAATTTCCAGAGCTTATGAGAGTTACTATTACATATTTATTACTTAGTTATTTACCTTGTTATGTCTTCTGTCAACTGTGCTGGGTCCGGTGGATAAAACTTTACATTAAATGTAAAATTCCAAGGGACACCTGTAAAAATAAACATCAAAGAATTTCATGTTTATATCAATAAAGCTTATGAAGTTAAAGTTAAAAAAATCATTTCTTGACCTTTTGGCTAAAGCCAAGTGTAGAAATGCCTTGAAATATTTTTTAAAAATTCTTTTTCCCCTGCAATTTTAAAATACTGTCATGCCTCGTGGATAACAAAATTTTTCTGGCTCAGTGCCTATATAGCTCAGCAGCTATGGCACCAGGCACATACACAGTAGCTGGCGGGTTCAAACCCAGCCCAGGCCTGCCAAACAACAATGACAACTACAACCAAAAAATAGCCAGGCTTTGTGGCAGGTGCCAGTAGTCCCAGCTACTTGGGAGGCTGAGGCAAGAGAATAGCTTAAGCCCAAGATTTGAGGTTTGTGTGAGCTGTGACGCCACAGCAATCTACCAAGGGTGACATAGTGAGACTCTGTCTCAAAAAAAAGTAAAGAAAAAAAAGAAAAAGAAGAAAGTTAATTAGATAGTGCTTAAGAGTTAAAGCTAGAAGATCTCATTTTTTTATCTGACTTAATAGTTGTGTTTACAAAGGATGAGAACTACATGGGCAAAATAGCATGATGAAAACCATCCTTCATGTCCACTAGTGGTTTTCAAATTATGATCTGTATGTAGTCATGTGCACATTCCAAGAAATGCCTCTTTAGACAATTTCATCATCATGTGAACATAAGATAGTTTAGCCTACTATATACATAGACCGTATGGTATATATACGTATAGGCTACAAACCTGTACAGCATGTTACTGTACTGGATACTATAGGCAGTTGGAACACAATGTTAAGTATCTGTATAGCTAAACCTAGAATAAGTGTAGTAAAATATGGTATTATAATTCCATGGGACTACCATCATATACGATGGTGACAGAAATGTTACTATGTAGTACATGGCTATACTACTCTGAGTGCTCAGAGGTAATTCAGGTAACCCATAAATGTTCTTTTTTGGTTTTGGCATTATTTACTTGTGATATCTGTCAATAGTACCTCAAATAAAAGCATTCTTCTCACTAATATAGGTGAGATTAGGAGATCATTTTAGAAATAAGGACAAAAAGGCAATATAGGTAGCTTTTATTTTACTATTATTATTATTTTTGAGACAGAGTCTCACTTTGTAGTTCTTCATAGAGTGCTGTGACATCATAGCTCACAGCAACCTCAAAGTCTTGGGCTTAAGTGATCCTCTTGCCTCAGACTCCCAAGTAGCTAGGACTATAGGTGCCTGCCACAATGCTAGCTATCAGGCTAGTCTTCAACTCCTGAGCTCAAGCAATCCACCCAGTTTGGCCTCCCAGAGTGCTAGGATAATAGGGGTCAGCCACCACACCAGGCCCTATAGGTAGCATTTATTTTTTTAAGTTTTTCTTTTTCTTTTTTGAGACAGAGTCTTACTTTGTCTCCCTCAGTAGAATACCATGGTGTCCCAGCTCACAGCAACCTCAAACTCTTGGGCTTAAGTGATTCTCTTGCCTCAGCCTCCCACGTAGCTGGGACTACACGTGCCCGCCACAACGCCCAGCTATTTTTTGGTTGTAGTTATTATTTGGCAGGCCCAGGCTGGATTCGAACCCACCAGCTACTGTGTACGTGGCTTGTGCCCTAGCCACTAAGCTACAGGCGCCTAGGTAGCTTTTAGATACTACACCTGTAACAAAAATATTTTAGGCGTGAAAACTACAAGAATTCAATCGTGAGACTCACACAAATGTGTTGTATTTTTGATCTGCAATGAAAATCAGAGATTATGAGTAAAGGTTAAATGGAGAATGCATTTCAATTTTTCCAGCTGAGTGCTACCCTTCAGGGTTTTTCTAGCATGACTGCTGACTTCCCAAAGAATAAGGCTTAAATTCAGCCATAATGAAATATGATTGGTTATGATGCTGACAGCTGTCATTTTGTTCAGCACTAATTGCACACCAGGCACTAAGCCAAGCCCTCTTATACATTAACTCATTTAATCCTCAGAGAAACCCAAAGAGGTAGGTATATTAATGCTTTTTGTATATGAAAAAACAGACATTTAGGAAAAGTATACAGCTAGTAAACCCAAAGTTCTTTTACTTCAAATTTCATGCTATTGTTCTTGTTCTTGAGACAGAGTCTCACTCTATTGGCAGGGTTGAGTGCAATGGTGTCACTCTAACTTACTGCAACCTCAAACTCCCAATCTCAAGCAATCTTCCTGCCTCAGCTTCTTGAATAGCTGGGACTACAGGCACTAGCCACTACACAAAGCTTTTTTTGTTTTTATTTTTTGTAGAGATGGGGATCTCACAATGTGGTTCGAGTGGTACTTCTGCCTCAGCCTCCCAAAGTACTAGGATTATAGGCATTTTAACCACTGAATTCTACTATCCTCCTATAAATTTATCTCTCATACCCAGAACCAAGAAAATAAACAAAACTAAAAATTAAGCTAAGAGAAGGGAGATTGGGTAAGGCTGGGGCTAACAGAAATTAAAAACAAAAGAAACCTGGCAGTGCCTGTGACTCTGTGGATAGGGCGCCAACCCCATATACTGAGGGTGGCGGGTTCAAACCTGGACTCGGCCAAACTGCATCAAAAAAATAGCCAGGCATTGTGGGTGCCTATAGTCCCAGCTACTCAGGAAGCTGAGGCAAAAGAATCACTTAAGCCCAGGAATTGGAAGTTGCTGTGAGCTGTGATGCCACAGCGCTCTACTGAGAGCATTAAAGTGAGACTCTATCTCTAAAAAAAAAAAAGCAATATTATGTATATATAAGTATGGATATACAAAAGAAAAATATAAAAACAGATTGAAAGAATCACCTCAAATTTATGATAATAGATTTTTATGGATAAGATAGGGGTTGGAACTGGGAGGAAAATAATAGACAAACCTTTCCTTATTTAAATAAATAAACACTTAAAAATCTTTAAGAGATGAAATACATTTACATATATTGACATGGAGAGTACTCCAAATTATGTTAGCCGAAAAAGATTAGTTGCATATTTATAATAAAATATACACACCCATGTATGTATGTCTACATATATTCAGACCATTTCTGGAAAGAACACAAGAAATTAGTTACCATGGTTGCCTCTAGGAAAGGAAACTTCAAGAGTAGGACAAGGGAAGAAGGGAGATTTTTACCTTGTACCATACTCAGCTGTATCTTTTAATCTTATACCATATATTTACAGTTTCTATTTAAAAAATTAATTTAAAAAACTATGTATAGTATACTTGTTTTTGTGAGATGGGGGGTCTTGCTATGTCACCCAGGCAGGCCCCAAACTCCTCCTATCTCATCTCTCTTGGTAGCTGGGACTGTAAGCATATGCTACTGTGCTCAGTTTAATTTTTTTTTTTTTTTGAGACAGAGCCCCAAGCTGTCCCCCTGGGTAGAGTGCCGTGGCATTACAGCTCACAGCAATCTCCAACTCCTGGGCTCAAGCGAGTCTCCTGCCTCAGCCTCCCAAGTAGCTGGTACCACAGGTGCCCGCCACAATGCCCAACTATTTTTTGGTTGCAGCCGTCATTGTTGTTTGGTGGGCCCAGGCTGGATTCGAACCCGCCACCTTAGGTGTATATGGCTGGTGCCTTAGCCACTTGAGCCACAGGCGCCGAGCCAGTTCAATTTTTTTTTTAAGAGACAAGGTCTTGCTATGTTTCCTAGGCTATAATTGTATTTTTGAAAAGCACAATATATATACACATAGAAAAAGTCTTGCAGATTACACCATTTAACAGTGATTATAACCAGATGACACAATTTAGGGGACTTTTACCTTCTCCATGATATGTTTCCATAATGTTTAAATTTTTCCCAGTAAAGTATATATTACTTGTATGATGAAAAAAAGAAAAAGAAAATCTTTGCAATAGATAAATGTCATCTTCTCTTTGCCATAATGAAATGTTTACATTTTGACTCCCTATTAAAGTTTTTGTAAGATATCAGATCCCCCCACCATGTTGAAGGAAGAGTTTTTTATAATTTTTTTTTTTGCCTCCTATCTCAATGGTCTTTGAAATGTATATGTATGTATTTTATGACAAGTGTTTAGGTTCTTTTTCTTAATAAAAGACTGTTTTTTAGTATCTAGGAATATAATCATTAGATATTCTTTTCGTTCATCATAAACTCTGAGTCAACTTTTTTTCCTGAAGAGTTTTCTTATACAACCATTTGTTCCTGAGTAATACTGAACATTAAAAGTATTTTCATTGAAAGGGGCTGGGATTAGTGTTTCTTGTCACAAATACTCTGAATATTTTTTCTCTGACTTGCATTTTAAAACAAGCTCCTATGGGTAGGCAGCAAATACAGAGCATTGCCAGTCCAGAGGAGAATTTTGTTTCTCTACTTTAACAAAAGTGCTTTCTTTTAAGAAACAAATGAAAATTGGGCAGTGCCTATGGCTCAGCGGGTAGGGTACTGGCCTCATATACCAAGGGTGGCAGGTTCAAACCTGGCCCCGGCCAGCTAAAACAGGAGTGACAACTGCAACAAAAAAATAGCTGGGTGTTTTGGTGGGCACCTATAGTCCTAGCTACTCAGGAGGCTGAGGCAAGAGAATCACTTAAGCCCAAGAGTTGGAGTTTGCTGTAAGCTGTAATGCCATGGTACTCTACCAAGGAAAACAGAGTGAGACTCTGTCTCAAAAAAAAAAGAAACAAATGAAAAGTAAAGTTTGCTTTCAGGGGACAGTGTTAATTAACTAATCATGATGGCTTATAACTATTACATTTCTTGGAAGTTTCTTTAAAACTAAATTAAACTGAAAGGACAGGTAGTCTTAATCAGGAAAAAAAAGGTCTTTGCCCCTTAGCTGGCTCATTGAACTTGGTACTGAAAAATACTAATCTATACTTTTTTCAACCTAGACATAGTTATCCTAAGACACTAGTCTGATCATGGTGTGCAGCAGTGATATACACTAGAGGGCTTGCAGGGGTGTTGACCCTGGGGCCCACAAACTATAAGCTGATTTTGTAAGAGTACTTTTGCTTATCTGTGGTGTCAGGTATCATGAAAATTATTCATGGAGCTTTTTATTTGCTAATTAGCTCTCATTAGTGTTTGTCTCCGGACAACTCTTCTTCCAACATGCAGCAGAGAAAAAATAAAAGGTTGGACACCTTGGTAGACCTAAGCACAAAGCCATAATGTCAGAAGTACCAGTAGCAAGCAATTATTTTCTTCCAAAGTCCCTTACATTTCAAATTTGGAGAAAGAACTGTTGAAAGGAACGAAAAGAACTATGGGAAGGAGAACACAGAAAAAGTTAGAACACAAGTGTCCAGAACATTTTAAAGGTTACAGGATCTGGCAGCAAACTCCTCCTAGTAGGCCACTGTAGTTTCAATCACCATCAGTTTGAGAACTGGGTCCCATATCCTTTCTTTTCTCGTCATTGTTCATTCCCACTTTCTCTTATTGTTAATTTTTTCTATCTTCCCCAACTTTGTCTAATTGTATAAAAAAAAAATCATCAAGATCTGACCTCCATCTCCATAGTGTCTACCTCTGCTACAATTTTCTAGTATGGAATCTCCTTCCAGGGGAAGGCTTTATCTCAATTTCAAAGCAATCTGCAATAGTCAGGATTCTAAAGTGACTGACTTACAGCCAGAAATGGTTGGAAACCCTCTGACCTACTAGAAGAAAGAAAGAACTATAAAAAAGGCTATATCCACTTACCACGAACCTGCTTTTTTATTTCTTTGGCAGAATCCAGCCATGTCTGTAAAAAGAAGAAAAGGCATTCACACGGAGCTCCAAAACACATCAACAACAGATTCCTGGAAGCGGGATCACTACCACTTCAAATAGTGCCTCCAGATCAACCTACATTGCTCTTGATACTCCGCATTCATTTCATAAAGCACAGTAATTTTGAGCAGAGAAACCAATGGGGAGCCAAAGAGTTGGGCTTGAATCCTAGTTCTACTACTTCGTGACGGAGTGACTTTAGGAGCGCTATACCTCAGTTCCCCATCTATGAAATGAGATGCTAGTAGTGCCTATCTCACAGAGTTATTTAAAGATTAATGAGTTAATATATGTGTATCTCTTAGTAAACAGTGAGTGTTTCAAAACTATATCATCTCACCCCAGTTAAAATGGCTTTCATCAAAACAAATAACAATAACAAATGCTGTTAAGGATGTGAGGAAAGGGGAACCCTTGTTTCAAAACTATGAGATATCATCTCACCCCAGTTAAAATGGCTTTCATCAAAACGAATAACAATAACAAATGCTGTTGAGGATGTGAGGAAAGGGGAACCCTTGGAGCACTGTTGGTGGGAATTTAAATCAGCATAACCACTATGAGAATAGTATGAAGGTTTCTCAGAAAAACGAAACTATAGAATTACTGTAGGAGGCCAGATGTGGTGAATCAGGCCTATAATCCTGAGCAAGAGCAAGAGCAAGAGCAAAACCCCATTTCAAAAAATAGCTTGGTGTTGGGGTGAGTGCCTATAGTCCCAGCACCCACCACATACAGAAAAGTACATAAAACCCCAATTGTACTCAGAAGGCTGAGGCGAGAGGTTGCTGTGAGCTATGATGCCATGGCACTCTATCCATGGCAACAAAGACTTTGTCTCAGAAAAAAAAAAAAAAAAGAATTACTATAGGATCCAGCAATTCCACTGAATATCCAAATGAGAGGAATTGAGTGTATCAAAAAGATATCTGGTGAGGAGCAGTGGCTCACGCCTATAATCTAAGCACTCCAGGAGGCTAAGGTGAGAGGATCAATTGAGCTCAGGAATTGGAGACCATTCTGAATAAGAGCTAGACCTTATCTCTATTAAAAATAGAAAAATTAGGCTCAGTGCCCATAGCACAGTGGTTAGGGCACCAGCCACATGCACCGAGGTTGGCAGGTTCCAGCCAGGCCTGGGCCAGCTAAACAACAATGACAACTGCACCAAAAAAAAAAAAAATAACCAGGCCTTGTGGTGGGCACCTGTAGTCCCAGCTACTTGGGAGGCTGAGGCAAGATAATCACTTAAGCCCAAGAGTTGGAGATTACTGTGAGCTGTGATGCTACAGCACTCTACCAAGATAGTAGAATGATGGTTACCAGAGGCTGGGAAGGGTAGCGAGGAGTGAGGGTTACAGTGGAGGTTAGAATGGTTGCAAAAATATAGTTAGATAGATAGAATAAACAACATCTGATAGCACAACAAAGTGACTATAATAGACACTAAGTTAGGGTATACTTTAAAATAACTGAAGTAGTAGAACAGTGAAGTTCCTAACAAAGAGAAATGATAAAGACCTGAGGTGACAGATTCCCCAATTACCCTGACTTGTTTGATTCACATTGTATACCTATATCAAACATCACACATACCCCATAAAGATGTACAACTATTACATACCCATAATAATTTTTTTTTTTTTTTTTTGAGACGGAGCCTCAAGCTGTCCCCCTGGGTAGAGTGCCATGGCATTACAGCTCACAGCAACCTCCAACTCCTGGGCTCAAGCGAGTCTCCTGCCTCCGCCTCCCAAGTAGCTGGGACCACAGGCGCCCGCCACAACGCCCGGCTATTTTTTGGTTGCAGCCGTCATTGTTGTTTGGCGGGTCCGGGCTGGGGATTCGAACCCGCCACCTTAGGTGTACGTGGCTGGCGCCTTAGCTGGGTGGGCTATAGGCGCCGAGCCATACCCATAAATAATTAAAAATTTATTTCTGTGTGCTTTTTATAATTAAAAATTTTTAAACATTTTAAAGTAAATCCGAAATAAGCACTGCTATTAATATTATTCTATAAAGACTAGTAAGAGCTACAACCAGAATTAGATGACATCATCCAAATTTTATTTTCCTCCACCCCCTCGGTCTTGCTCAAGTTTCCTACATTAGCACAGCATCTGGCACATGATTTGTATCCAGTGAATATTTCCTGGAGGAATAAATATTTTCTTTTCTCTGACTACTCTTGCCTATGTTAATCTCTTCCTTCACTGTTCTACTCAGAGTCTGCACAGCATGAGGGCAATGCTCCTCAACCCAAGGTGGACCGTGTAAAATAATGGCATTTGAAAAGAACCTCACCATTAACATCTTTCAAAGGATCTTCTGAGAAATCTTTAAAGATAGACATCGCTAAATTTCTACATTAGCGATGTAATTTTTAAAAAATATATTTAAAAAAAATTCTTATTGAATGCAAGATACATACAGAAAAGTACATAAAACCCAATTACATAGATCAATAAAGTGTTAAAGTGAACATGTAAGAATCTTAACAATTACCAGCACCTTAGAAGCTTCTTTCTCTCCTGCCTCCTCCTAATCCCTCCCCTTCCTAAACCCAAAAGGTTTAAAGTTGAATTTTAGTAGTATTTAGAAGAAAGAAATAAAGTATCCCCTCCTCAACTTCTACTACAAGGGCAGAACCCAGGGGGACCAGCCCATTTGCTCTACTGAAGGAATGAGCTTGAACATCACTATTTTACATATGCTTATACACTACTTTGACTGTTAAATGGTCACTGCAACAGACCATAAGCCCAAGAGTGGGGACTAGTTTCCTTTCAAACTCCCCTAGCAATTAACATAGAAGATTAAGAAATATAAAGGCTGGGCATGGTGGCTCACACCTGGAATCCTTACACCAGCACTCTGGGAGGCTGAAGTGGGAGGATCACTGAGGCTAGGAGTTTGAGACCAGCCTGAGCAAAAGCGAGATCCTCTTTCTACTAAAAATAGAGAAATTTAGCTAGGCATGGTGGCATACGTCTATAGTCCCAGCTACTTGGGAGGCAGAGGCATAATAACTTAAGCCCAGGAGTTAGGGGTTGCTGTGAGCTAGGATGATGCCACTGCCCTTTAATTGGAGAAAGGAAGACTTTAAAAGCACCAATTGATAAGTTTTGTGGAACCTCTGAGAACCTTGGGTTACACTATGCAATCTAGAACACTTTCTACCGCTACTTTCTACCTTGTGGAAGGGAATATCTCTCACCGTAGTAAAGAACTTCATATTTTCCATTATTTTAAGAAAATCTGACAGGGTAACCTGAAGCTGCCAAGTTCCTTCGAGGTATTCCATGTGCCTGCCAGTCTATCATTCTGGGGCTAGAATTCCCACCAACTTATCAGAGAATGGGTAAACCCAGTTTGGAGTCAATCGCATGAGGGCTCCAAAGTATAAAGAAGAAATTACAATTGTTTCAGTTATCTAAACCTCCAAATCAAAACTTAAAAAACAAATCCTTCTGTAGATAATAAAAATCAATGTGTATAAGAACAGGTAATTTTAACCTCAATTTAAGCGATTGTATTGCCAGCATTTTATTTTGCCAACAAATATTTAGAAATGCTTCCACGTGTGAGGCATTGTAGTTGCCAAAAAAGGATTAAAAACAGCACTTGCACTTGTTCTCGAGAGCTGACATTCTTTTTGTTTTTTCCTTTTTTGAGACAGAGTCTCAAGCTGTCACCCTGGGTAGAGAGCCCTGGCATCATAGCTCACAGCAACCTTCAGCTCAGGATCAAGCGATCCTCTTGCCTCAGTTTTTCCATTTTTAGTAGAGGTGGGGGGGTCTCACTTTTATTCAGGCTAGTCTTGAACTCCTAAACTCAAGCAACCCACCAACCTCAGCCTCCCAGAGGGTTAGGATTACAGGTGTGAGCCACTGCGCCTGGCCAAGGAGCTGACATTCTAAGGCGAGAAGTGAACAATGAACAGTTAATTTGTCTGTTCTAGGTGTGATAATTACTATAACAGAAATGTGTGACAGTGCTATGAGAGTGCACAGAGTAGCCTGAGGGCACAGAGGATATACACCAAAATGGATCAGATGGCGCTTACAAAATGTTTCAGAAAAGAATGTTTGAGGATCTAAACTGAATCTTGAAGGGCAATCTAGTTAGCTAGGCAAAGAAGAAAAGGAGGTAATTAGAAAGGCACAAAAGTATAAGAAAGACCATAATATACCTGAGGTGCTGTGTGTAGTGCAACATAGCTGGAGCACAGAGGTAAGGAGGAGATGGAGAACTGAAAGAAGAATAAGGGCCAGATCACGGAGGGCACTAAGAAACTTGGACCTTATCAAGTTCTAGGCAAGTGGCAGCTATTGAAAGACTGAAAATTAAAAAGTGACATTACAGGAAGCATAACTCCAGACAGGAAAACCAAATAAAAGGCTATAGTTGAGAATGATAATTGTGGTCTAGCAGAGTATAATGGTTAAGAGCACAGGCTTTAAAGTTAGTCTTGAATTCCAACCCTGTCCCAATCTTTCCACCATTTATTAGCTGTGTAATCTTACATAAGACAATATTTCTGAGGGCCAGGTGCAGTGGCTCACACCTGTAATCCTAGCATTCTGGGAGGCCGAGGCAGGTGGATTGCCTGAGCTCACAGGTTTGGGACCAGGCTGAGCCAGAATGAGACCTTGTCTCTAAAAAAAATAGCTGGGCATTGTGGCAGGTGCCTATAGTCCCAACTACTTGAGAGACTGAAGCAAGAGAATCCCTTGAGCCCAAGAGTTTGAGGCTGTTGTGAGCTATGATGCCACAGCACTCTACCGAGGGTGACAAAGTGAGACTCTGTATCAAAAGAAAAAAAAAAAACAATAAATAAACATAATAAAAATCACCCAGTAGTGATTGGGTGTAGTAGAGTGAAAACAAAGAAACTAAAGATAAAACCTTTGGGAAAACCTGCATTTAAGGAAGAGAGAGAGGGTAGCGCCTGTGGCTCAAAGGAGTAGGTATTAGGCCCCATATACTGGAGGTGGCGGGTTCAAACTCAGCCCGGGCCAAAAACTGCAAAAAATAAATAAATAAATAAATAAATACTACCCTGGTCCTATTCTCTCTCTTTAAAAAAAAAAAAAAAAAAATGAGAGAGAACAAAGAGCTAAGAGAGGCTGGGCATCCCTAGCTCAGTGGTTAGGGTGCCAACCACATGCTCTGGGGCTGGTGGGTTCGAACCCAGCCGGGCCTGCTAAACAAACAAACCCAAAAGAAAATAGCTGGGCATTGTGGCAGGTGCCTGTAGCCCCAGCTATGAGGCAAGAGAATCACTTGAGCCCAAGAGTTTGAGGTTGCTGTAAGCTATGCACGATGGCACTCTACCAAGGGCAACAAAGTTAAGAGTCTGCCTCAATTAAAAAAAAAAAAAAAGCTAAGAGATAAACTGAGAAGGAGTGGCTAAAGTGGTAGTAGGAAAATAGGATTCTGGTATATCACAGAATCTGAAGGAACAGGAAATCTTTCAAGGGTGGAGTAATTAAGACCATCAATGCTGCAAAATGGACAAGTAACATGAGGATGATAAAGGGTCATATTTATCTTGGCAAGAGCGGTTTCAGCAAAGTGATAAGGGTTGAAAGCAAAATGCAGGTAAGTTATGCCAAATGAATATGAAAATGTGGCAGAGCTTGTTCTCTCCCTCATTGCTAGTGGGAGTGTAAACTGGTAAAACCACTTAGGAAAACTGTTTGATAATATCTACTAACGCTGAACATATGCCTTTTTCAGGAACACACCCAAGAGAAAGGTGTATGGCAAGATGTACACCGAAAAGCATGTACGAGAAGGTTTCTAGCGGCAGTACTGATAAACGCTCCAAACTATAAACAAGCCAAATGTCCATCAATGGTAAAATGCATAAAGTGTGGTACAGTCAAACAATGATGAGAATAAAAATGAGAATAACTATTGCTGTTTGGAACAACATGAATGAATTTTGAAAACATGATAACGAGCAAAAGAAAATGAGCCAGACCTAAGAGAACATACTGTATGATCTTATCTAAAGTTTAAAAGCAGGAAAAACTAATTGACGGTGATTGATCAGAAAGAAGTTAGTTGGACAAGGGGTGGGAGGAGTACTAACTGGTGATAATGGGTAAGGGACACAAAAGAGAGTTTTTTTTAATCATTGGAGAGCTTACACAAAGGTGTTTACTTTGCCAAAATTCTTTGAGATGTGTATGTATGAATTACACTCTTTCCTGTATTGTGTTATACTAACAGGTAGAATTCTGGACTCAAGGGATCATTCTGCCTCAGCCTCTTGAGTAGCTGGGACTACTGGCAAGTGCCATCATGTCCAGGTAACTTTTTCTTTAATTTTTGTAGACACAGGTTCTCACTCTAGCTCAAGCTGGTCTTGAACTCCTGGCTCCAAGCAATTCTCCCACCCCAGCCTCCCAAATGGCTAAGATTTACAAGCATGAGCCACCACACCCAGCCTCCTAGTGTACACCTTCATTCACTCAACTGAACTATTATAGGTGTCCCATATGCTCATTCACTCAACGGAACTATTATAGGTTCACTAGGACACCACACCCAGCCTCCTAGTGTACATCTTCATTCACTCAACTGAACTATTATAGGTTCACTAGGACACCAGACCCAGCCTCCTAGTGTACATCTTCATTCACTCAACCAAACTATTATAGGTTCACTAGGACACCAGACCCAGCCTCCTAGTGTACATCTTCATTCACTCAACCAAACTATTATAGGTGTCCCACATGTTCTTCTATTTCAAAATACATTCTCATATGTTGTTTCTTCTACTTGGAACACTCTGTCCCCATCCCTTCATCTGGAAGATTCCTGACTACCTCTTATAATTCAGATCTTATGTTACCTTCTGCAGAAAACCCTTTCTAACTCCCTGTTTATGTGAGTGCCCATCTTACTGCAGTGTTGAGGAAACAGACTACGTCTTCTATAGCTCTAGCGAGCACAAGGCAGATACTAACTGCTCAATAAATGTTTGTGAATGGGGCAGGGCCTGTGGCTCAAAGGGGTAGGGCGCCAGCCCCATATGCCAGAGGTGGCAGGTTCAAACCCAGCCCCGGCCAAAAAAATAAAATAAAATAAATGTTTGTGAATGAATAAATTAGCAAAGAAGGAATGATTGATGTTACTGAAGTAAACCAGAATAGAAATAATAAAGTTTCAGCTAGAGCAGTGACATTTAAAGAGATAAAATGACTAGAAACTTCTCATATTTTTTTCAGCATTTCTAACCGTAGGTCATATTATTCTAAGAAAGAACTACATGCCCTGAGTTGGCCATCAGCTACCATTATCTGTGTGTCCTAAAATCCCCACAAATATACATAAGTGATTTGTACAAATCCTTGTCTTTTTTTTTTTTTTTTTTTTTGAGACAGAGTTTCACTCCTTCACCCTAAGTAGAGTACCATGGCATCATATCTCATAGCAACCTCAACTCTTAGGCTCGAGAGATCCTCTTGCCTCAGCCTTCCAAGTAGTTGGGAATACAGGCACCCACCACAATGCCCAGCTAGTTTTTCTATTTTTAGTAGAGACAGTATCTTGCTCTTGCTCAGGCTGGTCTCTAATTCTTGAGCTCAGATGATCTTCCCAGAGTGCTAGGATTACAGGCATAAGCCACCGTGCCTGGCCCCCAAATCCTTGTCTTTTGAGGTAAAAGACTTATCTATGAGCCACAGAAGTCTGTCTATCTTAATTGAAGGAATAATTATTGTTTATGCTGCTGTTAGGAAGTTGACTTCAAATCACTGTTCCAAGATATGTTCACAGAAACTCTATAGTACAGGTAATTATACAGCTCACTCTTTAAGTCAGGCGTCCTCAAACTATGCCCTGCGGGCCACATGCGGACTGCCTAGGACATTTATCCAGCCCACCAAGTGTTTTTCCACCGCTGCCTGTCCCGCTTAGCAGCCGACTCATCTGTCCCAGGGCCCGTACTCTGGCTCTCCAACGGTCTGAGGGACAGTGAACTGGCCCCCTGTTTAAAAAGTGTGAGGACCCCTGCTTTAAGTGCTAAAAAAGATTGTATAACTTAAGAGAATGGCTGTCACTCTGCCTTTATATGCTTCAGTTTTCTCATCTGCAAAATGAGGGGAAAGAGCCCCCAATGTCTTTATAGCTCCAATATCTTTTGTGTTTTCAGAATGACAAAAGAAAACTTGGATAGAGGACTAACAAAGATTTATAATATTAAATACTTTCAAATTAAATATTTTCATGAATATCTACAGAGAGTATTACTTGGAAATTTGGCTTATTGACAGCAGACACACAAAAACTTAGGGAAAACCACTATTTGTTTACTTATTGAGACAGAGCCTCAAGCTGTCACCCTGGGCATCACAGCTCACAGCAACCTCCAACTCCTGAGCTCAAGCGATTCTCCTGCCTCCATCTCCCAAGTAGCTGGGACTACAGGTGCGCCACAACGCCCGGCTCTGTTTTGTTGCAGCCGTCATTGTTGTTTGGTGGGCCGAGCTGGATTCAAACCTGACAGCTCAGGTGTATGTGGCTGGCACCTCAGCCGCTTAAGCCACAGGCACCGAGCTGAAGACCACTATTTAAATGGAGTTCCTTTATTGGCTCCAACAGATCAGACTAAACCAAAATGGAGTCAATCGTCCTAAATACCACATATTAGAACTGAAAAGAGGAAGCAGGGAGCTTCTTAAACAGACCAGTTTTTCCCAAAAACCAGAGATTCCAGTTTCCCAGAGTCAGCTTACTAAGGAGCCTAGTAAGAGATACCTTAAAAACTAAAGTCCTCTTTGCTTTAACCCTTACAAGAAAAGTAACCTGAGGTTAACCAATCATTTTCTTTCTTTTCTTTTTCTTTTTTGAGATAGAGTCAACCCAGCTAGAGTACAGCAACCTACTTCACTGCAACTCACAGGCTCAATCAATCTTCCCCAGTAGCTGGGACTACAGGTATGTGTCACCACGCCTGACTAATTTTTTCTGTATTTAGTAAAGATGGGGGTTTCCCTTTTACTTAGGCTCATCTCCTGAGCTCAAGTGATTCTCCCGCCTCTGCCTCTCACTGCACTAGGATTACAGGTGTGAGCCACCAGCCCAGCCTAGTTTTCTTTTCTATTGTTTTGTTTTCTTGTTTCTACTTCACAAACCCCACTGTTCTGCCTTTGCTCATTCTGTTTTGTGGAACGGAGGCTGTGTGATTCATGAATCCTGAATAAAAGTCAATTAGATCTTTAAATGATATAATTTTATCTTTTTCCAATAACTAAAAAAAGTGGTATAATGTGGCTAAATGCAATCAATTTTTAGTAAAAGGTATGCTATTCTTTTGGCATACCTTTTACACGAGTAAAAAGCTGGTAGATTATTGAACCTGAAAGATGCTCTGGAGTGCACCTCTAGATTATGACACACAAATCTTTTTTTCTTTTAAGCAAAAGCTTTGGTTGGTAATTTCATTATAAAATTATAATACTGTCATAAGAACAATGATAATACCTAATTTTTATTCAATACTTACTACTGTTTCAGGCACCCTTCTATGTGCTTTTATACTTTTATAGATTATCACATCCTCATTCCCATTTTACCAATGAGAAAACAGAGGTAAAAGTAACTTAACCTAACTCACAACTAGTAAGTGACAAAGCTGTGCTCTAAAGTGTAACACTATGTTTTACTCTTTCAGTGCACTTATTATATGCCTACCACATTCAAGCCAGGCAATGTGGGCATTCTTAAGGAAATCAGTCTGGTAAAGAATACAGATGTGGGCTCAGTGCCTGTGGCTCAAGTGGCTAAGGCGCCAGCCACATACACCTAAGGTGGCGGGTTCGAATCCCCAGCCCGGGCCCGCCAAACAACAATATGGCTACAACCAAAAAATGGCCAGGCGTTGTAGCAGGCGCCTGTAGTTCCAGCTACTTGGGAGGCAGAGGCAGGAGACTCACTCGAGCCCAGGAGTTGGAGGTTGCTGTGAGCATGATGCCATGGCACTCTACCCAGGGGGATAGCTTGAGGCTCCGTCTCAAAAAAAAAAAAAAAAAAAGAATACAGATGTGGACCCAGAACAATAGAAGAAAATCAACCCAAACAAAATATCTAACTGTGAAATCTCGCAACCTTAAGGACAAAAGATAAAAATAAAAAAGATTCTATTCAACCAGAAAATTAGAACAAAAGTCAATACCAACAATCAAAAATCACAATGGCTTTGGCCTTCTCAAGAGCAACCCTGAAAACTGGAAGACAAATGGAGTAGAACTTCTTTAAGCTAAACACCCAATGGACTGTAACAAACTGGTCAATATATGGAGGTGGACGAGATAAGAAACTAGGCCCACTATACTGATATGTACATGTGGCACCTATCTGGTCTATGAAAGTCAGATTAACTTAAGGAGGCAGTCAATGTAGGGTGGTGGTCAGCTATGGAAGTACTATTGTAATTCGAAGCCTAAATTTCTATACCCAACCAAACTAACAATCAAATGTGAGAGGAGAATAAAGACATTTTTCAGATATGTAATGTTTCAAAAGAGATTTCCTCCCTTGTACAATTTCTCAGGAGTAGCACTCTATCAAAACACAAAGAACAGCCGGGATAAAGGAAACCAGAGAAACATCACAGGACAGACACAAAGCAAATCCCCAGGATGAGAGTGATGGGAAATACCAGGGGCATCAAATATAAGACAGAAACAATTCATCTAGGCAAGAGGATCATGGCTTAAGAGATAGCATATGAGGAAGGACTGTCATCACCAATATGACTTTTGTTACTGTATTCAACCTTTATCCTGACAACACTAAAATAAACCTTCTCCCGATTCATTTTTGTACAAGTTTTGGCTGCCCCATGTTCCTGCTTTCCCTTCCAGGCCTTGTTTCTTAGATCAACTAAGGATTCTCATTTTAACCCAAAGAAATATTCTGTTTTGGCCTACTTCTGAGAACTATAAGTTGACCAAGATGAACTCAGAAGCAGAAAATATAGAGTAGCCCATTCCTTTTGACATATTCCTCCTACATGTCTTACAAGAACCTGGCCCATACTCCAGACTTGCTAATGCCCTGACTCTGATAAGCCCGATGTTTCTCAGGATTCACTTGCCCATTGACTTCCCCAGTAGGGGCTTGAATAAACTATCAGAGAAGTTGAAGCTGATTATGATTCAGAGGCTTCATCCCCAGAAATACTTTAAGAGATATAATGCCCTCTTTTTACACAGTTTAGGTTTGTACTTTTCTATTCAGCTTTAATATTAAGCACTTTTTTTTTTTTTTTTTGAGACAGGAGCCTCAAGCTGTCCTCCTGGGTAGAGTACCATGGCATCACAGCTCACAGCAACCTCCAACTCCTGAGCTCAAGTGAGTCTCCTGCCTCTGCCTCCCGAGTAGCTGAGACCCCAGGTGCCCGCCACAACGACCAGCTATTTTTTGGTTGCAGCCATCATGGTTGTTTGGCAGGCCCCAGGCTGGATTTGAAACCTCCACCTTGGGTGTACGTGGCTGGCGCATTAGCCACTTGAGCCACACGTGCCGAGCCTATATTAAGCACTTTTAATAACATTTTAGACATAAATATATAAATGAATATAAATAGAGCAATTTAATATTTGCTCATTAAAAATGAATTATAATAATGTAAACTGCTAAAAAGGAAATAAAACTTACTGAAAAGACAGAGTATGAATTACACCAACAATGGTGAAAACTTTTCAAGGCAACTGAAAGTTTTTATCCCGACAAATGTCCTAGAAGCTCAACTGTAAGACAAAAGGATTTCTTCTGCTGCATGCCATTAGGAATTTAAGCAACATCTAAAAATTCAAGCAATCTTGTATGACAGAAAAAGTTATTTCCAGTTATAATAAATAGGTAGGAATCAGTAACTTTATTTACATTTCAAAGTAAAAGATTCTTAATTATTCTCAAATCAACTTTGGTTTGAGGGGTTTGTTCTTGGTTCTTATAATATAAAAATATTCAATTTCTGAGAATCAAAATTATCTCATTGAGCTTGGGTTAGATAAAACACTTTTCAGAGTAGAATTTTCTAGCTCACAACTACAGAAAAGTTGTTCACTGTAGTTTTGAGGGCACTGTCCTTTAATAAACCCCAATGTTCCTTACTAATGGGAAATAGAAGAATTAATATAAGGTGGGTTTTTAAAAAAATTATATACCAAAAAATTATAGTCAAATGCTCTTGAGGTAAAAAGTGATGATATGATTTTTTTTTTTTTTTGAGACAGAGCCTCAAGCTGTCACCCTAGGTAGAGTGTCGTGGCATCACAGCTCACAGCAACCTCCAACTCCTGGGCTCAAGTGAGTCTCCTGCCTCTGCCTTCCAAGTAGCTGGGACTACAGGCACCTGCCACAACGCCTGGCTATTTTTTGGTTGCAGCCATCATTGTTGTTTGGTGGGCCCAGGCTGGATTCGAACCCGCCACCTTAGGTGTATGTGGTTGGAGCCTTAGCCACTTGAGCCACAGGCACTGAGCCCAACTTTTCTTAATAAATTGAAATCATCTTTTAGAAAGAACCAGCTAAAATGGCTTGAATACACTATATACAAGACTCTCTAGTGCCCTCACTGTACCCCCCTCACTCTACCTCCCACTCTCCGTGTCCCTCTCCAGATTCATCTAGTATATTCTATTCCTATACCCTATGTTCAGCCAAGCTAGATGGCTCTCAGTTCCTCAAATGTCATTCTCTCAACTTCAGGTTGGGTTTTTGTTTGTTTCTTTGAAATAAGGTTCCACCCTGTTGCTTGGGCTAGAGTGCAGTGACATCATTATAGCTCACTATAACTTCCAACTCCTGGGCTCAAGTGACCCTCCTGCCTCAGCCTCCCAAGTACACCACCATGCCTGGCTAATTCCATCTTTTAGTCTTCTTCTTGCTTAGTTTGGTCTCAAACTCACAGCATCAAGCAGTCCTCCTGCCTTGGCCTCCCCAAATGCTAGGATTACAGGCATGAGTTACTGCTCTTGGCCTCAACTCCAGGTTTGTTCTCTCTCCACTTTACTTGACCATTTTACCACTATCCTTCAGGTCTCACGTTAGCCATCAGCTCCCCAGAGAAGACTTCCCAGGTCATACCCTTTCAGGACATCCTATACTTCACTTTGTACAACATTCATCAAACCAGTAATTAATGTTATTTGCATACAAAATTGGAAGCTCTAGAGGGCAAGGATCATGTCTACCTTATTCACAGCTGTAGTTGTACCAGCTAATACTTGCTAAACAGGACTAAAATTTTCATCATTAGATTTTAAGATGAATATTTACAATTTTCAATTAATTGACTCAGGAAATGATTCAAGTGTTCTGAAGAAAATACCTGACCTTTAACCTTTCTTCCCTTCATGTTCTCACCAATTCTTCTACATCCTTTGAAAGTTAACTAGTTTCTTTTTAAGGTCAAGGAAATGTCAGGTTCATTGTATGACTATTTCAATAATATTGGGACTTTATTCCCTTATATAGCATTACTTTCAAATTATAATTATATATCACAATTTAATATAATTATAAGATTAATATTTTATCAAATATGTTATGAACCTCCTATTATATACAATACTAATTGCATAACATATGAGGTTATTGGCATCTATATGTTACTTGCTAATCGGGGCATAGTAACCACTTTCTCTACCTTTTAAAAACAGAGTAGATAATTTATCTCAATGATGAAAGAACCTATCAACAATGACCTTTTATTTAAAATGTTAATTCTACAAGGAAAATCTGAGAAACAAGAATAAACAGGAATAACTCTAAGTATACCATGTCTTATAGAGGAAAGTATAAATACATTCTTATAACAATAACGAAAGAATTAAAGCCAATTCTTCATATATTGCAAGCAGGCGCCTCACCTTAGAGGTTGTATTATCCCAAATGGCTAGACCAAAATAGTCTTCTTCCAAAAGATTGAGGTGTTCACATACTCGTTTAAGCAAATCTTGTCCTTTAGCATGTTTCTGCAAAGACATACATATTTTAATTAAGGTTACCTTTCCTTTTTTTTTTTTAAATAGTGTCTAGGCTAGACTCTAGTGCAGCGGTTCTCAACCTTCCTAATGCTGCAATGTATTTTCATTGTTAAAAAGGGGTCACGACCCACAGGTTGAGAACCACTGCTCCCTGGTTATTCACAAGTGTGCTCATAGTACACTATATCCTGAAATTTCTAGGCTCAAGTGATCTTCATGCCTCTGCCTCTCAAGAGCTGAGATTACAGGCATGTACCACTACGCCAAGCTTATGATTTCTTTTTATTCCTGTTTTCATCACCAAATAAAGTAAAATGTTACTTTCCAATTTCCTCTTTTACCTTTAGTTACCAACAAACTTTCAGATGGCTACACAAAGTAGAACAATATGGTTTTTTAAATTCCTGTTTCTCAATCTGTCAGCTTACATATGCAACACACTTACAGTAGCTTGAAAATAGTGTTATAATTCCCTGTATTCCTCATTCCCCATCACCATCTGAAATATCACATTCTTTATTTTCAGTACAGTATTTCCTGAAGCATGTTATGGGCAACTGTCATTCACTGTGACCACCTGGATTACTAAAGTGACTACCAACACTGACAGTTAATCGTGGCTGTGAAAATCATTAGACATTATTTTAAGACCAGATGTCCCAAGAAAATGAGCTATGCCTCAACTCCCTATAATATCTTTCAGAAAAATGAATAAAGTCAATTTCTAGATAGCCTAAAGATACTACCTCTTAGAATATCTCTTTCAGTGGTTTTCTTAATATTTCTTTACCAAGAAAGTCAAACTATGCCCAAGCTTGGGTACTTGTATTCTTATTTATAGGGAAAAAGTGCCCTAACTTACAGTGTGAGATTTATAGTCAAAAAGTCCTGGCTCCCCCATTTACTGGCTAAACATCCAGAGTACATTCAATTTAACCTTTATGAATACTAACTTTCTCATCTGTAAAATGGTAAGAATATGTACACTTGCCCTACGTATCTACTGGAACTGTTTTAAAAAAAATCAAATATGCTAATGCCTTCTGAGAAATACATACAAAAAAGACTTCTCACAATTAGAACCTTTTTTTGGCACACATACATGACATGTCCTCGTCTTGATAAGTTATTTTTAATGACTATTAGTAATTCACATTAATTCTCAGTCTTAAAAAATCTATATTAAGTCATTGTCTTCATTTTTTTCTTCCTATGTTTCACTCTAAATGATAGAAGATGATTTGGGATTTCTTCATGCACAGATCCCCAAATACTTATTCATAATTCTAAAATCCAAAGGCTCTAAAGGATAAAAGGTTGGGGTTTTCTTACTATACCTCATTAGGTAATCCATATAACCAAAACTGTACTCCCTTAATATTAATAAAATACTTAATATTTTGATAAAAGAAATTTTTAAAAATAGCTCATTTAAAGAGAAATTTTGACACAAACTGTAAAAAGCCTCTTTCAGATCTTCACTTACCCTTTTTTAGAATGAATCTTCACATATTTTACCATATAAATACTATATTTGATCACACAGGATTGCTAAAGACCCCACAGGGTATATTATCAGATATGTAGAATATGTATTTATTGCCTTTCTAAAATCCACAATATTCTGAATTCTGAAATCCATCTGCCCCCAAGGGTTTCATATATAAAGGATCCATATCTGGATCTTCATCTGAATGACTATGAGATAGCTTTACCCATTTCTAAACTAGCTAGTGGCAAAAAACAGAAAAAGCAGGTCAGGTGCAGTGGCCTGCCAGCTGTTTGGGAGGTCAAGGCAGGAGCATCACTTGAGGTCTGGAGTTTAAGACTAACCCAGACAACATAGCAAGACCTCTCCACTACCAAAAAAAAAAAAAAAGACAGAGTCTCACTCTATCAGCCTGGATAGAGTACCATGGCATCATCATTGCTCACAGCAACCTCAGAACTAGAGCTAAAGAGATCTTCTTGCTTCAGTCTCCTGAGTAGCTGGGATTACAGACACCTACGATGATGCCCAGCTAATTTTCCTATTTTTAGTAGAGACAGGGTCTCACTTGTGCTCAGCCTGGTCTCAAACTCCTGAGCTCAAACAACCCATCTGCCTCAGCATCCCAGAGTGCTAGGACTATAGGCATAAGCCACTGTGCCTGGCCAAAGTTTTAATTGTTATATACTCTTTTTGCTAATTCTCTCTCTCTCTTATTGAGACACTGTCTCACTCTGCTGCCCTGGGTAGAGTCCCATGGCATCATCATAGCTCACAGCAACCTCAAACTCTTGGACTTAAGCAATCTTCTTGCCTTAGCCTCCCAAGCAGCTGGGACTACAGGCACATGCCACCATAGTTGGCTTATAAAATTATTTTTAAAAAGTTATCCAGGCACAGTGGTGCATGCCTTCAGTCCTAGCTACTCAGAAGGCTGAAGTGGGATGATCACTTGACCCCAGTAATTCAAGGTTGCAATAAGCTATGACCATACCATTGCACTTCAGCCTGAGTGACAGAGCAAGATCCTGTCTGTAAAGAAATAAACAAACAGGGCAGCACCTGTGGCTCAAAGGAGTA
>NW_003852579.1:2635669-2651144 GCF_000181295.1 Otolemur garnettii
TGCCCCATTTTTCCTTGGGGGAGTTGATCTACTCTGGTTATTCATGTTGCCTGAGCTTTTCTGCTGATTCCACCCCATGCTGAATTTACATCATTTGGAGTCCATCCCAGAACTATCCCTCCAGTGGCTGCCACTGGAGAAGATGCTGGCTTCCTCTGGATGTCAAGAAAGACAGGGCATGTCTGTCTGGAAAAGCCTCAGGGGTGTGAGCCTTATTGTTCCCCCTGCTGCGAGTGCTGCTCTTCACCTCGGGGTATTGCTGCTCTAGTGTGGTCTCCTCTCAACTGACTGTCCTTTCGCAGTTCTCTGGCCACCTGGCCCGGTGAGGGTGGTGGAAGCAGCCGGGATCCACCTGCCATGGAGGAATGCAGGGCTCCAGCAGCAGGACTCTGGCCATGCAGCACCTGGCAAGGGTGGCGAGGGTGGCAGGGGCAGTGGAGATCTGCCTGCCACCTGGGGAACATGGGGCTCAAGCTGCAGGACTCTGGCCACCTAGCACTCGGCAAGAGTGGCAGGAGCAGTGGGGATCCACCTGCCATGGCAGAATGCAGGGCTCTAGCAATTCTCTGGCTTCAGGGCTGGGACATGGTACTTGGTCCCACAGGGGTGAGGGGACACTGCTCTTGGCCTTCCCCTCACTGTCTCTGCAGGCAAGGGGGGAAGGGTGAACTGGAAATTCAAAATGGCCATGAAAACATTAGTTTGATTTTTCTGCCTGGAAAGAGAGTGTTCAGAATCTCAGCAGAGTCCCTCTAGGGAAGTAGACCCTACTTCCTGTAGCTCTCACCCATAGGGTAAAGTAATAAGTCCTCAGTTCCCCACTAACCTGTAGAAAACTTACAGGAGCAGATGAAGAGAAAATAAAGAGAAACCCAGCCCCAGCCAAAAACTGCCAAAAAAAAAAAAAAAAAAGAAAGAAAGATAAATTATAAAAAAGAAACAGAAGAAGTAGACCCTAGGTCTTTTAGTCACCAAGCATTGTAGCTATTTTCAAAGTTCAACAGTATACTTTTCTTTATTTCCTTCTTGAAACTAAATATAGAATAATATTTAGACCAGCGATGGTTCTCAACCTGTGGATCGCAACCTCTTTGGGGTTGAACGACCCTTTCACAGGGGTCACCTAAATACATACTGCATATCAGATATTTACATTATGATTCATAACAGTAGCAAAATTACAGTTATGAAGTAGCAACAAAAATAATTTTATGGTTGGGGGTCACCACATGAGGAACTGTATTAAAGGGTTGCAGCATTAGGAAGGTAGAGAACCACTGATTTAGACTATTTGAGATTGAATATATTTGCATTTGACACAAATAATTCAGAAATAATTCATTGCACACCTAAAATACAAGTAATATGTGAATCAGATGTTGTATCAATAAAAGCTATTATTGGTAATAATTACAATTGTTCATATATCAACAATATCACAATTGACAACTACTACTCTAGTTTAATAAAATTGTCATAGGGCACTGGCCCCATATACCAAGGGCACTGGGTTCGAGCCCAGCCCCAGCGAAACTGCAATAAAAAAATAGCTGGGCATTGAGCTGGGCACCTGTGGTCCCAGTTACTCAGGAGGCTGAGGCAGAAGAATCACCTAAGCCCAGGAGTTGAAGGTTGCTGTGAGCTGTGACGCCACGGCACTATACCAAGGGTGATAAAGTGAGACTCTGTCTCTAAAAAAAAGAAAGAAAGAGAAAAGAAAAGAAATTGTCATAGTTTTTTATCTCAATTCATCTTGAAGGAGTAAAAAGAATAATTGAATAACTTTGACATTTTTATTCAATCTCGATTCAGTTATTTTTCAGAAAATAATACAAGAGTTTTAAGAAACAGCATTACTGGGCAGCGCCTGTGGCTCAAAGGAGTAGGTCACCAGCCCCATATGCCAAAGGTGGTGGGTTCAAACCTAGCTGCAGCCAAAAACTGAAAAAAAAAAAAGGAAATAGCATTACTTGTTTTAAATTTTTTTATATGGTACCTCATGAAGCTAAAGAAAATATATTAAATAAAGTATATTAAGGTTTAGACCTAGCAAAACAGAAATGCAATAGTGATTTTTTTTTTTTAACAAGTTGGAGGCAACATCAGAAATTGAGGCTATCCTAAAAAATCTAGTCCTGGAAAGTCATTCTATAAATAATAGATGTTTTTTAAAAACAAAATTGTTTTTGATTAGAAAAGTAACACATGTTCCATTAAAAAGATTTTGGTAGATACAGAAAAAAATCAGAGAAGAAAATATGACTCATTCCTCATCCTTTCATACCCTCACCCTCCAAAAATCAACATTAACATTTTAGTCCAGGTCCGCCCTTCCACCCGCGCCTCCGGGGCTCGCCGAGAGAAGGCCTCCACTGTTGGTTGGGTAGGAGAGGAGCCAGCCACCTTGGAGACACATCTCATGCCTTCTCTGCTCTCGGATAGAACATCTGCAGCTGCTTCCACAGGTCTGGGAGCCAGGCCTCAGGAAGAGACAAGCATGAACCCCTTATAGTCTCAGCATTATAGGGAAGCCTCCATCCACCCCTTTCCACTTCAGGGAAAAGAAGCTGAGAAGTGGACCCTGAGCCCAGCCCCCTCTCTCCTCTGGCCCCTGGTGGGCATGGACTAGCAGTTGTGAGCAGCCAGAGCTGATGCCCGGCCCCCAGGGGGCTGGAAGAGCCCCAACCATGAGCCTGGGAAAGCTCTCGCCTGTGGGCTGGGTATCCAGTTCGCAGGGAAAGAGGCGACTGACTGCAGACATGATCAGCCCCCCACTAGGGGACTTCCGCCACACCATGCACGTGGGCCGTGGTGGGGATGTTTTTGGTGACACCTCCTTCCTCAGTAACCATGGGGGGAGCTCCAGGAGCACCCATCGCTCACCCCGGAGCTACCTGGCCAAGAAGCTACAGCAGGTGCGGAGGGTGGGGGCACCACCCCGGCGGATGGCTTCTCCACCCACACCCTCACCAGCTCCACCTGCCATCTCCCCCATCATCAAGAACGCCATCTCCCTGCCCCAGCTCAACCAGGCTGCCTATGACAGCCTCGTGGTGGGCAAGCTCAGCTTTGATGGCAGCCCTGTCAGCTCTCCAGATGGCCGCTCCAATTATGGCCTGGATTCTGGGTTCTGCACCATCTCCCGCCTGCCCCGTTCAGAAAAACCTTGTGATGGAGACCGCAATGGTTCCTTCCAGCCCGGGCCTGAGCTTCGTCGCTCTGACTCTCTCTTATCCTTTCGCCTAGATCTTGACCTTGGGCCCTCTCTCCTCAGTGAGCTACTAGGGGTCATGAGCCTTTCTGAAGCACCTGCAACAGAGTCCCCCAACCCTACCACAAACCCTTCAGCCCCTGCTACAAATTTCCCAGCCCCTGCTGCAAGCCCCTCACCCTATGGACACTGTCCCAATGGGGTAACTGCTAGGTTGGGCCCAGAGGCTGAGGTGAGAGCCAGCCCGGTGGGTGAGGGTCCCCCAGTAGCCAATGACCCGGACCTCGGCAGGCACTGGGGTGCAGGCTGGCAGGGTGGCCGTCACTACTCCAAGATGGATGCTCGGTGTGAGCTGGTGGGGGTGCTGCCCCAGGCTCCCTCCTGGGAAAGCCTGGAGGAGGAGCAGGTGCCCCAGGCAGGCAGCAGGACCCCAGTACCCACCACAGTGCAAGCAAACACCTTCCAGTTTGCTGACACGGAGGAGGATGATGAGGTCAAGGTTTGAGTGTCTGGGGCATGGGCTCAGGACCCCGCCTAGCCTTGGGCACCTCTCTGAAGGGCCCAGGTGTAGAGCCAGCCTCTTCTCACTTAGCAGCCCCTCCTCCTACCAGACCTGAGAGAGAAGCCAAGATGCCTACAAACTCTTCCCTCTCTCTGCAGGACAGACCTGGGAAGGACAGGGAAGATGGGGCTTGCTCTGGAACCTGGGTTTTCCTGGTGGGCCCTGCCAGGTTGACCATCTTCCCCCAGTGCCACTCTGGACCCAGTAGCCATTCCTTAGGCCCCACCCTATGCCACCCCCTGCTGGCAGGAGGGCCCAGCCCCACAGTGCTGCCTTTGTGCCCTACGAAGCTGTCCTTGTTGGTTGAGGGGTGGGGAGTGTACCACACAGGGCCATTGTCTCACCTCCCACAGGGACCAGCAGCCCTCAGAGGGTCCCCACTGCACCCCTGAAAGCCCCATCCCAGGCTGCTTCCCCAACATCCCCACCTCAGCCTCCCACCTGCCCAGAAGCCTCACAGAAAGGTCAGATGTGACCTCACAAGGAGAAATCTCACCACCCCAGACCTGCCTCTGGAGGCTGATTAAAAAAGGCTTTTTTGAAAAAAAAAAAAAAAAAAAACATTTTAGTCCACAGAAGGAGTCATTACAGTGGGTCTTATCCTGGGTAAAGTCACCACTAATCCAACTCTACATAAAACAGTTTGTAAGAGTTCTGACCACGGGAAATTAAAATGCACTCACCTCCACGACACATTCATAAACTGTGTCATCCAACAAAGAAACCTTGCAGTGCATGTTTCTGTGTCTTCTGACTGATTTCTGCGAAGATTTTAATTCCCTTTCTGCTTTTGATTCAGGACTTTCTTCTTTTACTTCTACTTTGGAGCACTCTTCAAGTCCTTCCTCCTTAGTTTCAAAATCTGGGTCTTCTCTGTGTTCTTCCTGAGCAGGCTACATACCCGTGTCATCATCACGTCAATAATAAAGACACGTCACAAAACATGCTATAGACACTTTAACCTATAGTAATCTTACCAATAAACACACCCACTGAAGATGAAAAATTATTAAAACAAAATATAAGTGACATTAATATTAAATAATTATTTTTCCATAAAGGATATAATCCCCCAAAAGATCTACAGACTTTGCTATTCTCAAAACTTCTCAGGTAGAATTCCATCAAATCAGTTAATGAAGGTTTCAAACCAGAGGACATCAAACTATTGTTCTCAGCATTATGTATTCTTCCTGACTATGCCACTATATGATATTATTAAAGATTATCAAAACCTTTTTGTCTCTGCCCCATGCTCCTCAATTTTAGCAAGGTGGTCTTATTAATTGCAAAATAAGATGTGATTTTTTATATATTCTAATTTTTTAAAATAGCTAAGAGAGTTGCTTGAGACCAATTTAAGAGGATTAAGCAAGCATAGGTAGTAGGCTAAAACTTTTTAACTACCTACCAGTTAACCCCTTTCTACATTGTATCAATCATACTAAATGTAAAGATTCAAAGAAGGGAGAGAGGGATTGAAATCTAGGTCTCCTAAGGTAATCATTAAATTATCCCAAAGTAATACAGGTAAGTAAGGTAACATTTTGGCTTATATTTTACTAATTTTCTTTTCTTTTCTTTTTTCTCTTTCTGAGACAGAGTCTCACTCTGGCACCTTGAGTAGAACGCTGTGGCGTCACAGCTCACAGCAGCCTCAAGCTCTTGAGCTCAAGAGATTGTCTTGCTTCAGTTTTTTCTATTTTTAGTAGAAATATGATCTCACTATTGCTCAGGCTGGTCTCAAACTTATGATCTCAGGCAATCCACCAGCCCTGGCCTCCCAAAGGGCTAGGATTACAGGCATGAGCCACTGTGCCCGCCCCTTATTTTCAACACAATAAAACTCCTGAAAGATTTTTAATGATGCCTTCTTCACTACTGCTGAAAAGATTTTTAACTAAACCCTACTTATTCTTTTCTTTCAAAAGAATACACGGTTGGCAATTATAAGAAAGGATTTCATTACTTGGCTCTTGCCTTAGATAACTGGAGGTAGTCTAAAAGCCTCCTTCCCATCCTTCAGACTCTCTCACATGCAACCACAGAGAGGCTTTCACTGGGTACCCTATTGGTCCCATGCCCACTCTCCTATTTTTCATGTCAGTACTCTGTCTGTTGCATTTATAACACTAATTACAATGAATGTTTTGAGTTTATTACTTTTTTGTCTCTTCCATTAGACTGTAACATCCACAAGGATAAGAACCATGTTGGTTCTATAATAATAATTGTTAACATTTACAGAACAATTACAAAAGGCCAGTCACTATTCTAATAGCACTACTTAAATGAACTCACTTAATCCTCATAACAACTTTGTGGGACAGGTACTATTAATTAAGTCCACTTGACAGATGTGAAACTTAAGCCAGAGAACTTTTTTAGGATATACAATTATGAAGTCATATATCAGTATAGTTCACAAACTATAATGTCAAACATTTTCACCATTTTATAGTTTTTATTTACCAAGGTATATATAGCCTAGTGCCTGGCAAACATAATAGGTTTTCAATAAATATTTGTTGAATAAGTAAATAAATAAGCATTAAAAATTGATATATGGCTTAAGAAAATCCAAGGTACATTGGAAGAAGACTGGTACAATCTTATTATAATGCAAACTCACATCAGACCTTTATCTACAAGACTCTTATCCCAAAAGTTTTGACTGTAAAGTTAGTTTACAAAATACCTAAAATAGTTCACTCCTTTAAATAATATCCCTTTGAAATCTTATTAATAATACTTTTTATTTTTCTTCATAAATTTCTGCATACAATTCATTTCAATTCTAAATTAAGTCTTAATGAGATTTTAGTAAAACCTAAAATTAATTTTGTCATCTGTTTCACCTTGAGTACAAATCTATGAATTTTAGACCAAATAGATAAGTTCTGATTAAAATACTAACTAAAACAAGATATGCAAAAACAAAACAAAACAAAACAAAACAAAACAAAAAGGCTCGGCGCCTGTGGCTCAAGTGGCTAAGGCGCTAGCCACATACACCTAAGGTGGCGGGTTCGAATCCAGCTCAGGCCTGCCAAACAACGATGACGGCTGCAACTAAAAAAAAAAAAAATAGCCAGGCGTTGTGGCTGGCGCCTGTGGTCCTAGCTACTTGGGAGGCAGAGGCAAGAGACTTGCTAGAGCCCAGGAGTTGGAGGTTGCTGTGAGCTGTGATGTCACAGCACTCTACCCAGGGGGACAGCTTGAGGCTCTGTCTCAAAATAAATAAATAAATAAATAAAAAATAAAACAAGATATGGATTTTCCCCTACATAAAAAACCTCTTGAAAGTTCTAGGCTTCCTAAAAGATAATGTAATTTACCTGTTTTGGTATCCCTAAAATTAAATTAATGGTATTAAGATACATTGAGTTCCTTTGTCTTTACAGTTTGTGTTTACTTACTGAGTAATAATAGCTAACATTTATTGAGTGCTTATTAAAGGTCAAGTAATGTCTTAAGAGCTTTATATTTCTCTCTTTTAATCCTTACAATGACCAAATGAGATGGATATTATTATCCCTGTTGTAGAGAGGAAAAAACCAATAAAGCAAAAAGTGTTACTTCTCTGTAATTTGAATCCTCTAAGCTGATTCCATAGACCACATTCTTAATACTACATGGTAAATCTGTTTTCAACCATAATTACAATTTTATCCTGAATTTTACTCTTAGCACTGAATACTGAATAGAAGTAATTTCTAGAAATGCCTGTAACATTTTTAGGAATATTATATTATATTATATTTTAGGAATATATATTTTTTTAGACAGAGTTTCACTATGTTGCCCTTGGTAGAGTTCCGTGCCATCACAGCTCACAGCAAACTCTTGGGCTTAAGCGATTCTCTTGCCTCAGCCTACGAAGTAGCTGGGACTGCAAGCGCCCACCACAACACCTGACTATTTTCTTTTTTGGTTGCAGTTGTCATTATTGTTTAGCAGGCCCAGGCTGGGCTCGAACCCACCAGCCTAGGTGTATATGGCTGGTGCCCTACTCACTGAGCTACGGGCACCAGGCCATATTTTTAGAAAATTCTAATAAAACTATATAGCCTATAGCTGGGCGTTGTGGCGGGCCACAGCTCTCTACCAAGGGTGACAAAGTGAGACTCTGTCTCAAAAACAAACAAACAAAGAAACAAACAACTATATAGCCTAAACCTAAGATCGATAAGAGAAACATATAGGACTTATATTTTTAATAATGTAGATAATGTTCACATGCTTCAGAAATAAGACTGTGAAAATAATTCAATTTGTAGACAATAAAGCTTAAAATGAATGAGATTCCAAGGAAATAGTTTGAGTTATAGTACCAATATTTTCCCATGATTTTTTTTTTGACAAACAGACTCACAATTCACGTTTAGTTTAACTACACTGTGACACAATTATGGTCCCGGAGTACCATATTACACAGGTGATAGAAAGAGCTAGACCTCCTCCCCTATCTCTTTAGACTCTATGACAACCTGATCCAGTTAAAGATGATGAAGGAAATAAGACAGGCATGGCTTGAATCTATCAAATGCCTCTGGAAGGCTTGAATTCATCATGCAGCTTTGACAGATATTTCCATAAAAGGACCACATTTGTAGATAACAATCCCATCCTATAATTCTACCAAAGTAAACTCTAAACCATCACTTCTTTTCTCATTGTAATGAATTTGTTTCATTATTATAGCAAAATAATATATCAGCTGAATAAATTTATTTGATATCTTTCTTAATTTTTAAAGTTTAAGTTATCTTTTAAAAAATCAAGTTTCCAATGACCACATTAATCTCTTTTATTCTTTTTGTTTTGGAGACAGAGTCTCAAGCTGTTGCCCTGGGTAGAGTGCCATGGTGTCATAGCTCATCACAGCAACCTCCAACTCTTGGGCTCAAGCAATCTTCTTGCCTCAGTTTTTCTATTTTACTTGTAGTACAGATGGCGTCTTGCTTTTGCTCAGGATGGTTTTGAACTCGTGAGCTCAAGCAATCCACCCTCCTCGGCTTCCCAGAGTGCTAGGATTCCAGGCATGAGCCACCAGCACCTGGCCAACCACATTAATTTCTTTAAAGCAGAAATTACAAAGCTCCATGTTACTTACTACTATCAATGCCTAACTTAACTGGCAAGTAAAAAATAAAACCAAATGTTCTTAAATGAAAAATAAAGTTCATGAGGATGGCGCCTGTGGCTCAAAGGAGTAGGGCACCAGCCCCATATGCTGGAGGTGGTGGGTTCAAACCCAGCCCCAGCCAAAAAAAGGAAAGAAAAATAAAGTTTATGGGCAGCGCCTGTGGCTCAGTGAGTAGGGCACCAGCCCCATATACTGAGGGTGGTGGGTTCAAACACAACCCTAGCCTAACTGCAACAAAAAAATAGCCAGACATTGTGGCAGGCACCTGGTATCCCAGCTACTGGGGAGGCTGAGACGAAAGAATCACCTAAGCCCAAGAGCTGGAGGTTGCTATGAGCTGTGATACCATGGCACTCTACTGAGGGTGACAAAATGAGACTGTCTCTAAAAAAAAAAAAAAAGAAAGAAAGAAAAGTTTATAACCTGCTTACATTACACCCACCTCCCATATCCACACACCCTTACCTGTGTTTCTGCACTGCTTAATGAATGAAGATCCAAAGATGGGTCTGTTTTGAGTTCAGGTTCAGGAGCTGCAATTGGGGCCTTTAAAATGATCTCTTCATTAAAACCAGTTCCAAAATCTGTCTCTTTCTGACCTCCTTCCCCTTTTTCTTTATCTGACTCTATTTCTTTGCCTTCTTCCTCAGACACCTGAGATTTGGGCCTTTTGAGAAAGGAAGAGAACAGTCGTGATAGGCCCCTGCTTTCTGATGTCCGCTCTTTGTTCTTGGTCAAGTCTTCATGGGTAGGAGTGTCCCCATTAGACGTTTTCAGCTTCTGGTCATATTGATTATCTCCTTCAGCTGCTGTTTTAGAAGCCTCCTCCAGCTGAGATTCTTGTTGGCCTGAGTTTGTGGCTCCCTCACCCTCTTCCTTCTGTTGCTGGTGCTGTGAATTTTCAGCCTCAGCCGCTAAACTCTTCTCTGTTGTCATGATTTTGCTATTACAAAGAAGATGCAAAGGAGGCTCTTATAAGCAAAACACATTACTGTAGGCAAAACCCCAAACTCTAAAAAATTAATATGTTTAGGTATTTAATCACCAACAAATAGAATTCTAATCCATTAAACATCAGACTTTCCATTAAAGTACAAAAATATCTCACCTATACATCCTGAATAAAGTATTAATGCCTTGAGTCACCAAAAATATGCACACACATAGAGTAACTTAAAATAGTACCCACTGAGGCCACCTTACTGAAATCCATCATATATCAAATTCAACATTCAGAACTGTATTGCAAATACAGTTTTATCCCTCCTTAAAAAAGGATCTTATGTGTATACTGTCTTTTGAGGGTATCAATCTGTAGGTACAGGACTTGTAGGAATTATTTTCTGAAAAATTCTCCACACCCCAAATTTAAAAGTTCCAAGTCTTTATTGCTCTTTTTAAAATTATTTCTTAGAATGCATACACTTCTCTATAAAGAACAGCAAATGTAGGATAGGTGATTGATCAGACTTGATCAGACCTGACTGCATCAAGAACAATTATACATTTTAAATACGGTAACTGCAAACAAATGTCCTTAGGTTTTCATGTTACAATACCATACTAAACCTTTTTCAGAGGTATCTCATTTTAAGCTCTGAGCCTTCTTTTTTTTCTATTCTGATATGATTTTGAAAGCTCAGTAAGAGTAGAAAAATAGAGAAACAGGCAAAAAATTTTAGAAAACAAAAAGTAAATGTTGATTCACTTGCAGGAGAGGAGAAGGCAGGCTGGAGACCTCATGTATTTCAAACTTGTTGGTTTCTAGCCACATGATGTCAAAATCCCAGTATTATTAGTCAGGACTCACAATAACAGCCAAAGAGCATTGTCATGCCTAGTTTAACAAATAACCAACACACAGAGGACTTTTAAAACTCTGTGCAATGGCTCGGCGCCTGTAGCTCAACCGGCTAAGGCGCCAGCCACGTACACCTAAGGTGGCGGTTTCAAATCCAGCCCGGACCGCCAACAACAACAATGGCTGCAACCAAAAAATAGCCGGGCATTGTGGCGGGCGCCTGTGGTCCCAGCTACTTGGGAGGCGGAGGCAAGAGACTCACTTGAGCCCAGGAGTTGGAGGTTGCTATGAGCTGTAATGCCACGGCACTCTACCCAGGGGGACAGCTTGAGGCTCTGTCTCAAAAAAAAAAAAAAAACAACTCTGTGCAATGAAGTTGACTATTGATGACCTTATAATTGATTCACTGTTCCACTTAAAAGTACTTTGTGCCTATCTCTCAAAAAGCAGCATTTACATCGTCTTTGCATCTTTGCATCGTCTCTATACTATTAAAATGAAGGGCTGGTATCTGAAAGTTAACAATCTGAATTAGTGAACTAACTATATTTGGCTCATACCCTCCTCAGGCCCTTCATGCTTGCTCTTCTACTTACAAGGTTCTTCTCTTGGCTATTTGAAAATTGGTCTCCTTCACATCATTACTGTCTCAGCTTAGATGTCACCACTTTAGAGGGGCCTCTCCACACACCCTACCTGAAACAGTAGCCACTACTCCCCCAGATACCCTCACAGGATTACTACACTTATTACCCTCAATTATCTCAGTAACTTATTTTTTTTACTGGTTTATTGCCTTTCTTCCCTGTTCCTCACCCCAACTAAAATTTATGTTCTGTTAGGACAGAACCCATCTTTTTTTCACTGTATATCCACAATGCCCAGAATAGTACCTGATACATAATAGGTAGAAATAAAAGTTTGTTTAATGAGCAAATATAAACTACAAAGGTATTCCCTAAATTTATTCATTTACTCCAAAGGCATGATATTCATTGATTCATTCAACAAATACTTATCAAGTACCTAGCACAGGTTCTACGCTACATGCTAGAGACATAACACTTAACAAAAGAAAACAGATAAGGTCTGTGCCATCATAGATTTACATTCTTGATTCAGCGTTAACCAGTATAATGAAAGAAATATTAAAGAGAAATCTTAAAATATGAGCTAAACCTAGAATAATCATATACACGGGGACAAAGCAGTGAAAAGGACAAGGAAGCTATGCGCATCGGGCCCTGTGTCTGCGCCAGGTCCCACGCTAGGGGCATATCTCCATTATCTCAATTAAGTCTTTCAATGACCCTGCAAAGTAAAAGGGATTACCTAATCTGATAGCTGAGGAAATTGAAACTCAGAGAGGAACATTTCCAAGGTCATGCTTCTAGTAGGTAGCAAACCAATAGAAGTCGTCCTGACATATGTAAAGATATACAGGTTGAGTATCCCTTATCAAAAATGCTTGGGGGTCGTGCCTATGGCTCTAAGGAGTATGGTGCTAGCCCCATATACCAGAGGTGGCAGGTTCAAACCCGATCCCGGCCAAAAACTGCAAAAAAAAGAATAGAAAATGCTTGGGACCATAAGTGTTTCGAATTTGGGACTTTTTTTGGATTTTGGAATATTTACATATACATAATGAGATCTTTTAGGGATAGGACCCAAGTCTAAATACAAAATTCACTTATGTTCCATATACAATTATACAAATACCCTTACAGGTTTATTTCTTTTCTTATTGCTGTCTCTTTTTCTTTATGAGAAGGTCTTGCTCTATCACCCAGGCTAGAGTTTAGTGGCACAAGCATAGTTCACTGCAACCTTAAACTCCCAGCCTCAAGCAATCCTCCTGCCTCAGTCTCCTGAGTAGCTGGGACTACAGATGGGCCACCCTGTCCAGCTAATTTTTTTTTTTTTAATTTCTTGGAGAGACAGTCTTGCTATGGTGCCCAGGCTGGTCTCAGACTCCCAGCTCAAGAGATCCTCCCACCTCAATCTCCCAATCTAAAAGTAAGTTTATATAATATTTTCAACAATTTTATCCATGAAACAAAGTTTGTGTTAAGCAATTATATGTGGAAATTTCCACTTGTAGTGCCATGTTGACACTCAAAAAGTTTTAGGTTCTGGATTTTCAGATTTGGGATGCTCAAGGTGTATTAATAAAAGAAAAGGCTTCAATGTGAGCTCTTACCACTAATATACTCAAATTATTTTACTTTAAGCATTAGAAATACTTTAAACAATAAAAATATTTTTAAAAGTGCATTTTCTAAATAATAAAAATAAAAAAAGAAACACATTTTCTAGTCTCATTTAAGAAGTCACCCAAAAATGCCATGAAGGCTATGTTAACCAGTTTGATGAAAATATTTCAAATTGTATATAAAACCAGCACATTGTACCCCATGATTACATTGATGTACACAGCTATAATTTAATACAAAAAAAATTAGTCACCCAAATTACTCTGAGCTAATGAACTATATAATTTAGTTTTAGTTTTGTTTTTTTTTTGAGACAGTCTCAATTCATCATCCTCAGTAGAGCGCCATAGTGTCACAGCTCACAGCAACCTCAAACTCTTGGGTTTAAGCTATTCTCTTGTCTCAGCCTCCCACATAGCTGGGACTACAGGCACCTGCCATAACACCCGGCTATTGTTTTTGTTATTGTTGTCATTGTTGTTTAGCTGGCCCAGGCCAGGTTCAAACCCACCAGCCTCAGTGTATGTGGCTGGTGCCATAACCACTGTGCTGCTGGTGCCCAGCCTATGTAATTTAGTCTTTATGAGCACCACACAAAACATTTACCAACCATGAGTGGTGCCCATAGCTCAGTGGGTAGAGCGCCAGCCACATACACCAAGGCTGGTGGGTTCAAACTCAGCCCAGGCCTGCTAAACAATAATGACAACTCTAACAACAACAACAAAATAGCTGGGTGCCTGTAGTCCCAGCTACTTGGGAGGCTGAGGCAAGAGAATTGCTTAAGCCCAAGAGTTTGAAGTTGCTGTTAGCTGTGAAGCGACAGCACTTTATCGAGGGTGACATAGTAAGATTCTGTCTCAAACAAAACAAAACAAAATTTACCAACCAATATTCATTCCTAATCTGTTACCCCCAAGTGAAATACCCTTGTACTTAAATAAAGGAAATAAAATTGTCTGCAATTCCTCATTATATCAGGAGTAGGATGATTTTCCAAATTTCAATTGATTTTTCCAAAACTATTTTCCTTTAATCTCTAAAGTAATGAAACTTGAAACAGAAAATCTGGACACCAAAACAGCAGTTATTATAAAAAGTAATGATTTTAGGTGGGAAGATGGATAGAAGGAGGGTAATCGGTGGGACCACACCTATGGTGCATCTTACAAGGGTACATGCGAAATTTACTAAATGTAGAATATAAATGTCTTAACATAATAACTAAGAAAATGCCATGAAGTCTATGTTAACCAGTTTGATGAAAATATTTCGAATTGTACATAAAACCAGCACATTGTACCCCATGATTGCATTGATGTACACAGTTATGATTTAATTTTTTTAAAAAAAGTAATGATTTCAGACCTGGTGCCTGTAGCTCAACAGTTAGGGCGCCAGCCACATACACCAGAGCTGGTCGGCTCGAATCCAGTCCAGGCCTGCCAAACAACAATGACAACTACAACGAAAAAATAACCAGGCATTGTGGCGGGTGCCTGTAGTCCCAGCTACTTGGGAAGCTGAAGCAAGAGAATTGCTTAAGCCCAAGAATTTGATGTTGCTGTGAGCTGTGATGCCACAGCACTCTACCAAGGATGACATAATGAGACTCTGTTTCAAAAAAAAAAAAAAAGGTAATGACTTCATTTGATAGCACTATTTTACTTCATACTTCCTTTGCAACAGAAAGTAAGAAACGCTTACAATGTAATACTATTCTCCATGGATTTCAGCTATGGCATCTTTATTTGCATTACTGAAAAGAAACAGAACCCATTTCTATATTACAATTTACCTATATAACTGACTTTGAACAAAGATCTCTCATAAAGATCTATTAAAAATTACAAACCTTTTGGGAAACTTAAGCAGATATGAAAATCACTTAAACTTCACTTCTAATCATGTTTTCCTTGTATCTTTCAATAAATGAAGAGTACTTTTTCTTGTATTTTATAATTTTTTCTTATAGTTTTAAAAATAGACAACATCTGCTAAGGATATTGCTACAATTGCTTTCACATGAAAGGCTATCTTATTTGAAAGAACATAGCTGAATAAGTATAAGTACTCTTTAGTTTTTATTTGTTTGTTTCTTTTTAGGCTAGCCACGTGAAGCTTGTGGGAATGGAGATAGAACTAACTAACCAACAACTGCACTTGGACCAGCCAACTCTTTAGTTATTAAACACACGAACACATCAATGGCAACAACCCCTATGCTATCTGTGCTTATTAAACTGAAATATACATCAGATCACCTAACCACCTTGTTAAAATACAGATTCTGATTTAAGAGAATCAGAATTGAGCCTGAGATTCGGCTTTTCTAACAAGTCAGTAGACTAACACTGGTGGCCCACTGAATATACTTTGAGTAGCAAAACATAGAAAACCACTACAATCATTTTGAGAATGTACCTCAAAATAAACAAAGATGGGCTCGGCACCTATAGCTCAACCGGCTAAGGCGCCAGCCACGTACACCTAAGGTGGCGGGTTCGAATCCCCAGCCCGGACCCGCCAAACAACAATG
>NW_003852579.1:2651176-2659626 GCF_000181295.1 Otolemur garnettii
CCTGTGGTCCCAGCTACTTGGGAGGCGGAGGCAGGAGACTCGCTTGAGCCCAGGAGTTGGAGGTTGCTGTGAGCTGTGATGCCACGGCACTCTGCCCAGGGGGACAGCTTGAGGCTCTGTCTCAAAAAAAAATAAAATAAAAATAAAAATAAACAAAGATGGTAAAAAGCTGCTTTTAGAAAGTAAAATATGAACAGTGAGAAATAATTCACACAACAAATGCTCAACAAATTCTTGCTGAATTAATAAATGAAGCAAAGAATGTAGCATATAATATGTGAAAGCTGAACCATGAACATTTTTTAGAATTCTTTTTGGTTCTTAATCAGACCTTGTGATTTTTAACCACAGAACTATGGCAATTTGAAGTTTCCCATGTACTTGTCTTGATTGAGTGTTCTGAACATGTCCTCGATAAGATCTCTTTGCAACTTTTAGGAAGAAATGACTAAGACAGGAGCAGATCATAATCCCAAACAACGCAATCCCTAACACTGTAATCCTGAGTGTTAAAATCCCAAAAGGCCAAAATCCTGAAAATATAATTCTGGAAAAATTATTTTAAAATTCCTTAAAAGATATTCATTTGCATTTTTAAATGAGGACTTGAGATACATATAAAAACAACAGAAAACTTCATAGAACAAAATAAGCAATAATTACATATTTTTGCAAACATAAACACTCAGGTATACTAACAACAGTCACCTGTGTATAAGTTATGAATAGATGAACCATATTCAGAATAGTTTATAAAACTGCAGTCATCTGAAATATGCTGACAACCTAAGTCTTGACAAGATCAAAAACCAGGATGAGTCACCATCACATATACAGTTGCCCAAAGAGCAAAGATCTCAAGAAGTTTTGTCTTTCACAAATGCAGATGTACAAAAAAGACATCTCTTCCTTTACTGAGGAAGTTTCAACTTTTTATGTACATGCACAACGCTTACACACAAAGTCAATTTAGTGATGATAATGAGCCTCTGTGGAATCAAATTTGCAAAAAATGCATAAAACAAATTAGAACTTTCTAAAAATCTTCATATAATTTTTACCTCCAGTATTGGAAATAATGCAATACACAGCATAGCAAATTCTAAAAAATAATGTTGACAACTTAAAATGGTGGGCTCGGCGCCTGTGGCTCAAGTGGCTAAGGCGCCAGCCACATACACCCAAGGTGGCGGGTTCGAATCCAGCCCAGGCCCGCCAAACAACAGTGATGGCTGCAACCAAAAAATAGCCAGGCATTGTGGTGGGCGCCTGTAATCCCAGCTACTTGGGAGGTTGAGGCACAAGACTCGCTTGAGCCCAAGAGTTGGAGGTTGCTGTGAGCTGAGATGCCACAGTACTCTACCCAGGGGGATAGCTTGAGGCTCCTGTCTCAAAAAAAAAAAAAAAATGGTGGAGATAAAAACTAAAAAAATAAAAAAAATTAAAAAATTAAAAAGAAAAATTCAACATGAAAAAGTGTATTATAGGGATAGATTATGAGCAATTGCACAGAGGTCATCCATTGACTTTCACAATTATCGATCCTATTTTGAAGTGTTGCATTGTGATGAACAGCTGCTTTTTTTTTACTTTTAGGGCATGACTTGCCTCAGAAAATACGTTCACATTCATTTATGTGTGGTGCTGATTTTTTAAAAATTCTTCTATGATTTGATATATATGGACATGAGCGTTCTTGAACTTTCCCATATGTGCCATGCTTCCATATTGTTTGAGGCATGTGGAAATCTATTTTGCATGCACTCATACACATACCATGAATTTGGTGGAAACAATACTGGTGACTAAACAGTAACACCACTAGGTGTTATCTGATTCTGCTGTGCACGTGACTATTTTCAAGCCACTCAGCAACTCCACTGGCTTCTTCAGGCAAATTTGGCTTTAACTTACTAAAGGCTCCTGGGATAGCCTCAGCCGGAAGGAATGCCGATGCAGGCAAATGATGCCTTTGTAAACTGGAAATTTCATCATTGCTGTATCTCACAGCCAATCTATTCATCTGAATTTTCGGACAAACGCATTGGGCTAAATGGAAAAAACAAATTTTACTGGTAAAATCTTAAAATTCACTTTTAGAACCCTTGATCACACCTAATTTCAAATCTGTCTTCATGGTTTGGAGATTCAATTGAAATCCATTAAGTCTTTACACAGTGTTTTACTTTTTCTAGTCATTAATATGTACATAAATGAGCATCTAAACTCAGAATTTTCAGATTTTTTTAGAGCAATTTTTATGAAACCATGGATAAGTCAAAAATGTGTGTTATTTTCAAATATGAATTCCATTATGGAACCAATGTAACACAGACAGCTCAAAATATCAAACTGCTTGGGAAGGATGTGGCCAACAAACACACAATAGGTCAATGGTTTGAAAAGTTCCATTCTGGTGATTTTAATCCTGAAAATTGGGTGACCTGAAACCCAGGTGGATAATGAGCTGAAAGCTGTAGTGGAAAGGAATCCATCTCAACTGATGGATGAGGAAGTGGTAAGGTTTGATGCTATTATTCCAATAATATTGAACCATCTGAAATAAACTGGCAAGGGAAAGAAGTTGGATAGATGATTCTGCATGAATTAAACAAGCATCAGAAGAGAAATCATCGGCTCAGCGCCTGTGGCTCAAGTGGCTAAAGTGCCAGCCACATACACGTAAGGTGGCGGGTTTCAATCCAGCCTGGGCCCACCCAACAACAATAATGGCTGCAACCCAAAAATAGCCAGGCGTTGTGGCGGGTGCCTCTCGTCCCAGCTGCTTGGGAGGTGGAGGCAAGAGACTCGCTTGAGCCTAGGAGTTGGAGGTTGCTGTGAGCTGTGATGCCCCGGCATTCTACCCCAGGGGAAAGCTTGAGGCTTTGACTCAAAAAAAAAAAAAAAAAGAAACAAACAAACAAAAGAAGAGAAATCATCTCGAAGCTTGCCTTTCTTTGCTGTCACAACATAAAGGCAAATCATTTCTTTCTTTCTTTTTTTTTTTTTTGTAGATTTTGGCTGGAACTGGGTTTGAACCTCCAGCATATGGGGCCAGAGCTCTACTCCTTTGAGCCACAGGTGGCACCCCGGGCAAATCATTTCTAAACTATATTGCTTTGTGTGATGGAAAATGGGTTATTTTTTATAATCACCAGTGTTCAGTATAGTGGTTGGATAAAAATGAAGGAATGAAGGGCTAAAACACAGTCCCAAACCAAGTATTCATAAAAAAAGCTAATGTAGACCAGCCTGAGCAAGAGCTCTAAAAATACTGGGGCATTGTGGTGGGTGCCTTTAGTCCCAGCTACTTGGGATACTGAGGCAAGAGGGTTGCTTAAGCCCAAAAGTTTGAGGTTGCTGTGAGCTATGATGTCAGAGCACTCTACCAAGGGCAACAAAGTAAGATGCTGTCTCAAAAAAAACAAAAAAGCTAATGGCATCTGTTTTGTGGTCCAGCACTGATATTACCCACTACAGTTTCACTAAACCTGTCAATTGATTACAGTGGATGTCTACTGCAACCAACTGGATGAAATAATGAGGATGCTTAGGATTAAGGAGCCGAGACTGCTCAATAAGAGACAGACAATGCAAGACAATGACTTCACCACATGTTGCACAAACACTGCTCAAACTATAGAAGCTGAACTTGGAAACTCTGTCATCCCCATATTTAGCAGACCTTGCACCAACCAACTACCACTTTGTCCGGGCTTTACACCACTTCTTGCAAGGCAAACCTTCAATTCTCAACAAGCTGTGGAAAACACCTTTTGAGATTTCATTGCCACTCACTCTCCAGGCTTCTCTGCTGCTGGGATAACAAGCTACGTTAAAATGGCAAAACTGTCAATAATTTAGGTGCATACTTTGACTAATTTTACTATTTTTTGTTTGAGATATAATAAACTAAACTTCTGATTCAAAATCAGACATTTCATATTTAATTACCTTAATAATTAGCTTTTAAACTTTTATCTTTCACCAATAACTAGCCTCATATACTTAACTTATCACAGCCTTTCTGTGAGGAAACAATTTTACTCTTCTATTGTGCTGTAAGGAATACAGTAAGAGGAATGATACTCAGCTTCCACAAGACCAAATCTCTATTAGTCAGGGTTTGCGAGACAGAACCAATAGGATATAGATATATGAGAGGAGATTTATTAGGGGAATTGGCTCACATGATTATGGAGGCTGAGAAGTCCCACAACAGGCCATGTGCAAGACAGAAACCCTGGGATGCCAGTAGAGTGGCTCAGTCCAAGTCCAGAGGCCTTGGAACCAGGGAAGCTGATGGGGTAACTCTCAGTCCAAAGCTGAAAGCTTCAAAACCCAAGGGGCCACTAGTATAAGTCCTGGAGTCCAAAAGTGGCAAGCCTGGAGTTCTGACATCCAAAGCAGCAGAAGTCTACTGCTGACCAATTCACATTTTGTATGTTCTCTCTGGCTCCCAGCTGATTGGATGGTGCCCGACCAACAATGAGGGCAAAGTTTCCCCATCTAATCCCCTCAGACTCACATACTAATCTCCTCTGGAAACACCCTCACAGACATATCCCAAATAATGCTCTATCAGATTTCTAGGTATTCCTTAATCCAGTCAATTTAACACCTCTAAAATTAAGCCCACAAGTCTATCCCTTATCAACTTGGCACTCCTATGAATTTCCTTATCCACATCTAATTTCCAAACAGAGACAATAACAAAGTAGTATTTCTATGTAACATGATACAACTGTCATATGATTGTGATTTTTGGGGGGCTTAAATGTTAGGGATGCTAGACTTCAGGGATTTGGATCTTTCACAATTTTGACATATGAGATTATGATGCTTGAGATTTATGATCCAAACCCAATTAAGATATATGAAGAATTAGAAAATAATGTCTATCAGTACAAAATCAAGACATTTTGTCACATAATTGGACATATGTAAAAAACAAGCTGAGGCCAGGCACAGTGGCTCATGCATGTAATCCTAGCACTCTCGGAGGCCGAGGTGGTGGAATGCTTCAGCTCAGCAGTTCGAAATTGGCCTAAGAGTGAGACCTCGTCTCTAGTAAAAATAGAAAAACTAACTGGCCATTATGGTGGGTGCCTATACTCCCAGTTACTCAGGAAGCTGAGGCAGAAGGATCACCTGAGCCCAAGATCTTGTTTGAGGTTGTATGAGCTCTACCCAACAGAGTCGGACTCTGTCTAAAAAAAAAAAACAAGCTGAACGTAAGTAAAGAACAGGACAGAATACAGTATAAGGAATAAGCACACAAGTAGAAGGGCAAAAGAATTCTATTAAAACATACTAAAATTGGAGCAGCGCCTATGGCTCAAAAGAGTAGGGCACCGGCCCCATATGCTGCAGGTGGCAGGTTCAAATCCAGCCCTGGCCAAAAACGGCAAAAAAAAAAAAAAAACCATACTAAAACTAATTTCAGGTAATACCATATATATATATTAAATGGTAGAAAACAAACAGGAAGGGTGGCGCCTGTGGCTCAGTGAATAGGGCACTGACCCCATACACTGAGGGTGGCAAGTTCAAACCCGGCCCTGGCCAAACTGCAACAAAAAAAATAGCCGGGCATTGTGGTGGTCGCCTGTAGTCCCAGCTACTCAGGAGGCTGAGGCAAGAGCCTCACCTAAGCCCAAGAGCTGGTGCTTGCTATGACCAAGGGCAACAAAGTGATACTCTGTCTCTTAAAAATAAAAAAGAAAACAAACAGGAATTCAAACAACACAGTACTTTGCAGAGATGCTACAACTCAGTATATACAAGAAAAAAATAAATTATTAAGGACAGTTTGAATACACATGGGTAGAAAAGCCAAAAAGAGAAAGAAAGAAAAAGAGAGAGAGGGAGGGAGGGAGGAAGAAAAGAAAGAATTGAAATTGAAATCGATAAGCCAGACTGGTATCATTGGTCAGCTCAGAGTTTAATCTCAAACAAATAAAAAATAAACAGCAAAAAGGAAAGAACTCATATGGATCATTTAGTAAAACTCCAGTAAACTTGTTCTGACATATCAACGCAGCCAGGTTCTTCATATGACAAATGATAGGATGGGTAACCAGAAGAAAAAACACAAAGAAGTCAAGCAACAGAAACAGGATAAACACTCTACAGACAGGCCCTTCCTGTGTAAGTGACACTATTTTCATTCTGGATACAAAATTCAAAAGGAGGTATCTATTTACTTAATGTCAGAAGAGGACTTTTGATTGGAAAAAAAAAAAGATCAACACAAGAAAGAAGATAAAGTGATGAATTACCATTCCAACTCAACCCTAATCCTCCAAACCCGAGGATTTGTACCCCATCTGGTATGAAAGATACATTTGCTTTAACAGTGTACATCTGTTGACTTGGGGCAAATCAAATCTTTAAAAACCCTATGCTGAGCAGATTGAAAAGGCTGAATGATTATCTTTCATCTTTTAAGAAAAAAAACTGTCTCAAAAAAATAAATAAAATAATCTCTTTGTAACATTAATGCAGTCAGTACTCCTTTAATGCTTCCTGGGTAGAAAACTGAATAAAAACAGTACACTTTGGCAGCATTAAGAAAATTTCCCTAATGATCACCATTTAGGAATGAAGTTAAATGATTTAATTATTGGACTATTCCTCAAATAATGTCTATCAGCGACACATTAGAATGTCTAAATGCCACACAGTATTCTACATGTTCTACCAGGTTGTCTTATAACCATTCTATAAGGTAAACATTCTCATTTTCCAGATAAATAAACAAGCTCTGGAAGTTTGAGGAATCTGTGTCAGTTTACTGAGCTAAGCTGTGCTTTAATAAAACTATTATTAATATAATACTAGGGGGTAGTGATTCTATTGTAATTCTCAGGCTAGTATCTGTCTCTGTAAAACATGGTACTTTAGACGCTTGTACCCTGAGACGCTTCTCTGGTAAAGAACCCCTATCCACTGAGAAATTATAGACAGGCTATTTAATCTGGAATAGAGAACTCCTCTATTCCCCCACCAGTTTGAAGTCCCCTGCTTATGTACCTGTTTCTCTTTCCAAAGAGAGTGTGTGAGGATGGAATGAGAAGACAAGGAGAGACAGGCAAAGAAGAGACATTATGAAAGCACTTGAGCATCATGCCAAATAGTTCAAACTGTATCCTGAAGGCAATGGAAAGCCAGGGAAGCAGATAAATCAAATAGAGGCAAAGGAGGCTAGAAGGAGAGAGAAATCCAGCAGACACCTGGGTAAATTCAGGTTATCAGTGAATATTCACAATGGGACTCCCTAAGGAAGGTGAAATCAATACTGGGCAGAGAAACTATAAAAGCCTTGCAACCAAGTTAAGAACTACTGCCACTCTTAGTTTGTCCAGCTTATTGTCAGTGTCATTGGCCTGCTTCTCATTAACCCAGGCAGTTTCACGACTGTGCCTAAAGGCGTTTTTGTTATACAACTCTCATGGCCCGCTCTGAAAAATGGCTTAATGAAACACGTATGATAACAGAATCAAAACAGAAAAGGGAAGAAAGATGAATTATTTCACAGACATCTCAATACATGTCCAAAATTAACTCTTAACTCTCTCTCTCTTTTTCCTATTCCCAGTAAAAGGCTCAAACCAAAATCCTAAGTACTAAGCTTGTCTTAGCCATTTCCCTTCCCAATGAAAGCCATCTGTAAGTCCTAAAGAGTCTGTCTCCAAAACATATTTAGAACCAGTCCACTTCTCACCTTACCTTCTGCTATCATGTTTGACCAGTTGTTCTTCACTTCTCACTTGAACTACAGGTCCTTTAGCTTACCCCACCAATCTCACCAACCTCCATCCTTGCAGATTACCCAATATGACAATAGTTCACAAGAAAAAGATCTTAAGGTCTTTTGGGGGGGGCGGGGGACAGAGTTTCACTACATCACCCTCGGTAGAGTGCTATGGCATCACAGCTCACAGCAACCTCCAACTCTTGGGCTTAAGCGATTCTCTTGCCTCAGCCTCTCAAATAGCTGGGACTACAAGCGCCCACCACAATACCAGGCTATTGTTTTGTTGCAGTTGTCATTGATGTTTAGCAGGCCTGGGTAGGGTTCAAAACCGCCAGCCCCAGTGTATGTGGCAGCACCCTAACCACTGTGCTACAGGCACCAAGCCAGATCTTAAGGTCTTGACTGAACATGCCTTAACAGAAATCTTTTTCTAAAACAGCTAACAATCTCTAGCTCCAGTTTTAGATTTACAGTAATCAGAGCTCCATTTGACTCTTCAATATGTATTTTCTAGCTTGTCGCCTATAGTTCAAGCTGCTAAGGCGCCAGCCACATACACTGGAGCTGGAGGGTTCCAATCCAGCCCCAGCCAGCCAAAGAACAATGATAATTACAACCAAAAAATAGCCAGGTGTTGTGGCAGGCATCTGCAGTCCCAGCTACTTGGGAGGCAGAGGCAGGAGAATCGCTT
>NW_003852579.1:2659646-2676830 GCF_000181295.1 Otolemur garnettii
ATCCCATCTATTTGGGAGGCTGAGGCAAGAGAATCGCTTAAGCCCAAAAGTTGGAGGTTGCTGTGAGCTGTGACACCATGGCACTCTGCCCAGGGCAACAGCTTGAGACTCTTGTATCCAAAAAAAAAAAGTATTTTCTGAGAATGTTACAATGTTCTAACCACTGCGGTAAATAATGGAGCTACACTAATGAGTGAAGCAAACATAGTTTCTAACCTCCTGGACTTGACTCTATTCAGAAGATCATGGAAAGTAACAGTTCCTTAGTTCTCAATATTTATATTGCATCTCTTTTCCCTTTGGTTGGGCCTTGTTTTTGTTTGTAGAAATAGGATCTCACTCTGTTGCCCAGTCATGAGGGCGTGGCATAATCATAGCACACTACGACCTCAACCTCCTGACCTCAAGTGATCCACCTGCCTTAGTCTCCTGAGTAACTGGGATTACAGGTGTATACCACCATGCACGGCTAATTTTTCCTATTTTTTTGTTGAGATGAGGTCATGCAGTATTGCTCAGGGTGGTATAGTGCAATCTTAAATCTCAACACTCAGTTCTGGGCAGTTTATTTTAAAGAGACTAGAATCTATCAAAAAAGAAGAGATAGAAGATAATGATGCAATTTGAAACCATGTTATAAGGTAAATAATCAAAAGATATTGGGACCTTAGTCTAAAAAGAGAATGAAAAGCCGGGATGTGATTGCTGCCTGCATAAATGTTAAGGGCTGCTAAATTCCGTGTGATTTTTAAGGGCAGAGAATTTATTAGTCCATGGAAATTACAAAGATATAGTTTTCATGTAAATAAAGTAAAAGAAAAAAATCCCTAAGCATTAGAGATATCCAAAAATTAGATGGGCTTCTTGGGAATGATGTTTACAATCACCAAAAATATTCACTTAGAAGCTGAATGCCCATTTGCTATGGATGCCAGAGAAAAGATTCTTCCAGGAAGTGAGTCCTTACATTAACTGAATTCTAAGGCACTGTCCAATGCTTAGGTTATACAATTAGGAAGGTAAAAAAGAAAACAAGGGATATTAGAATAGTTATACAAGTGGGGTTTTTTAAAAAAAAGTTATATCATAATATCAAAGTTACCCTTTAAATGAGAAGAATGGGGGGGAAACAAAAATAAACAATAAAAGGCCTTTTTATTTCTTTAATCAAAGAACAGAATCCAGTGGTGTTCTTTGAGATGGAAAGAAAAAATGTTCAAGTATTAAAGTCTGAAAAATAGGCTAAGAAATAGCCCATTTCCCAATAAAATAAATCCATCTAAAACCTCAGGGAGTATCTTTACTTTGTAACTCAATTTAAGCACTAATTAGCACTGAAAAAAAAAGGATAATCACCAATGTGATATTTGATAAAAATCATAAATTAAAATCTTAAAAAGAGTTTCTTCATAATTCTTCCACCATCCTCCTGAAATTATGTGGATCTTAAACTACTCTTTTTTTTTCTTTTTTATTGAATGGTAACTATGTACATTAATGATCTTAAACTACTCTTTAAGAAGCCTTATTAAAGAATACTTGCCATACTCTGAGTGAATCAGAAATGTCACTCAGCACGAATATGCTGTTTTCAACAACTTGGTTTTTAATTTAAGTCATTTCTATGGTGACTAATACCGTTGAATCAACTCATTCAAAGATATTTTTAAGTAAACAAACTCTTACTCATCTCCTTCTAAGAAGACCAAAAAATGTTCTTTACTTCTCTGTAGAATTCAAGCTTGTACTTAGAAATCAATCTAGGCAGGGTTCAGTGGCTCATGCTTATAATCCCAGCACTTTGAGAAACTGAGGCCAGGGACTCACTTGAAGCCAGGAGTTCAAGACCTGGGCAACAGCTCTACAAAAATTAGAAAAGTTAGCCAGGTATGGTGGAAAGCACCTGCAGTCCCTGCTTGGGAGGCTGAGGTAAGAGATTGCTTGAATCCAAGAGTTTGAAATTGCTGTTAGCTATGACACCATAGCACTCTAGCCTGGGGCAATAGAGTGAGACTGACTCAAATAAAAAAAAAAAAGCCAAACACACCTCCTTTGCTTTAACTACATTGGTCTCCTCACTGTTTCTTAAAAATGCGAAGCACACTGTTTGCCTCCCTTTCGGTTTTTACTCCAATATTCCTTTCTCTGTGAGGCTTTCCTTGGTCATCCTACCTAAAATTGGATCCCCTGCCTTTGTACTACTTCTAGTTTTCCTGCTTTTTCTCTTATATTACTTATTACTCTTTAAAAATACACTATGATATATAGTTTTTACTTAATTTTGCTTATTATTTATCTACCCCACTAGAATGTTAAACTCTTTAGAGCAAAGGATTGTGCTTGTTTTGTTCACTGCTTCATCCCTGGTGCCTAGAATGTTGCACCAAATAAATAAATAAATAAATAAATGAACGAAACTAATTTTGATGTGTCCAAAAGGCCAAAAACTACTCTCTTCATGATAAAAGATGTACACAAGTCATTTGGCAAAGGGTAAAGGAATTGACAAAATTCAGACATACCTAAAATCACAAGATGCTTATTTATATATCCAAGGTACTCAGATACTTCAGACGTAGATATGCTAACTCTTTATTTTAGAATAAATTTTTTACTTATACACACTATTTTAAAGAAAAGCATGCGGCTCGGCGCCTATAGCTCAACCAGCTAAGGCGCCAGCCACGTACACCTAAGGTGGCGGGTTCGAATCCCCAGCCCGGACCCGCCAAAACAACAATGACGACTGCAACCAAAAAATAGCCGGGCATTGTGGCGGGCGCCTGTGGTCCCAGCTACTTGGGAGGCAGAGGCAAGAGACTCGCTTGAGCCCAGGAGTTGGAGGTTGCTGTGAGCTGTAATGCCACAGCACTCTACCCAGGGGGACAGCTTGAGGCTCTGTCTCGAAAAAAAAAAAAAAAAAAACATGCACTTTGACTTGCTAAATTAATGCATAGCAAAAAAAACTAATAGTCATCCCATGTTGAAGTACAAAACCTTAAAGATGCTCAAGTTTATCCCAAATATTTTCTTGTATAGTCTAGTCTCTAACAAAGTTAACACTGAAAGGAGATCAGAGGGAAGTACATAGTTGCAAATGGCAATGACTTTGAATTCCCTAAGGATATGCTGTTCTGGGTCAGCTCCCAGGAATGTGAGTCCAGAGGGAGGCAGGCCTAGTCAATCCCACCTAACCTCTAGGTCATTCTTCATTTATATGTGCTCTGAAAAAATGAGGTTGTATTTCTATGCTGCTGGGAGGATCATGAACCAAACAAGAGACCCAGAAACCCTGTTACCTCATTCTGTATCTACATCTGATTCATTCACTTTCTTTCTCTTTCCTACAGTCCAACAGAGAATAACACTTTATTCTCTTAAGAAATATTACACTACGGCGTCTATAGCTCAGGGCCACATACATGGGGGCTGGCAGGTTCAAACTACACTGGGGCTAGGCACTGTAGTGTAGTTGTCAACGATGACAACTACAACAACAACAACAACAACAACAACAACAACAACAAATAAGCAAGTGTGGTGGTCGTCTGTAGTCCCAGCTACTTGGGAGGCTGAGACAGGAGAGTCACTTGAGCTCAGGATTCAAGGTGACAGTGAGCTATGATCAGGCCACTGCATTCCAGCCTGGGTGATAAAGCATGACCCCATCTCTTTTTTTTTTTTTTTTTAAGTCAGGCAAGAGCAAGCAATTATGTAGTAATATATGCAGACAGTAAGAAGAGCACAGAGAAATGGCATATAAAGCAGCAATCAGGAAAGGTCTTTGACTGACAACCTGAGCTTAATCTTAAAGGATGAGCAGGTGTGAGATACGTGAAGCAAGGAGGAAAAAGCATCATCACCTGGATAAGCACTAAGAAAGAGCATGAAGACCCGAATAGGAAACAGCAGGGAGTTTGCTACAGCTGCAGTAAAACACAGAGGATGACAGAAAATAATGGAGGGCGAGTCAGGTTTGACACTAGGCAGGGGTAGATCATGGAAGATGTTCCTTTGCAATATTCAAGAATTTATACCTCACCGTCAACAAAACAGGGAGCCATTAAAAGATTTCATTTTGTTTTATTTGTTTGTTTATTTTTTTAGACAGGGTCTCATTCTGTCACCCTGTGCAGTGGTGTCATCGTAGCTCACTGCAACTTCAAACTCCTGACCTCAAGCTATCCCAGCTCGGCCTCCCAAAGTGCTGGGATTACAGGCATGAGCCACTTTGTTTAGCCTTTCATTAAAGGCTATGGAAATACCACAGTAAAATCAGTAATAAAATTTTTTTTTTGGTGAATGGGTGTAGTAATTGAGAAGAAATAGAAACAAAAATACTAGTAAATTCTCATAAACAGGTTTGATGAAGATCATTAGAGCCTGAACCAAGGTTATTGGGATGGAAGTAAAGGAGATGGATTCAAAAACTACTGTGGAGAGACAGTGTGACAGAGTGGATTATGGCAACAGCTTCAGTGTCAAAAAAAAAAAAAGAAAAAGAAAAAACACACTTACTGGAGGATGATTGTTCTATTTTTAGATATGTTAAGGCCTCTATAGGACATCCCAAAATAGCTTAAATGTGCTAAAAGTTATTCTGGGTTTTCAAAAACAATGTTTCAAAAACCAGGGTTAAAATGAAACATCTTAGAATGTTAAACCTCAGTCAGACTCATAAATCAGCTAGCCAAGTGGTTCTTTTTGTTGTTAAGAACCATCTGAGAATCTGCTGAAAGCCACAGACTCTCTCCTCAGAAATATTTTATTAAAAAATAAAATTTTACAACAACGGTTAGAACCCCCAATCCGTTCCCCTCGGGCGAGGAGATACAATTAGTCAGAGTTTTACTACTAATTAGAGGCAGAGCCCAAACCCAAGCCTCTTAACACCTACTTTCCTGTTCCTCCTCTCTTATTACTAGCAATTAGAAATGATTCTTTCACATTTACATTTTACTTAGGTGGTCATGCAAGGTTAAAACTATACACCCACTGGACTCAGATTTTACTGACGACAGCTTACAGCCATCACTAGGTTTTCTACACCCAAGACATTTCTCATTCTTTTTTTTTTTTTTATTAAATGATAGCTGTATACATTAATGCAAACATGGGGTACCAGAGTTGCTGGCGTGGATGTGGAGAAAAGGGAACACTTCTACACTGCTGGAGGGAATGCAAATTAATACGTTCCTTTTGGAAAGACATCTGGAGAACACTTAGAGGACATTTCGCAAAGGTCAATTGTTTCATGCTAACGGAATTGGCACTGAGATAAAAACAGAAGCATTCGTAGCAACTTTTGTTTTTGTAATCTCCTTTAAAAAATTTTCTTTGTTTTATGTTTTAAAAACTTGTCTCCCTAATGGGAATTGGTTTAAGTGCAAAGAATGCAATTATAATTTAGTTCAATTAACACTACTGGCATCTACTAAGTTTAAGGCACTAAAAATGCAAAGACATTTAAGAATCCCAAGGTAATCAATAAAAGAAAATATGGCTCGGTGGCTTTAGCTCAGCGGCTAGGGCGCCAGCCACATATACCAGAGCTGGCAGGTTCAAACCCAGCCCCGGCCTGCCAAACAACAATGACAACTACAACCAAAAAATAGCCGGGCATTGTGGCAGGCGCCTGCAGTCCCACTACTTGAGAGGGTGAGGCAAAAGAATTGCTTAAGCCCAAGAGTTTGAGGTTGCTGTAAGCTGTGACACTATAGCACTCTACCAAGGGTGACACAGTGAGATTCCGTCTCAAAAAAAATAAAATGAACAGCATTATAAAACATACTTCTTACATAAGAAAGCCCCTTTTGGCTCTCAGAGTCCATTTACCTTTGTTTTATGCCTAATTCTAACAGAGCTTGTTTGTCTAATTTATCAGATGAATTTAAAGTAGAAAATAATATGCTTTTACTAGATATACACAATGAGTAAAGAAATAGTGAAGAAAAGAAAACAGAAAGACATACAGAAACACAAAGTTATAGCAATCTTGACCATTATTGTAGGGGTGATAAATCCCACGAAGCTCAAAGTCTTTATTAATGCTCACAATAATCCACTATCCCAAATAAAAGCACAACTCAATTCCATATACTTTACTCAAGAAGGCAAGGGAGACTCAAAACCCTGAATTACTCTATTCCCTTTTCTGTTCCTAGTGAAATCTAATCAGTTGCCAGATCCTATTGATTCTATCTCTGCATCTACTTGTTCCCACTTATACTGTTTCTGCTCTAATTCACTCAAGACTACTAAAAATAACCTGCCACTATTCCCAGCTCCTCCTACTACGGTATGAGAGGGATCTTCCCAAAACAAAAATTTAATCATATCACTTTCATTTATTCAGTTAACAAATGTTTATTGAAAGACCAAATATTTAAAGTTTCCATTGTAGCTAGAATATAACCCCCAAATTCCTTTCCCATGCCACCTGAGCATGGCTATGGTCTGCCCTACTAATCTCTTCTCTCATCAGACTCTCCTGGAACTACACACTATTTCTTTTTTTCTTTTTTTTCAGAAAGAGTCTCACTATTTCACCTTTGGTAGAGTGCTGTGGCATCACAGCTCCCAGAAACCTCAAACTCTTGGGCTTAAGCAATTCTCTTGGCTCGGCCTCCCAAGTAGCTGGGACTACAGGCGCCTACCAGAATGCCCAGCTATTTTTTTGTTGCAGTTGTCATTGTTGTTTACCTGGCCGGGGCTGGACTCAAACCCGCCATACTCGGTATACATGGCTGGCACCATAATAACACCTGTGCTGCGGGTGCTGAGTCTACATACTATTTCTTAGAATAGCCTGCACTTCCCTGTCTCTTCTCTTTAATACCCTATACCTTCATATCCACCTGGTGAAATTTTAACCTTCCTTCAAGGCCCTGCCCAAATGCCATGTTTTCCATGAATCTTCTCTGATACTTCCAGTCAGAATTTAATTCTTCTACCTAAGCTTCTTTATTTACTGGATATCTTTGCATAAATACCCACCTCATTATCTTTAATAGCTGCATGGTATTCCACTATCTAAATGCTACAGGCTTTATTCAAAGGTGACAATTTTTTTCAAAAGCATTAATGTTTTTGATATAGAGGATACAAAAATAATCTTATCATCCCATTGACCAGATAATACCTGTTGAAACATTTTAAAAAAAAATAAAAGTAATACATGCTCATGGTTAAAAAATTTAAACAGGGGAGGCACCTGTGGCTCAGTGAGTAGGGCGCCAGCCCCATATACCAAGGGTGGCAGGTTTGAATCCTTGTCCTGGCCAAATTGCAACGACAACAAAAAAAAATAGGCAGGTGTTATGGCAGGTGCCTGTAGTCCTAGCTACTTGGAAGGCTGAGGCAAGAGAACCACCTAAGCCCAAGAGCTGGGGGTTGCTGTGAGCTGTAACACCATGGCACTCTACCGAGGGCAACAAAGTGAGACTCTGTCTCTTAAAAAAAAAAAAAAATTCAAACAGTACAGAAAGGTATTTGCTAGAATTATAATAGTAATTTTGAGTAAAAGGTAAAGAGAATCAAACTAGAAGAGTAAGAAGAGGGTATGAAGACTTAGGGGAGCACAGGTTCAAAAAACTGTAAACATTCACTGAAATTGATTTTTTTTTCCCCTACAGCAAAATAGGCTATTTTTAAAGATCCATCCTAGCCCAGCACGGTGGCTCATGCCTATAATCCTAGCACTCTGGGAGACTGAGGTAGGTGGATAGCTTGAGCTCATGAGTTTGAGACCATCTTGAGCAAAAGCAAGGCCCCATCTCTACTAAAAATAGAAAAACTAGGCTCGGCGCCCATAGCTCAGTGGTTAGGGCGCCAGCCAGGTACACTGAGACTGCCAACCCAGCTCGGGCCTGCTAAACAACAATGACAAATGCAACAAAAAAGTAGCCAGGTGCTGTGGAGGACACCTGTAGTCCCAGCTACTTGGGAAGCTGAGGCAAGAGAATTGCTTACATCCAAAAGTTTGAGGTTGTTGTGAGCTGTGACACCACAGCACTCTACCGAGGGTGACACAGTAAGACTCCATCTCAAAAAAATAAAATAATAAAATAAATAAATAAAAATAGAAAAACTGAGGCAGGAGGATCACTTGAGCCTAAGAGTTAGAGGTTGCTGTGAGCTATGATGCCATGACACTCTACCCAGGGCAAGAGCTTAAGACTCTGTCTCAAAATAAATAAATAAATAAATAAAATTAAGATTTGTCCTTTAAAATAATAGCCCAGTGTAAAAAATGTTCTAGCAGTGTTTCTGTCAGGCAGACTGAGCATTCTTTTTTCTTCCCTTTCTTTTTGACAGTCTCTACATATAGTGGTAGGTAAATGGATTGTCTACAAGCAATCAGTTATTGGCAAAATTAATGACAATATCTAAAAAGTATTTAACAGCGTGGTGCCCATAGCACAGTGGTTACGGCACCAGCCACATGCAACGAGGCTGGCAGGTTCAAATCTGGCCCAGGCCAGCTAAACAACAATGACAACTGCAACAACAACAAAAAAAGCCAGGCATTGTTGCGGATATGTGCATTCCCAGCTACTTGGGAGGCTGAGGCCAGAGAATCGCTTGAGCCCACGAGTTTGAAGTTATTTATTTATTTATTTTTGAGACAGAGCCTCAAGCTGTTGCCCTAGGTTGGGTGCCGTGGCATCACAGCTCACAGCAACCTCCAACTCCTGGGCTCAAGCGAGTCTCCTGCCTCAGCCTCCCAAGTAGCTGGGACCACAGGTGCCCACCACAGCGCCTTGCTATTTTTTATTTTTTTTTGGTTGCAGCCATCATTGTCATTTGGCGGGCCCGGGCTGGATTCGAACCCACCACCTTAGGTGTATATGGCTGGCGCCCTAGCCACTTGAGCCACAGGCACTGAGCCAGAGTTTGAGGTTATTGTGAGCTATGACACCACAGCACTCTACTGAGGGCGACACAGTGAGACTCTGTCTCAAAAAATAAAAATAAATAGAAAGTATTTAACAATGTTCTTTAACTTCCCCCTGCATAGTATTCCTCATAGAAAAGGCTCTTACTACCTACTGTGGGACTATTCTGCCAAAATCAGATCTGGCAAATGTTTTTTTTTTTTTTTTTGAGACAGGGCCTCAAGCTGTCCCCCTGGGTAGAGTGCCGTGGCATCACAGCTCACAGCAACCTCCAACTCCTGGGCTCAAGCGAGTCTCCTGCCTCCGCCTCCCAAGTAGCTGGGACCACAGGCGCCCGCCACAACGCCCGGCTATTTTTTGGTTGCAGCCGTCATTGTTGTTGGGCGGGTCCGGGCTGGGGATTCGAACCCGCCACCTTAGGTGTACGTGGCTGGCGCCTTAGCCGGTTGAGCTATAGGCGCCGAGCCAGATCTGGCAAATGTTAGCCATACCTAGCAGGGTACACTAGCCATGGCAGTTCAAGCTTTAATGCAAAAGCCTCCAAAAAGCACTGACTTACTCCAGACTCAACCATATTCCAATTCATCCTTCACACTACGTACAATCTAGTCTTTTTAATCAATGTTTCCTTCATTGGAAGGAATTCTATAGAATTCTTTCCGTTATTTCAAGGTTCAGTTGAAGTCGCAGCTTATCTAGAAAGCCTTCTCTTCTCTAAGCTCTGTCCCCCCATGATCTCTCTTCCTCTCCTTGGAAATTAAAGAACTTATTTGTATCATCAGCATTTTATTAATTCTTTTTCCTCCATTATTTCAGGTCCATCACTAGACTGCAAGCTCCTTGAAGGCAGAGTTTATCTCTATCCAAATGTCTGCATCTTTCACAGTGGCTAATCAGAAGAATTGCACAGTAGATATTCAATAAGCAACATTTTAGGTGATAACCATTATTAATTATCTTGTAGCAATGTAAATATTTAAGTGTTACATATAATTCTAAAGTTTATTTGTGGTTCCGTGTTGCATGAAGACAATATTAGCAATACTAATTGCAATTCAACAACAAAGATTAATTTGTCAAGCAACTTTCCAAGAGACAATTAACTCAATCTGTGACAGTTCTCTAGTTTCAAGAAAAAGTTCTTGTCCTTGGAGATCTGTAGTATAAATCTGCTGAATGAACCAACAGTTATTTACTTTCAACCCTTCAAAACTAATTTTTTCATACAGCTGTGTTTACTCACAGCGTGTCTCATTTATGCTGGAGGTGTAAAACAGCAAAGCCCAGATCTCTCCCTCTCCCTTCTTTATATTTTCCCTTGCCTTTGTTATTTCCTTTTCTGCAGTTTGCCAGCCAAAGCTGTAATTAGTACCCCACAGGGATTTATACTTTTCTAATAAATAACAGCCTACCGCACAATGACATGTATACACACACAGCCATGTGTGTTCCTAATGAATTAGGAATATTTTACACATGCAAGCCTTCAAAGGCTTTTAAAAGCTAAATGAGAGCACTTTACATGGCAGCTGCAACTGACTTACAACACTGACTACAGATTGATTCATCCCTTTCACTGCACACACATCTAATTGCGAGAAGCGAAACAACTCATTTGAGAGTGAGTAAAATTATGAATAGGTCCTAAAGCAAACTTTATTCTTATCAAGGAAAGTTTTTTCTTTCTCAAATTATTATAAAAGCTATTTGTTACATAACAATTTACTGTAATTTTTCTGTAAAGTAATAGTTTTCAGTCAAGGGGATTAATTAGCGCTTCTTAAGAGAGGCAAACATATACAATGCATTTATTTGCAGACTCCGGCTCCTGTTTTAAATTTCCTTCTCCTCTGACTTCAACCAGCATATCTCTCACTCAATCTTCTCCATATCAAGCCATTAACCTTGTCAAATTCCTACCTATGCCCATTCAGTAAATGGTGACAGTCAAGTAAAAAAAAAAAAAAAGGCTAAGGCGCCAGCTACATACACCTAAGGTGGCGGGTTCGAATCCCCAGCCCGGGCCCGCCAAACAACAATAATGGCTGAAACCAAAAAATAGCCAGGCGTTGTGGTGGGCGCCTGTGGTCCCAGCTACTTGGGAGGCTGAGGCAGGAGACTCGCTTGAGCCCAGGAGTTGGAGATTGCTGTGAGCAGTGAAGCCATGGCACTCTACCCAGGGGGACAGCTTGAGGCTCTGTCTCAAAAAAAAAAAACATCAGATTGTAAAGGAATAAAACAATGATTACTTATTAAACATTTAATTTACATGTATAATTTAAATAGGAAGACAAGATTTACTCCTTTTCCACTAGGTCAATGAGAATGAAAATTCCTTCATTCTTGTACAGATATCTACTGTAACTGGTGTATATGCTTGCATTAGCAAGTGTTATCACCAGTAACAATAATAACCAGCCTATTTCATTGAAAGTAAAGGCCACAGACCATTGGAGGCTTTGAAGTTTTATAACAGGCACTTCAAGAAGTCATATGCCAATGAGGTATGTAACTTATTGAATGGCTTTTTTTGTTGTTAATTTCAGATTAATATGAGGGTACAAATGATAAGGTTACATAGAATGGCTTTTATTAAAAAGTCCAAAAATGGCTCAGTACCCATAGCACAGTGGTTATGGCACCAACCACATATACCGAGGGTGGCAGGTTCGAACCCCGCCCAGGCCAGCTAAACAACAATGACAACTGCAAGAAAAAAAATAGCCTGGCACTGTGGCAGGCGCCTATAGTCTCAGCTACTTGGGAGGCTGAGGCAAGAGAATCATTGAGCCTAAGAGTTTGAGGTTGCTGTGAGCTGTGACCTGTGACGCCACACCAAAGCACTCTACCGAGGGTGACGTACTAAAACTGTCTCAAAAAAAAAAAGTCCAAAAACAATAGATGCTGGCTTTGACACAGAGAGAAACACTATTTACTGTTGGTGGGATTGCAAATTTGTATAATCTCTATGGAATACAGTATGGAGATTCCTCAAAGAACTAAAAGTAGATCTACCATTCAATTCAGCAATCCCACTACTATTTACCCAAAGGAAAAGAAGTAGTATTTATCCAAAGGAAAAGAAGTCATTTTATTGAAAGAGATCTATACTTGAATCTTAATGACAGCACAATTCACAATTGCAAAGATGTGGAATCAACCCACATGCCCATCAATTTGTGACCACTCATGATTAACAAAATTCAGTATTAGTACACCATCAAATACCACACTCAGCCACCAAAAAGGGTAGATTAATGGCTTTTGCAACTATTTGGATAGAACTGGAGATGACTATCTTAGTAAAGTATCTAAAGAATGGAAAAACAAGCACCACATGTATTTGCTATTAAACTAGAACTAACCGATGAGCACATACGTACACAGAGGGAAGTAAAGCTCAGTGGAAATCAGCAGGGGGGAGGGAAAAGGAAAGGACGGCCAAAAACCGACCTAACAGGTACGATGAACACTGTCTCGGTAATAGGCACACTTATAGCCCTAACTCAAGCATTACAAAAGTATATAAACCATTACAAAAGTACAAAAAAAAATAAATATTTGCACCCTCATATTCAAACTCATAACAGTTTGAAATTTTAAAAAGTCATATGTACCAATACTGTCCGTAGATTGAATAATGGCTCCAATACATACCATTTTTCAAATGTATAAAGATGGTGTTATGTTTAATAAAATTGAGACATTTAAAAGATGTATTGATTTATCATAGTTTTATCATGTATTTTGTTAATCAAGAATTAGCAAAATTATAAATATTATCATACGAAGAGCCACTAAAATGTTTTACCTTATGAAAAGTGTCTACCTACTTAATGGTTATTAATTAGGGTTGAAAATGACTCCATGAGACTGGGTTCCTTGAACTGGAACTGTTTCTAGCTCATCTTTTTCTTCCCAATAATAGATAGGAGTTATCTGATAAATGTGCATTTGAATGAAATTGAACATAGCCTTAAACATGGGAATGCCAAATTACCCTTCTGCAAGTTTTTCAAATTGGTAAAAAAAAAAATTAAAACTCTAGAATTGGGAGATCTGTAAAGAAAATATTACTCAAGAACTAAAAACTTATTACACTAATTGGCATGTCTAATCTGTAAGATCCTACTCTAAATATGATTGAAATGTCATCACCATTGGCTCACACGTACATTGATTGATGACAAGTTCAGGATCTAATGATAAATAAACAAAGGAGTTCCCTGATGTGAGGAAAAGCAACCTCACACCGCACTATCACCAATTTCCCTTTGGGAAAAATTAATAATCTTAAAACAGCAGTTATGATTTGCAGAAAACAAAAGCATTAATATTGACTATCCAGGACAGGTGCCAACAGTTCTTTGTTATTTAGCACTTTTTCTTTCACCCAGAATAGCACAGTGTGAAACAGTGAATCTTCCCTAATCATGTGCCCCATGTACAATATCAAAAGTCTATAACATTTTCAAATTGAAATGAACAAGTATTTCTGGGAAAATATGGATGAATAAACTATAAATAATTATGGCAGTTCTCAACCTGGGGGGTACCCATCAGAATGCCCCAGCTGGCATCTTCAAGAGTGTTTTTTTTAAAAGCTCCAAAGATGATTCTAATGCCAACCTTTACTTAAACTTGAGCCTAATGGCTCCCAAAGTGTAGTCCCCTGACCAGAACCACTGATACCATCTGAGCACTTCTTAGAAATGCAAATCTCAGACAATACTCTGACACACTAAATCAGAAACTCTGGGGATGATCTCCCGTAACCTGTTTTCACAAGACTTCCAAGTGATTCTCATGGATGCCTATGTTTAAGACCATGATGTCCATCCATTCTTCATTAATTCTGTAAGATGAAAATGAGATTTAACTAATACAAATAAACTTAGCTAAATGTACCTTTATTTACAAAATATTCATTACAGGCTCGGTGCCTATAGCACAGTGGTTAGGGTGCCAGGCATATACACCGAGGCTGGCGGGTTCGAACCTGGCCCAGGCCAGCTAAACAATGACAACTGCATCAAAAAAAATAGCTGGGTGTTGTGGCAGGCACCTGTAGTCCCAGTTATTCGGAAGGCTGAGGCAAGAGAATTGCTTAAGCCCAAGAGTTTGAGGTTGCTGTGAGCTGTGACACCATGGCACTCTACCCAGGGTGACAGCTTGAGACTCTGTCTCTCTCTCTCTATATATATATATTTTATATATCTAATATATATAAAAACAAAATATTCACTACAAAATTGTATAAAATATTTACAAAATATTTCTCTATGTGTTGATATATAATATAAAAATATTAGATATATTAAATATAATATAAAATATGAGTTTGTTGATTTTTCCTACGATAGTGAGTGACCTTTGGGACACCATGTATACATACTTGCTTTTCTTCTCCTGTGTTACTCTGAAGCAAATCCCAGACATCATATTATTTTATTTGTAAGTAATTTGATGTTTCTCTAAAAATAAATACTCTTTTAAAATAGCCATGATACCATTATTGCATCTAAAAAATTAGTAATAACTTTGTTTTGAGACAAGAGTCTCACTCTGCTGCCCAGGCTAGAGTGTTGCGGCAACCTCAAACTCCTGAGCTCAAGCACTCCTCCTGCCTTAGCCTCCTAAAGTTCTAGGATTATAGGCATGAGCCATGCACCTAGCTTATATTTTTCTTCATAGCACATTTGGCCAGGCAACACACTACCAGTAATAATCATTTAACAAAATCTGTAAGTGTTTAAATTCCTAACTGTCTCAAATATAGTACTTTTGGTAATCTGTTTGAATTAGGATTCAAACTAGATTTACACATAGGTGACTGATAGGTTTCTTTTCTCTCAAACTATAGGTATCCCCTTATCTGTCTCTCTTTTTCTTACAATGCATTTGTTGTAGAAACTGGACTTTGCCAATTCTAGTTCCATGGTAGAGTTTTATGTAGCACTTACATCGTATTAGGTATTATACATAATCTAAAGATGATTTAAATATACAAGAGGATGTGCATAGGTTAAATGCAAATACTACACCATTTTTATATAAGGAATTTGAGCATCCACGGACTCTAGCCTCCATGGGACAACTGTACTTTGCAATTAAGGAAAAAGATGACTTAAAGTACATTTTCGTAAGCAGCTCAGCTTTCCTATGTCTTTTAATTCTCTTAAAAAGAAATATGATCAGTATCATACCATCTCAGTGTCTAGATCCATATAGATAATTATGTTGACAACCCCAGCTGCCCAAGGCACCATTTAATGGTTGCTGAGTGTGTACGTATGCTCATTTTTCCCTTGAGCCATTCCATCAACTTCTTCCTAAATAAGGTGATGAAGAAACCACAGCTGAGGTCCTGAATGAAATCTCTTACATTGTTTCCAGGAAAAGACAAGTTAAATCTTTGTTCTCATCTCAATTTATACAAGAAATTTATAAAAAGAAGAAGAAATGGGCATAAGAAATGAAAAATATCTAGATAACAGCCCTTCTCTAGAAATACCTATCTTCCAAAATGTATGTAATACACATAAGTGATAACTTGACACTGTAGAAGAAACAATTATTTTCTTATGGAGGGATGCTTTCTGTATTTTCCAGATTGACTATAACGAGCATGAATTACTCTGACAACTGAAAAAAGTATCCTCTGACAACTGAAAAAAGTATCCTCTGACAACTGAAAAAAGTATCCCCACTCCAAGAAAGGAAAAAATTTATTTTACCATATTGGTAAATTATAAGGATAAAGTCTCATTACACCATTAATTTTGGTCCAATTTAATACAGGCTATAGTTTTGTTTTTCTTCTAACCCCACCTTTGCTTTTTTCTGCATATGAACTAGACATCTTTTTGTCAGCTCCCCTCATCAGTGAGAAGGCAAAGTCACCTCTGTCATTCCATAGGTTAACTTCAAGGAGTAGATAACATACCCTTCAAGCCAATTCCTAGCTTCTTAAGTTAGGTGATCTCCTGATTTTAAGGATCAGAGTGTCTTTTTCCTGGACAACTTCCGTCTGTATAGGCCAAACTCCCTTAGTAGCTATCCTCTTGTCTTAAGTCTTTACTGATTTGCTTCTACTCTGTTAACTATACTCCTTTCAGTCTCCTGCTTCAATTCCTCTGACACACATCAAATCATCTCATTTTTTGGTATCTGTTTTGCTTAATCCTGGCTCCTACTTCTAAGCACTAATACATTAGGATAATGTAAAAATAAATTAAAATTTCATTCAGTTCAACCTAATGTTTAACCTGATATCAGGATCAACCTGATTATTAATTACATTTAGGAGGATTTTTTTAATAAATTCATTTTCTCAATAATTAAAAACCAGGAACTACAATACCATTCTTTATTCATTGAAGAAAGTTATATATCTTCACCTGGCCTTGACATAATTGTGCAGAAACTGCTAGATGCCTATCCAAGATGCCTGTCCCTTTTTCTTATTAACAAACTTCCCATATAATTAAGAGCAGAGTGTTCCCATAAAAGGCTCCATTTTCCATCTCTCCTTACAGACAGAGGCAGTCAGTAGGATATAAATGGAAGTCATTGCCCTTTGGCCTTCTGCCCTTCCCCCTGCTTCCTTCTTGCCTAGAATGCAGATGGCTGTCTGGATGAGGGCAGCCATCTTGTGACCTTCAGAATAGAAGCCATATGTTAAGGTTAGCAGAGCATAAATTTAGGAGGAGACTGGGATCCTGACTTTATAGGGCCATATAAGCTTTTTATTTATTAATATACACATAGATTTTACTCTTAAACATATGTAGATCTATGACTAAATGATCACACTAAAAAGCATCCCAATTATAGTCCATGTGAAGCCTGGTTATAGATACCACAGAAAGGCAAAATAGCTTACTGATAAGAGTCTGGTTCTAAAGTTAAACAAACATGGGTCTGAATTTGTTCAACTACTTGCTACCTTTTGGCTTTTGGACACATAGTATCTCTAAGCCATAGTTTCTCTATTAGACTTAATAGATTTGGGTTATCCTATTAGATGAAAGGCTAATGTTTAGTACCATATCTGATATTTATCTTGTAAAGATGAACATGTACTCTGTGATTCAGCAATTCTACTCCTATCTACCTTAGAGAAGCTCTGAGATGCTTATACACACCTACACATCCAATACACACACACACATATACACACGTGTGTGGAGACATCACGTACACATACAAGAAGACATGTACTTGAGGCTTGGCGCCTGTGGCTCAAGCGGCTAAGGCGCCAGCCACATCCACCTAAGGTGGCGGG
>NW_003852579.1:2676981-2681169 GCF_000181295.1 Otolemur garnettii
GCACTCTACCCAGGGGGATAGCTTGAGGCTCCGTCTCAAAAAAAAAAAAAAAGTACTTGAACACTCATTACAACACTGCAATGTCTATCACCAGGAAAATTAATTAATTATGGAATAATTTTACAATGGAATATTATATCTGAGTAAAAATGAATTAACTTCAGCTAGCTACATGCAATAACATAAATTAATTTCTCAGAAACAACATAGAGTGAAAAAAGCAAATAGAAGAGAAAATGAAAAAAACACATTTCAATTTGTAGCGAACTAAAATGCTTCAATTTGTAGCAAACCAAAATGCATTCTAGTCAGTGGACTGACATAATTGAAACAACTTAGCTAATTAACAAGAATTCAAATCAAATATCCTAAAGTTAAACATTGACATGACCAAGCTATTCTGTGGTATATCTGGAATAACGGCATCCAGATACTAGAAGAGTTTGTTAGCTCATCTAACAAAAGAAAGCCGTTCATCCTCAAAGGATTAGAAGGCCTACTTAAGATTTACAATTAAGCAAAGAATTTAAAGTTACACTCATCCATTAATTTTGCCTCCCCATACCGGTTACTGCTTCATTCCCATTTCTGAATAATTATGCACCCTCCCTTGCTTCCTTTTTGTTGTTCCACTGTACTCTGCATATTCTCTCTATACACAGAATATTTTCCTTCAGCCATAATGCTTCTCTACCTCTTTCCTTTTATGAGTTTACTTCATTCCACATTAGAAATTCAAAACACCCAACCTGATTACTAACAACTTGTTTGCCCTTGCAAGTGTCTTTAATACATCAAACAACACGAACGAGGACAGTGAACCCTAGAACAGCCCTGTAGGATTTAAACCAGTTAACCGTCTTCTTCATAATTTTACCTTTTTTTTTCTTTGAGACAGAGTCTTACTTTATCCCCCTGTGTAGAGTGCTATGGTGTCACAGCTCACAGCAACCTCAAAGTCTTGGGCTTAAGTGATCCTCTTGCCTTAGCCTTCCTAGTGTTACAGGAAGACGAGCCCCAACAGAGAGAAAGAGCACCCAAACACCACGTTTATATCGGGTATCCTCTCTCACTAGTAGCTGAGACCACAGGCACCCGCCACAACACCTGGCCAGTTTTTTATAGATACGGGGTTTTTCTCTTGCTCAGGCTGATCTTGAACTCTTGAGTTCAGGCAATCCACCTGTCTTGGCCTCCCAGAGTGCTAGGATGATAGGCCACCTCACCCAGCCATAATTTTGTCATCATTGGTCAAAGTTACATGCTAAAATTAGGAGAAGGAGAAGCATAGGGATGAAACAAAATACAGTTGTTACCTTAATGATAACAAAAATAGAGTTGCTATTTCAAGTAATCAAGTATTATTCGAGTTGCAATTATCTACACATTACAGAAATCCCCACATTTCACCTAGCGGAAATAACCAAAATAAAAAGTAGGGTCTAAAATACCAAATATCCAAATTTTTCACTTCATGTCTAGTTTTCCTAAACTGTTTATATCTACATTTTGTCAAGTTCCAATCAAACTGGCTGTGGATAGTTGTTATAGCAGGAGATTCCTGTTTTAAATGAGAAGTTGAAATAGACCAATCGTAAGGCTTTTTTCCAGCATAAAAGTATTGTACTACATATCTATTAGTAAAAACAAACATTTAGTAAAGTCATAAAACTTTATACAGTCTCAAAAACTCAAATCTGTATAAGCACCATTTTTATCCTTTATGTCACAATATCTATTTGAAAGATGAATTTTCCATACATCATACAATGTGCACGCCCCTATCACAGCTGAGACAGTCTAACTAATTCACAAGTACAATCACAGCCTAAGGCCACCTTGCAAAACAAGGCTAAATTAATCAGTACTACTACAATGTTTCTGGCAAATTGACTAATTTTAGATGTTAATCTAATTCAGCCAGACCGAAAGGATTTTCTATCATTGAAAGCAAATTTGTTTTCTATTTTGTTGCCAAATCTATTTAAGGAACACCACCAAAACAGCCAAGGGAAATAATTCAGTGGCAAACATATAATACTCTGACATAACTTCAAGACACACATTAATCCAGTAACTTTGGTCCATTTTCTAGCCTAAAGAAAATTTTAAGACAGAACATTAAATACCTATACCTAATACATTTCTTCCTTTAGAGTTATGAAACTCCTTTTTTCCTTTAGGGTGATGCTTTGGTTACAGATAATATTAAAGATATCTTTTTATACCTGTTTACATTTATACTATTTTGGATTGGTGATATAGCTCTTTTTAAAAATCATCAATTTAGTAGATCTCTTGAGCTCCGGAGTTCCAGACCAGACTAAGCAAGAGTGAGACTCCATCTCTACTAAAAATGGAAAACTGAGGCAAGAGGATTGCTTGAGCCCAAGAGTTTGAGGTTGCTGTGAGCTATGATGCCTTGGCCCTCTATCAAGGGCGACAAAGTGAGACTCTGGTCCTCTCCCCACCAAAATTCATCAATTTAAAAATTCTAAACTGAAGATATCAAGCATTTATTACCACAAACAAACATTAACTGAACTCCTTTATGTGGCAAGGACATCTCATAAAGAGATACACACACTGTCTTTCTATGACAAAAAAAGAAAAAAGGGAGAATTATGTCCCAGGTGCAATTCTATTCAGGAACACATAATATCCAAGAATTATCTGAATGTGATTTTCACCAGATAACTAAGCAAGTACCAAGAGGGACTTGATGGTCACAAGGTCAATTACAGCATAATCAGAGCCAATTAGTTCATATTGTTACTAGTAAGAACTATTTTAGATGGTAAAGTATTACTACAAAATGCAAAGATTTATAAACAGAATTGAATTATATTCTGTTTTTAAAAATGAGTTTTGAAATCTTGATTTTCTTTCTTAGAATCAAAGGAACTGTTACGATGGAAAGCTCTTACCGAACACCATTTTTTGTTTCTTTCACTGACTATAGAAGTGAAACTCACATTCCTAGTATATAAGTAGGAAAGGAACTTTTTCTTTTCTCTTTTCTTCCAGTAAACTGAATTAATATTCCTATTTCAATTTAAACAATAAAGTAAGATTTCCTGATGGAATGTTTGGGGAATAAATCCATAAAGCTCCATATTAACTCATGTGATATTGGGATATAAGAAAAAATGAATATTTGATTTCTGCTCCTGGATCTTGGACACACAGCTCCTAAAATCCTTGGAATCTCTAAAGTGATGTGTCTCTTCATATGCCAATGAGATGACTTCAAGGAGAGGGTGTTGGATATCCTTGGGATAGGGGCTGGTTGCCAAGGGAACCATCCCTGTGTTTAGAGGATTGGAACTTTCAGTACTATCTACCCCAACCTCCTGGGAAAAGAGTGGAGCTGATGGTTAAGCTGATCACCAGTTGCCCATAATGTAATCAATTGTGTCTGTGCAAGATAGTTCCTGGAGAGCAATGTGCCCAAAGAGTGCAAGGAAGCTCCATGCACTTTTCCTCCTATCTTTTCCCCTATGCATCTCTTCAATCTGTCTGTTCATCTATATCCTTTATAATAAATGCGTAAATGTAAATAAAGTGCTTCTTGAGTTCTGTGAGCCTTTCTAGCAAATTAATCAAACCCAAAGAGAGGGTTGTGGGAACCCCAAGTTACAGCCAGTTAGTCAGAAGCACAGATCACAACCTGGGGCCTACAACTGACATCTGAAGTGGGAGGCAGTCTTGCAGGACTGAACCTTAATCTGTGGGATCTGATGCCTTCTCAAAGTACAGAATGTCACAACTGAATTGAATTACAGGACACTCAGCTGGTGTCCACTGGAGAATTGCTTGATTGATGATGGGGGAAAAAAAACACCCCACACATCTGCTGTCAGAAGTGTTCTCTTGACCGAATGAAAACAGAAAAAACATTTTGGGTTTCTGCTATTTCTATACCTCTTCAAGTGAAAAATCTCTAAAAGGTAGTACTGTAACATCAAAATGCTTGTAGTGTTATTAGTGATTGATAGGATTATGTGTAGTTTTTAGTTTTGTCTTTATATTTTTCATTGTGTAAATTTTCTAAAACTCTGTAACTTTTCAAAAATTCCATATTACTTGTATAATCAAGGAAAAGGGCATTTTAAGTAATTTATTTCTATAGATTTTCTTTGCAAAAAAACTATTACTACTAATAGGCTCGGCACCTATAGCTCAACC
>NW_003852579.1:2681398-2697884 GCF_000181295.1 Otolemur garnettii
AAAAAAAAAAAAAAAAACTATTACTACTAATAAATTAGTACTAAAGCTTAGGTGACTTTTGACAATTATCTATTATAACTCAGTATGGATTCACTATAAAAAGTTAATTCTGGTTTGGCACCCATAGCTCAGGGATTAGGGTGCTGGCCACAGACACCAGGGCTGGTGGGTTCGAACCCAGCCCGTGCCAGCTATACAACAATGACGATGACAACAACAAAACAGCTGGGCATTGTGGCAGGCGCCTACAGTCCCAGCTACTTGGGAGGGTGAGGCAAGAAAATCACTTAAGCTCAAGAGTTTGCGGTTGCTGTGAACTGTGACGCCAAGGCAGTCTATCAAGGGAGACATAATGAGCCTCTGTCTCAAAAGAAAAAAGTGAATTCTTCCTCCTAAGGATACTCATCTAATAAAACCTGCCTGCCTAGAACTCTTTGCCTCATTGGACTTACACCTCATTCTTCCTCATATTTGACCCCATACTACATGCTGTGGTAATTTGGTATTCTGTCAAATACTGTGAAATATGTTCTGAAAGCCAAAATCACAATCTAGGGATTTTCTATATGCTTTCCATTATCCCATACCTCAGGGAAATAGATAATTGACTAAGACATTCAGACATGAAAACTCCCCAGTCAAAAAAAGTAAATGTCATTATTTTTATTTTCTTATAAAAACAACACAGTGAATATCCCAATGCATGTTTCTCGGCATTTTCTCTGGTTATGCAACCAAGAATTACTTCACTGATTTTAGGTAATCTATTTTCTTTCTTTCTTTCTTTTTTTGAAACATAGTCTCACTTTGATACTTTGATGTCTTTGGTAGACTGCTGTGGCATCAGAGCTCACAGCAACCTCAAACTCCTAGCCTCAAGTGATCCTCTTGCCCCAGCCTTCTAAGTAGCTGAGACTATAGGTGCCCACCACAACATCTAGCTATTTTTAGGGATGATGTCTTGCTCTTGTTCAGGCTGATCTCAAACTCCTGAGCTCAGGGGATCCACCTACCTCTACCTCCCAGAGTGCTGTGAGTTCAGGCATGAGCCAGCTTGTGCCAGCCTGGTGATCTATTTTCATGTAAATTACCTAAATTCAATCAGGGTATTCCCAATAATTATTCTAAAAGTAATGTTCAAAATAGGAAAGAATAAACTCAAGATTTAAGTTTCCCACCGACGTAAGATATATTTAAGAGCTGTATTAGTATGACCATAAAGATAGCCAACAATAACTTCTCCCATCAACCACTAGAGTTCCAGCCTTTCCAGACCAGCCCCCTGATAATAGAAGCACCAGACATGGAACTGAGGCCATCCTGGATCCTCTAGCTCTAGCCCAGCTATTGTAACTTACACCACATGAAACACAGTCAAGCTGCCCTATACCACATGGCATAGAAATGACCCTACCCACAATCCTAATCCACAGAATTATGGAAAATAATATATATCTATATGTACACATTTTCTTTTGTGGGGAAGGGAGACAGGATCTCACTCTATTGCCCAGGCTAGAGTGCAGAGGCATGATCATAGCTCACAGCAACCTCAAACTCCTGGGTTCCAGAGATCCTCTAGCCTCGGCTTCCAGAGTAGCTGGGACAGACACCCACCACCAAGCCTGGCTAGTTTTTCTATTTTTAGTAGAGACGGAAGTCTCACTCTTGCTCAGGTTGGTCTCAAATTCCTGAGTTCAAGCTGTCCTCCCAAAGCCCTAGGATTATAGGTATAAGCCACCTTGCTCACCTCTCCACACAGCCGCAAAGGGAACACTTCCTAACTCAGTCTTTGGGGCAGTACTACCCTGATACCAAAACCAGACAGACATCATTAAAAAAAAAGAAAAATTTAACACTATGGAATAATACTCCTTAGAAATACAGACAAGGAAACTCTCAATAAAATATACACCAAAATTCAGTAGCACATAAAACGAATTATATGCTATAACCAAGTGAATTTATTGCAAGAATACAAGATTAGATCAACAAGGGAAAGTTGGGTGGTGCCTGTGGCTCAAAGAAGTAAGGCACTGGCCCATATGCCGGAGGTGGCAGGTTCCAACCCAGCCCCGGCAAAAAAAAAACAAAAAAAACAAGGGAAAGTTAATCAATGTATCATAACATACCAATAAGATAAAGAACAAACTCCACATGATCATCTCAATAGAAACAGAAAAGGCATTTGAAAAAACCAGCATGCTTTCATGATTGAAAAACACACACACACACACACACACACACACACACACATTCAACAGGCTAGGAATAGAAAGGAACTTCCTCAAACTGAAAAAGAACATTTAAGAAAAATCTTGAACTAAGTTCAATACATCAACCTACAAACACAGACAACAACCTATTAAAAACAGACTGAAATCTTCCCCAGGAATAAAACTAAAATGTCTACTTTCACCACTTCTATTACATTGTACTAGAGATTCTAGCCAGGGAAATTAGATCTGAAAAAGAAATAAAAAACATGCAGACCAGAAAGGAAGCAGTAAAATTATCTCCATTTGTAGATGACATGATCTTATGTATAGAAAATTCTAAGTAATACACACACACACACACACAAAAAAAAAAACCCCTACTAGATCTAATAAATAAGTTTACCAAGGTTGCAGTATATAAAACCAACATTCAAATATTAATTCTGTGTCTATACATTAGCCATAAACAATCTGGAAATTAAGTCTTAAGAAACTCCATTGGTAATAGCATGGAAAAGAATAAAATACTTAGGAATAAATTTTTTTTTTTTTGAAACAGAGCCTCAAGCTGTCCCCCTGGGTAGAGTGCTGTGCCATCACAGCTCACAGCAACCTCCAACTCCTGGGCTCAAGCAAGTCTCCTGCCTCCACCTCCCAAGTAGCTGGGACCACAGGCGCCTGCCACAACACTTGGCTATTTTTTTTTTTTTTTTGGTTGTAGCCATCATTGTTGTTTGGCGGGCCCAGGCTGGATTCAAACCTGCCACCGTAGGTGTATGTGGCTGGCGCCTTAGCCACTTGAGCCACAGGCGCAGAGCCAGGAATAAATTTTTAAAAAGAAGTACAAAACTTGTATTGAGAGGCGCCCATAGCTCAGAGGTTAGAGTACCAGCTACATGCCCCGAGGCTGGTGGGTTCGAACATAGCCCAAGCCTGCTAAACAAAAAGTAAAAAAATAAAAACCAGGCGTTGTGGTGAGCACCTATAGTCCCAGCTACTAGGGAGGCTCAGGCAAGAGAATTGCTTGAGCCCAAGAACTTGAGGTTGCCTTGAGCTACGACACCACGGCACTACCAAGGGTGACAAAGTGAGACTCTGTCTCAATTTAAAAAAAAAAAAAAAACTTGTATTGAAAACTATTAATATAATACCAGCATGGGCAATATAGAGAGATGATGTCTGTATAAAACAACAAAAAAAACAAAAACTAGTTGGTCATGGCGGTGCATGCCTATAGTACCAGCTACTCAGGAGGCTAAGGTGGGAGGATGATTTGAAGCCAGGAGGTCGAAGTGGCAGTGAACTGTGATTACACCACTATATATTCCAACCTGGGTGATAGACCAATACCCTGTCAAAAAGAAGGAAGGGAAAGGGTAAGGGAAAACGAGCCAACCCATCAATGTAGGAAATTAAAGAAGACCTAAGTAAATGAAGAACATCCCAAGTTCTTTGATTGGAAGACTTAATATTGTGAAGATGGTAATATTCCCCAAATTGACCCATAGATTCAAAGTAGTTGCTATCAAAACCCCAAATGCCTTTTTCACAGAAATGGACAAACTGATTCTAAAATTCATATGGGAAGGCAAGGGACAGCTAGTATAGCCAAAATAATCTCGAAAAATAAGACTACAGTTGGAGGATTCACATTTACCAATTTCAAGCTCACCATAAAGCTATAGTAGGCTGGGCACGGTTACTCATGCATGCAATCCTAGCACCCCTAAGATTCTAGCAATCCAGTAATCTTAGCAACCCAGGAGACTGAGGCAAGAGGATAGCTTGAGCTCTAAGTTTCAGATCAGCCTGAGCAAGAGCAAGACCCCCATCTCTACTAAAAATAGAAAAATTAGTAAGGCACTGTGGCAGGCACCTGTAGTCCTAGCTACTTGGGAGGATGAGGCAGGAGGATCACATGAACCTAGGAGTTTAGTTTAACATTGCTGTGAGCTAGGCTAAGGCTCCAACACTCTAGCTAGGGCAACAGAGACTTTGCCCCCCACCAAAAAATAAGTAAATAAACTACAGTAATCTAGGTAGGTCAATGAAACAAAGTCCAGAAATAAACCTATACATCTATGTCCAGGATAATTAAATATCAAACAAATGAATTTGTCCTGTCTCATACCACATAAAAAATTTAATACAAAATGAATCAAAGATATGAATGCAACAGCTAACATTATAAAACTCTTAGAAAAAAACACAGGTATAAATTTTCATGACCTTAAATTAGGCAGTGGTTTCTTAGCTATAACACCAAAGGCAACCAAAATTTTTTATAGATTGAACTTCATAAAAATTAAAAACTTTTGGCTAGGCGCAGCGGCTCATATCTATAATCCTAGCACTCTGGGAGACTGAAGCAAGAGGACTACTTGAGGCCATGAGTCCAAGACAAGCATGAGCAAGAGTGAGACCCCATGTCAATAAAAAGTAGAAAAATCTGCCAGGCTTGGTGGCACACACCTAAATGCAGAATTGCTTAAGCCCAGAAATTTGAGGTTGCAATGAGCTGTGGTTGCATCACTCCAGCCTGGGCCATAGAATAAAACTTTGTCTCAGTCAATAGAAAGACCTAACTGAACTTGATAACGAAAGAGAATACGATAGGTGAAGGACATAAAGATGTGAAACATTAAACAGAGGTTTCGAGTCTGGGAAACGGAAAAATATTGTTGCCATTACAAAAACCAATACAGCATGAAAAATAAAACTGGAAAGTGAGACTAAACTTAGAAATGTCTCCTGAATATACTCTCCCCTCCAACCCCCACACCCACCCCCCATGTTTCTCCACTTGTACTCATTAATGACAACACCATTCATTTTTTCATACATTCACCTAGTATGCTGGGTACCACTAAGCTGTCACCAAGCATTTAAAAATGAGTAAAACAGTTGCGATCTCTGATCTCATAGTCTTATAGTCTATAGGGAAGATAGAAATTAAACAAGAATTACAAAGGTACTGAGCATTACAAAGAGGTACCGAATGCTCAAGTTATGTAAAAGCAAACCCAATTATAAACCCTAAATTTGGATGTCCTTGGTCTTACTTCATACAATCAATGCATCCTCAAGAGAAATAATCTAACTCCTAAATACCTCTTAACTTAGTCCCTTCTACTGCCACTGTCTAGGTTCAGAACGCAATAAGGTTTGTTCTGGTTTGACACAATAGCCTCTACTTGGTCTTCCAGCTTCCAGTTTCAGTCCTCTCCCATTCATCCTCCAGAGAGCCACCAGAATAATCCTTCAGTAATATAATCTGCTTATGCCATTCCTCTACATAAAACTTTCTATGGATCACCATCTGTTTCAGAATAAAATCCAAGTCTCTTAATAATAGCACCCATGACTCTTCATGATATGGGACTTTTCACTACTTCATTTCTTGCTCCATATCATGTACTCTAGGACAGGGAATTACTCAAACAAGCCATTATGTTTCTCCTTTTCATGCCTTGTACTTATAATTCCCTCTATCTGAAAAGCTCTTCACACACACTCCCTTCCAATTGGCCTAACGCCCACCTGTCCTTCAAGAACCTACTGACAGGCTGGGCACAGTGGCTCACACCTATAATTCTAGCACCCTGGGAGGCTAAAGCAGAAGGATCGCTTGATCAGGAGTTCTAGAACAACCTAAGCAATAATGAGACTCTTTCTCTATAAAAAACAGAAAAATTAGCCAAGCGTGGTGGCACACACCTATAGTCCCAGCTATTCAGGAAGCTGAGGCAGGAGTATTACTTGAGCCCAGGAGTTCAAGGTTTTAGTGAACTATGATGACACCACTGCATTCTAGGCAGGGTGACAGAGTGAGACTCTTGTCTCAAAAGAAAAAAAGAAAAAAAAAGGAAGAGAAGAGAAGAGAAGAGAAGAGAAGAGAAGAGAAGAGAAGAGAAGAGAAGAGAAGAGAAGAGAAGAGAAATCTACTGATAGTCATGTCTTCTTGGAAGGCTATCCCTGGCCACTTCCTTTCTTCTGGTAGAATTTGCCTGCCTTTCCTGATTTTTCTCCTTGTAACCCCATAATATCCTTTGCATACCTCCTTACATAGCTATTCCCATTATGACTGGTGGTTTCCTTAATAATCGTGTCATGTTCAAACCCTTACTTCTAATCCAATCACTGGCAGAGAGTAAGCCACTGGATAGATGAGTGGTGGAGAAAGGTGAGGACATAAAATATCCACGTAGAGTTATCCCACTGGGAGTGCAAGACAGAACTGGAACATATGAGTCAGCATTGAAAAATGTAGATACTAGAGTCAACTGTCTCAGGTAGTAGTAGAACCTCTAAGAATAATAAAATCTGGCTCAGCGCTTGTGGCTCAAGTGGCTAAGGTGCCAGCCACATACACCTAAGGTGGCGGGTTCGAATCCAGCCCGGGCTCGCCAAAACAACACTGACAGCTGCAACCAAAAAATAGCCGGGCGCTGTGGCAGGTGCCTGTGGTCCCAGCTACTTGGGAGGCTGAGGCAGGAAACTCATTTGAGCCCAGGAGTTAGAGGTTGCTGTGAGCTATGATGCCAAGCACTCTACCCAGGGGGATAGCTTGAGGCTCGGTCTCAAAAAAAAAAAAAAAAATAATAAAATCTTAGAGAAACAGAAAATGGAACACAGTGGAAAAGTGAAAGAGTTTCTCAACATATAAAAAGGGTCCCTTTTTACAACCTAAATAAAATCAAGGTCTGTCTTGGCCACAATTTTAGCATAGAACATTGTCTCTGATGAGAACCAGTAACACATCATTCGCCCTTACCTACTTGTTTAGTTGGTTAAAAATAAAATAGATGACAAATCAAACTAGGAAATTATTTGGACATTTTAAAATTCAGTGATAATGGGAACAAGGGAAACAAAAACAAACAAAAAAGACCTTTTTAAATCTACCAGTCATATGTTGACTATGTCTAAGCTTAGTCCTATAAGGAATATGACAATATTCTTTAATAAAAGACGAAATCTTTACACTTAAATTTATAATCCAGTTTGAGAGATGTCATATACAGGTAAAATGATACAAGGCAGCATGAGATAAGTATATCTTATACAAGTACAAAAGTTTTCAGAAGAAAATGAAAGAATCCTTTTTTTTTTTTTTTAACTACTTTATTTATTTTTTCTTGTTTCTCAGGTGCCCGCCACAATGCCTGGCTTTTATTGCAGTTTTCATTGTTTCGCTGGCCCAGGCAGGGTTCAAAACCTCCAGCTCTGGCTGGCACCATAACCACTGTGCTACAGGCACTGAGCCATGAAAGAATCTTTTTTTGATAAAAATAAATTCTCCCTATTTTTTCAAAAACTTGGATTTTTATGTTGATTTTTCCTAAAAAGAGATTCATTATGTTTATAATGTAATTACATTAAAATCAGAACAGTGGATGGGAAGGGATTAATTGGAAAGGGACATGAGAGAACACTCTGAGATTATGATAATGCTCAATATCAATGGTTCTCAAATCCCCCAAACAGCATCACTGGCATCAGTAGGAACCTGTCAGAAATGCAAATACTCGGGCCCTGCTCCAAACCTACTGAATCAGAAACTCTGGGGGTAGGGCCCAGCAATCAGTTTTTAAAAGCCCTCTCAAAATAGAAAATCACCATTAGAGCCTCACAGTAATAATTATTGCAGGCACGATCACTGACAAAAATAAAAATCAGTCTGTGAAACTTTAAGGAGAAACATGATTCTGCATAACTTTAAAATAAACCTCCCAAAATACTTATTGACTGTGATGATTTTAACATATATCCACAAATTCTTTGACACTTTTTCCTCAAGGAAGTAGGACTTGATTCCTTTATCCTTGAATGTGGGCTGTGCTTACTCACCAGCTTCCTAGGATAGTTATATGGAAAGGAAAAAAATAGTACCTTTACAGTGGAGAAACATGACAGATACTACTACCTTAACCAGTATATGTATATATATTAATAAGGCTCAGCACCCATAGCTCAGTGGTTAAGGGCACCAGCCACATACACTGGGGATGGCAGGTTCGAACCAGGCCTGGGCCTGCCAAACAACAATGACAACTACAACCAAAAAATACCCAGACATTGTGGTGGGAGTCTGTAGTCCCAGTTACCGGGAGCCTGAGGCCAGGGAATCGCTTAAGCCCAAGAGTTTGAGGTTGCTGTGAGCTGTGATGCCATAGCACTCTACCAAGAGCGACATAATGAGACTCTGTCTCAAAAAAATTTTTTTTAATTAATAAAAGGGAGTGCCAAATCTAATCAGCATGCTATACACCAGTTTTGAAGACAGTAAGACCTGAATTTAAGTCTTAGCACCCCCAGTTAACAGGTGCATGAGCTTAGACAACTCACTTTACCTCTCTGTCTCATTTTGCTGATTCATTAAAAAAAAAAATAGCAGTAGCCAATTTGTGTAACTGCTATAAGAATATTAAGTACATAGCCGATCGAGGTGGCTCACTCCTGTGATCCCAGCATTCTGGGAGGCCGAGGCAGGTGGATTGCTTGAACTTCGGAGTTCAAGACCAGTCTGAGCAAGAGCTAGACTCCGTCTCTAAAAAGTAGCCAGGCGTTGTGGTGGGCACCTGTAGTCCCATCTACTCGGGAGGCTGAAGCAAGAGAATCACTTGAACCCAAGACTTTGAGGTTGCTGTGAGCTATGACGCAATGGCACTCTACCAAGGGTGACAAAGTGAGACTCTATCTCAAAAAAAAAAAAAAAAATTAAGTACAGTAAGTTTTACTTCTTTCCCTCTTCTTTATTCCTGCTTTTTGAAGAGAACAAGATAGACTCAAAGGCAAATGTTTCCATTTATTTATCGTCAAAATATAATAATATAATAAATACACCAAATATGTTTTGACCCGAAATGCTTTTCTGATGCTGCCTTTTATTGATTCAAGCTCAAACATTAAAGAAAAAAACATAAAAGACTAAACAAAAAATTAAATATACAAATAAAATATACAAAATATATTCAGCTCAAAATCTAATTATATTATGCTCTCAATATTTCAATTGTCAGTTGAGGTATTTAAAAATCTAACAAAAAGTCTAGACATTTGTTTATAAAACAAAAGTGCATGTCTTAGGAAAAATATATATGTCTACTGTCACCAACTTTTCATATTTCTCTATCCTATATAGAAACCCTTGATCACCAGAAAGCCACCCCCAAAACAAACTGTTAAATGACCAATAAAATTTATGATAGATAATGAGGCCATACTATCAGAGAGCAAGTTTATTTCTAAGTGATGTGCAGAGCATATGGCCTTTTCATACTGTACTTAATTTTCACTACTACTAAAAGAAGAGATGAACAGAATTAAAGTGAAAATGCATTGAGAGCCTGAAAAAAGAGAATATTTAGTCTGAAACTGAATACAGGAGACAGAACTCAGGCTGAAAAATACATGGCCATATCAAACTCAGGCTTGGCCTGTTTTTCTATAGTAACACTACATGAACTATTTGGGGGAAAAAAGATAGGTGCATTTATTTAACTAAGAAGTGCAAAGAGAAGTGTTTTTGTTCGTTTGTTTGTTCTTTTTTTTTTGACACAGAGTCTCACTATGTCACCCTCGGTAGAGTGCGTGGCATCACAGATCACAGCAACCTCCAACTCTCGGGCTTAAGCGATTCTCTTGTCTCAGCCTCCCAGTAGCTGGAACTACAGGTGCTCACCACAATACCCAGCTATTTTTTGATTGTAGGTGTTATTGTTGTTTGGCAGGCCTGGGCTGGTTCAAACCCGCCAGCTCTGGTGTATATGGCTGGCATCCTAGCCGCTGAGCTACAGGCACCAAGCCTACTTGTTCGTTCTTGTTTTTGCAGATTTTTTGGCCGGGGCTGGGTTTGAACCTGCCACCTCTGGCATATGGGGCCAGCGCCCTACTCCCTTGAGCCACAGGTGCTGCCCTACTTGTTCGTTCTTAAAAAAAAAAAGAAAGAAAGAAAGAAAGAAAAAGAAAGAGCCTTTGGCGCCTGGAAGAAAAGATATAAAATATACAACATTTTCTAATGGAACGCTGAATTCAAAAAAGAATGATTCACACAAAGCACCTTATAATAAGCAAACAATTGCAATCAATGATTAGAATACAGACTAGGCATATTATAACCTCTTGGTTTATCTCTTAAGATTATTTACTATGCAGAGTGGATTTGCTCTGAATCTAAAGAAGCTTATGCTTCAGGGTCCTCATTTGTACTGGCCCCTGCAGAGGACACAATGCTAGAGGAAAGACTAAATTATGTTTCTATTGTCTATCAAAAATGATTTAACGGCTCGGCACCCATAACATAGTGGTTACAGCACTAGCCACATATACCAGGGCTGGTGGGTTCAAACCCATCCCAGGCCTGCTAAACAACAATAACAACTGCAACAACAAACAAAACTGCCGGGCATTGTGGTGGGCACCTGTAGTCTTGGGAGGCTGAGGCAAGAGGATTGCTTAAGCCCAAGAGTTGGAGGTTGCTGTGAGCTGTGACACCATAGTATTTTACCCAGAGTGACATAGTGAGACTCTGCCTCAAAAAATAAATAAATAAATAAATAAAAACCAGCTAAGGACAGTTCCTCAAAATGTTAACATAGAGTTACCATTCAACCCAGAATTTCCAGTATAGTATATAGCTATATACTCAGGAAAATAAAAACATATGCTTACACAAAAGCTTGAACATAAATCTTCACAGCATTATCCATAATAGTACCAAGTAGAAGCAACTCAAATGTCCATCAACTAATCACTGGATAAATCAAAGTGGTATATCTAGACAACGGTATTTTTAAGCAATAAAAAGGAACGGAGTACTAATGCATGAGTATTAGTTAATACTAATTAGCTAATTAGTTAATTAGCTAAGAAGCCAATTACAGAAGGCCAAATACTATATGATTCCATTTATATGAAATACCTAGAATAGGCAAATTTATAGAGAAATAAGATAGTGTTTGACTAAGAATGGAGTACAACGCAGGCAACAGTTGCCAAGGAATGCAACTGCTAATGGATATGGAGTTTCTTTTCAAGGAGATGAAAATGTTCAAAATTTATTCAATCCAGGAAGCATGATTAAAAAAAAGCCAAAGGTTCAAAAATTAGATTGAGGTGATGGCTGTACAACTCTGTAAACACATTAAAAAATATTTAATTGTACACTTCAAATGGGTAAATCATATGGTATGTTAATTATCTCAATAAAGCTGTTTTAAAAAGAGGAAATCGCACCACATATAAAATCAACTACAAGGTAGACATAAAGGAACGTCATTTAAAATAATAATAAAAAATAATAATTAGTTCCCATTCATTAAGAGCAAACTCTGTGACAGGCACTATGTTAAGCATATAAAATATTATTTCTAATCTTTTTAGCAGTTCTAAAAGGTAGGTATATAACAATGTTATATAAATTTAACAGATGAAGAAACTAGGAAGCAGGGAAGATAAGTAAATTGCTTAAAAAATGAACAGTTAGTATCTGAGCCAGGATTCTAAACCAGATTTGTGATGCCAAAGGTCTTTGATTGCATTTTACTTTTCCTATATTAGAAATAAGACCAGGGAAGCCAGACTCTGTGGCTCATGCCTGTAATCCCAGATACACAGAAGGCTGAGGCACAAGGACCTGGAGTCCAGTTCAAGACCAGCTTAAGCAGTACTACAAGACCCTGTCTCAAGAAGGGGGAAAAAAAAAATCCAGGGACCTACTATCAATAACCTAGTTCTATATCTCCTTCCATAATTAATGTTCTGTATAACACAGGACACCCTTTAACATTTAAACTCAGACTGCTCAGGGCACCAGGTGTTCCATCTTGATCACACCAATCTGTGTTTATTACCACTGTCCTCACCCTAACTCTAGACCTGATCAAGTGCTAGGATCTCTTCAAGCAAAACTCTCAGAGTTAAAACTCCAACAAACTAAATAGTAGCTCCTTAGGTGTCAAATGGTCTTAAAATTCAAAGAATGAGAAAGAAATATTTATCCAGAGCTATTTTGTGCCAAATTATTGAGCTACAATCAGAGATAATATGATCTAGGGTAAATGGTTAAAAGGAAGGCCTCTCTAATCTAACCCACCACCCCTCTACTGTTTGTCTTCTATAATGGCAAACTAAATATTCTGTGGGTAACTGTGGTCTCCCTCAAGGGTTGTTTAGAGCAGGTAATGATCACCCACAAAAGTGGGGTCCTCTCTCAGATAGGACCATAGACTGGCAATATAAAGAACACCTTTTTTCTCTGCACCTTCTCCTCTGTGTTTAGAATAATCTGGGTAGGTTGGAGGCATTCCCAGGTAGAAGAGTTACTGAAAACATATATGTTATGGGTCAAGGAGAGAAACATCCCAGTACAAGACCACAAATTGACGAGTAAGTTTAATCTTGTCAGCCAGATGACACAGAAGTTTAGTAGTAACTCTGTGCTTATTTCCCTTTTTGATCTCTGAGCCTTTAGTAAAGTACCAAATGTTCCAGCCTGGTCTCAGCTGTGTACTTCAGGAATATTAAGAGAAGACACTCCTCTGGGACAGAAAATTAAAGAGAAAGCGGCAATTCTTGAGGTCAGGAAGGGATTCCCCAGGGGAAGGTGTTTCTTTAGGAACAAAAGTCCTTGCTGTGAGCTCCAATTATTCCACCCCATGTGCAGAAACTCCTTCTAAAGCCAACTCTGGAGGACTCTGGCTTTTATTTATTAAGATAGAAAGCAGTTTTTCAATCAAAACCAAAACTTTACTGTAAATTCATGTCTGACTCCAAAACCCATATTCTTACTGGCTGCTACATCACACTGGCTCCCAAATATGCTATTTATAGAAAACTGGTCAGCAAAAGAATGAAAAAAAAATCATTTACAAAAAGGAGGAGGAAGAAGGAAGAAAGGAGGGAGGGAAGTAGGGTGAGGAATGGATTTCACCAAAGCAATAAAAATTCATTGTGAGGCCTTGGGCAGTAGCTCATGCCTATAATCCTAGCACTCTGGGAGGCCAAGGCAGGTAGATTGCCTGAGCTCAAGAGTTTGAGACCTGCCTGAGCAAGAGCAAGAGCAAGACGCCATCTCTAAAAATAACCAGGCATTGTGGTGCACCCTTGTAGTCCCAGCTACTCAGGAGGCTGAGGCAAGAGGATCACTTGAGCCCAAGAGTTTGATGTTGCTATGAGCTATGATGCCCAGGGCAACAAAGTGAGACTCTGTATCCAAAAAAAATTCACTGTGGCTTATATGTCAAAGATAAAAATATTTAAATCAGTTAGCATATTAGAAGAGCAGTATCTGATACATAGCTAATATTCAATATGTGTTAATTCCCTTCCTTAGTTACAAAGACTATAGAGTCAAGTAGAAAAATGCTGTCTTAAGTTTTGACTTTTGAAGAAGTTCTAGTATAACTGTATCAGGACAGGTATCCAATAACAACAACAAAAAACTTCCCTATTGAAAAATTATTTGGGGCGGGGGGGGGGTTGGGAGGAGCAAGATGGCGGCCAAGTACCAGCTTCCTTGCAACGTGGCAAGATGAGACTGGGGAGAGAAGATTCCAGGCATCTCTGGCTGGTGGGATCTACCCAGAAACTTCCCTTTGGGGACACAGGGAATCAGCAAGAGACTTCTGGACCCCACAAGGAGGACAAAAGCAGTGGAGAACTGGCAAGTGTTTGCATATGTTCATTTGGTCTAATCCCACCAGCAGCTGTTAAGTATAGCAGCATTGAGATTGCAAACTGGAAAGGCCTTACCTGTGAGCTGTTTTGGTTTTTTTTTTGGACTTGGGACTCAGTTGATCTATCTTGGGAGAACTTGGGCAAGAGTGCAGAAAACTTTTAAGTGTTGTCTAGGGCCCCAGACTGAGCCGCTGAGTCTGACGGAGCTAATAGTGTTCGGCTGTGGGCCACGCAAAGCCATTGTGGGAGAACTGCCCAGGCAAGCTCTACCCTCAGGGTCACAGAGCAAGGATTGGCAGGAGACCTTGGGCAGATAATCTAGTGACTGAGCAGCCTAAAGGGTGGACTGAGATGCCTTACAGCCCTGACCCTGAGGGGCATAGAGTGCGACTGGTTTGGGTACAGGGGGTAAGGGGACAACCCCTTCAGGAGTGATCCCAGTGACAAATGCTTTCCTGAGAAAGCTTCTACTTAGCTAAGGTTAGCAGTTTAAAGTGCCTTTTATGAGGGCTAAGGAGAGATTTATGCTCTCCACCCTGTGGGGTTTGAGAAATCAGCCGAGGCCTCCAGTCTCCATCTTGTATAGCCATGTCAGCACTGTGACTAACAACTCATACCCCAGAAGATCGCCTGTTGCCCAGACAATATTTAGCAGGATATATAACTGCTGCTTTGTTTTTGGTTATTTTTTGTTTTGTTTTGTTTTATTTTAAATTGTAACATTTCCCCCTTTAGATTTTTACCTTTTTTTCTTTCTTCATTTTTCTAGTTTAAATATAACTTTACATTGTTGCCTTCTTTAACAATTAGAACTTCATTTTTGCTAGTGTTTCTACCCCTATTATTTGGTTTTTCCCCCAATTTTATCCCATAAAGTTTTCTGTTTGCTTGTTTTGATTTGATTTATAGCATTTTTGTCTTTCCTCTCAACTTGGTGGAGGTGGGGTACTGTGTCTGAACAGGCTAGCAAAGAGCTGCTGACCTCAAGGGAACCACTCAACCCAGCACCCCCAGAGGTTGGGGGTTCTTAAGGACTCATCGAAGCCCTAGTCCAGAGGCACAGTAACTTAAAGAGAAAGAGGAAGTGAAAGGAAAATTAGGGCAAGGAAGCAGATAAAAGAAAACACTCATGAGAAATAATCAGCAGAAAAATTCTAGCAACATGAAAAGCAACCCCCCCAAGGGACCATGAGGCAGCTACTGCAGAGGATTCCACCTATAAAGAAATGTTAGAAATGACAGAAAGGGAATTTAGAATACAGATGATGAAAACAATGAAGGAAACTGCTGAAGTGGAAAATAACCAAAAGGAAATCCAAAAACAGAATCAAGTAAGAGAGGAACAATATGAAGAATATAGAAAGGATATAGCAGAGCTGAAGGAACTGAAGCAATCAATTAGGGAACTTAAAGATGCAACAGAAAGTATCAACAGCAGATTAGACCATGCAGAAGAAAGAATCTCAGAGGTAGAAGACAAAGCTCTTGAGATAACTCAAATAGTTAAAGAGGCAGAAAAGAAGAGACAGAAAGCAAAGCGTTCACTGACAGAATTGTGGGACTTTATGAAGCGTTCAAACATATGAGTTATAGGTATCCCAGAAGGAGAAGAAGAATGCCCCAGGGGAATGGAAGCCATACTAGAGAATATTATAAATGAAAATTCAAAGATTCTGACACACTCCTTCCAGAGGGATATTGGACCCCATGTCGCCTCAACTCTAACAGAGCTTCTCCAAGATACATTGTGATAAACCTGTGCAGAGTTAAGACAAAAGAAAAGATACTTCAAGCTACCAGGAGTAAGCGCAAATTGACCTACAGGGGCAAGTCCATCAGGGTGACTGCAGACTTCTCTAATGAAACTTTTCAAGCAAGAAGACAATGGTCATCTACCTTCAATCTACTTAAAGAGAACAATTTCCAGCCCAGAATTCTATATCCTGCTAAGCTAAGCTTTAAAATTGACAGAGAAATCAAATCATTTACTGATATATAAACATTGATGAAATTCACCACAACAAGACCAGCTCTACAGGAAATACTTCAACCAGTTCTACACACTGACCATCACAATGAACCAACAACAAAGTAAGAATCCAGAAATTAAAGGACAGATCCTAACTTCCACAATGATGTAAAAGATAAAACTAAGCAATGGACTCTCACAAAATAAAATGAATAGAACACTACCACACTTATCAATTATCTCAATAAACGTTAATGGCTTGAATTCCCCACTGAAGAGGCATAGACTGGCTGACTGGATTAAAAAACACAAGCCATCCATTTGCTGTCTGCTGGGAACACACCTAGCTTCAAAAGACAAATTAAAACTCAGAGTTAAGTATTGGAAGACAATCTTTCAGGCAAATGGAATTCAGAAGAAAAGAGGGGTTGCAATCTTATTTGCAAATACATGTGAATTTAAAGCAACTATAGTCAAAAAAGACAAAGATGGTCACTTCATATTGGTCAAGGGAAAAATACAACAAGAACACATTTCAGGCTCGGCACCTATAGCTCAACCGGCTAAGGCGCCAGCCACGTACACCTAAGGTGGCAGGTTCGAATCCCCAGCCCGGACC
>NW_003852579.1:2699046-2700081 GCF_000181295.1 Otolemur garnettii
TGAGATTAAAGAAACAATAAAAAATTTTCCAACAAAAAAATGCCCTGGTCCAGATGGCTTCACACTAGAAATCTATCAAACCTTCAAGGAAGAGCTTATTCCCATACCACAGAAATTATTCCAAAAAATTGAGGAGGAAGGAATGTTCCCCTACACATTCTATGAAGCAAACATCACCCTGATACCAAAACCAGGAAAAGACCCAACTAAAAAGGAGAATTTCAGGGCAGCACCTGTGGCTCAGTGAGTAGGGAGCCAGCCCCATATACCGAGGGTGGTGGGTTCAAACCCGACCCTGGCCAAACTGCAACAAAAAAATAGCTAGGCGTTGTGGTGGGCACCTGTAGTCCCAGCTACTCCTGTAGTCCCAAGAGAATCGCCTAAACCCAGGAGTTGGAGGTTGCTGTGAGCTGTGACACCACAGTACTCTACCCAGAGCAACATAGTGAAACTGTCTCTAAAAAAAAAAGGAGAATTTCAGACCAATTTCACTAATGAATAGAGATGCAAAAATTCTCAACAAAATCCTAGCCAAAAGATTACAGCTTATCATCAAAAAAGTCATACATCATGATCAAGTAGGTTTCTTCTTTCTTTTGTTTGTTTGTTTACAGTTTTTGGCCAGGGCTGGGTTTGAACCAGCCACCTCTGGTATATGGGGCTGGCACCCTACTCCTTTGAGCCACAGGCACGGCCCCGATCAAGGAGGTTTCATCCCAGGGATGCAAGGCTGGTTTAACATAAGCAAGTCCATAAACATTATCCACCGTATTAACAGAAGCAAAAACAAGGACCATATTATCCTCTCAATAGATGCAGAAAAAGCATTTGATAAAATCCAGCATCCTTTTCTAATTACAATACTGAAGAGTATAGGCATATGTGGCACATTTCTTAAACTGATTGAAGCTATCTATGACAAACCCACAGCTAATATTTTACTGAATGGAGTAAAACTGAAAGCTTAGTTTCCTCTTAGAATTGGAACCAGACAAGGTTGTCCTGTCACCATTACTATTCAACATAGTGCTACAA
>NW_003852579.1:2700419-2704614 GCF_000181295.1 Otolemur garnettii
CCCAGGAGTTGGAGGTTGCTGTGAGATGTGATGCCACAGCACTCTACCCAGGGGGATAGCTTGAGGCTCTGTCTTAAAAAAAAAAAAAAAACAATTAGGCATGACTAGGAAATAAAGGGCATCAAATGGGAGCAGAGGAGGTCAAACTCTCCCTCTTTGCTGACAATATGATTTTATATTTAGAGAACCCCAAAGACTCACCACAAGACTCCTGGAAGTCATCAAAAAATACAGTAATGTCTCAGGGTATAAAATCAATGTCCACAAGTCAGTAGCCTTTGTATACAGTGATAACAAGATGAGAGGCTAATTAAGGATACAACTCCCTTCACCATAGCTTCAAAGAAAATGAAATACCTAGGAATATACATAACAAAAGAGGTGAAGGACCTCTATAAAGAAAATTATGAAACCTTAAGAAAGGAAATCGCAGAGGATATTAACAAATGGAAGAACAAACCATGCTCATGGCTGGGAAGAATCAACATTGTTAAAATATCTATACTTCCCAAAGCAATCTACAGATTCAATGCCATCCCTATTAAAATACCAACATCATACTTTCAAGACTTGGAAAAAATGATTCTGCGTTTTATATGGAACCAGAAAAAAACCCATATAGCTAAGGCAGTTCTTAGTAATAAATAAAAACAAAGCTGGGGGCATCAGCATACCAGATTTTAGGCTATACTACAAAGCCATATTGGTCAAGACAGCATGGTACGAGCACAAAAACAGAGACATGGACATTTGGAATTGAATAGAAAACCAAGAAATGAAACTAACATCTTATAACAACCTAATCTTCCACAAACCAAATAAGAACATACCTTGGGGGAAAGACTTCCTATTCCATAAATGGTGCTGGGAGAACTAGATATCCACATGTAAAAGACTGAAACTGGAGCCACACCTTTCTCCACCCACGAAAATTGATTCAAGATGGATAAAGGACTTAAATTTAAGGCATGAAACAATAAAAATCCTCAAAGAAAGCATGATATCGGTCTGAGGAAAGACTTCATGAAGAAGACTGCCATGGCAAATGCAACAACAAAAATAAACAAATGGGACTTAATTAAACTGAAAAGCTTCTGTACCGCTAAGGAGACAACAACCAAAGCAAATAGACAACCTACACAATGGGAAAGGATATTTGCATATTTTGAATCAAACCAAAGCTTGATAACTAGGATCTATAGAGAACTCAAATTAATCCACATGAAAAAAGCCAACAATCCCATATATCAATGGACAAGAGACATTAATAGAACCTTCTCTAAAGCAGACAGACGAATGGCTAACAAATATATGAAAAAATGCTCATCATCCCTAATTAATAGAGAAATTAAAATCAAAACCACCCTGAGATACCATCTAACCCCAGTGAGAATGGCCCACGTCACAAAATCTCAAAACTGCAGATGCTGGTGTGGATGTGGAGAGAAGGGAACACTTTTACACTGCTGGTGAAACTGCAAACTAATGCAACCTTTTTTGAAGAAAATATGGAGAACCCTCAAAGAACTCAAACTAGACCTCCCATTTGACCCTGCAATCCCATTACTGGGCACCTACCCAGAAGGAAAAAAATCCTTTTATCATAAGGACACCTGCTGCACTGGACTGTTTATTGCAGCTCAATTTACAATCACCAAAATGTGGAAGTAGCCTAAATGCCCACCAACCCAGGAATGTGGTATATGTACACCATGGAATACTATTCAGCTATTACAATAATGGAGACTTTACAGCCTTTGCACTAACCCGGATGGAAGTGGAATACATTATTCTTAGTAAAGCATCACAAGAATGGAGAAGCATGAATCCTATGTACTCAATTTTGATATGAGGACAATTAATGACATGGTGGGGGAAGGGGAGAGCAGAGAGAGAAAGGAGGGAGGGATGGGGAAAAGGAAGAACGGAGAAAGAGAAGGAGGGAAAGAGGTGGGGTCTTGATGTGTGCCACACCTTTTGGGGGCAAAACATGATTGTAAGAGGGACTTTACCTAACAAATGCAATCAGTGTAGCCTGGTTTCTTGTACCCTCAATGAATCCCCAACAATAAAAAAAGAAAAATTATTCAGAGATAAAAAGAACCCAGAATTGAGGTAACTATGCAATTATTCATTAGTTCTCTATCTCAATCAAAAAGAACATACTTCCCTAAAATGTATAAAAGCAAAAATATATGTAAAGTCATGAATTCATTAAACTGCAAAATTATTTGCTTTTTTAATTTACTTTACAACAATGAGGTACGTCTTTTTGTACCTACTAAAAGTCACGAAGTTTCAAGGCACTTGAGATTTCAAGTCACTTGTGTACAAGTTCCCTTTCAAAAACACCCTCCCAACTAAAACCTCTTCCTGTTTTTCAGGCTTGTATGTTTACTTTCACATCTGCTGTAAAAGATAAAAGCAACAATGGGGGCATCAACCACATGACTGTGTCCTACACACCAGGAAATGAAGCTATGTGGCCAGATTTGCTGTGAAATGGATCTTTAGAATACTTATACACAGGCTTAAAAATATTTGCTTTTTTTTTTTTCTTTTTCTCTCTCTTTTTTCAACAAACACTTGTATTACAGGAATTAAAATGTTCTAGTGTAAGTCTGGATCAAAGCCAAAGATCACCACTAAACAAAACCATATGCTTTCTGTAAAGCTATATTATATATGTTTATATGCAATAATCATACAGACACACAGATTCCAATTTAAGTAGGTATGGGTCAGGATACAAAAATTATTCTTCTTAATCAAAGATTGTTCTCCTCCATCTCCATGAGGTCAGAATTTTTTTTTAAGCAACACATTCCAAACCTATCCGTGAAGTCAAATTTTATCAAAAGGACTAACATTTACTAAATACCACTCTGTGACAGGCACCCCTCAAGGTTTGTTTTTGTTTGCTATTCTGTGTACTCTCTGTGTATTGTTCTCATTTCAGAGAAGAAACTGAGGCATAGAAATGTACTTTCAGGGGCCAGGCCCAGTGGCTCACATCCCCCCTAGCACTCTGGGAGGCCCAGGCTGGTGGACGGCCTGAGCTCACAAGTTCAGAGACCAGCCTGAGCCAGAGTGAGACACCATCTCTAAAAATAGCCGGGTGTTGTGGCAGGTGCCTATAGTCCCAGCTACTTGGGAGGCTGAAGCAAGAGAATCAAGAGGTTGAGGTTGTTGTGACTCATGGCACTCTATTAAGGGTGACAAAGTGAGACTGTCTCAAAAAAAAAAAAAAAGAAAAGTACTTTCACAAGATCACAATTATTAATAAATCACTGGCTTGGGGGGGGGGAGGGCACAAGGTTTCACTTTGTTGCTCAGGCTAGAATGCCAGAGTGCTGTGGCATCATCATCTAGCTCACTGCAACCTCAAACTCCTGAGGCTCAAGTGATCCTCTTGCCTCAGCCTCCCAAGTAGCTAGGACTATAGCTGCATGCCACCAGGCCCAGCTAATTTTTCTATTTTTGGTAGAGATGGGTGTCTCAAGTCTCACTATGTTGCTCAGGCTGGTCTCAAACTGCTGGTCTCAAGCAATCCTCCCATTTCAGCTTCCTAAAGTGTATTGCGCCTAGCCAAGAAATCATCAGCTTTGACCGAAAGCATACATCCCAATCTGTCCTTCACCACTTCTCTTGGGCATAAGTGAAGGTATAGCAACCAGTAAAGACTGCTGTCTTTTAAGCCAATTTTCAGTTACTAATTGTATAACTCTGGACAAGCTTACTTAACTTTAACCTGTTAACTAAAATATTAAAATGGGATTATAGAGTTGTGATAAAGCTTAAATGCAAAAATTAAGTGAACATTTATCTCTGGTGACAGGCACTAAACTCTAAATACTTCATATATTAACTCATTTAATCATCATAACAACCTTAAAAAGCATGTATTTTTATCATGTCTATATTATACAATGAGTAAAAAGAGGTATAGAAGTTAATTAACTTCCCCAAAGTCACTAGAGCATGATACAACTAGTGTCAAGTGGCTAAGGCGCCAGCCACATACACCTAAGGTGGCAGGTTTGAATCCAGCCCAGGCCTGTCAAACAATGATGGCTGCAACCAAAAAATAGCCAGGCGTTGTGGTGGGCACCTGTGGTCCCAGCTACTTGGGAGGCTGAGGCAGGAGACTCGTTTGAGCCCAGGAGTTGGAGGTTGCTGTAAGCTGTGATGCCAT
>NW_003852579.1:2704646-2721716 GCF_000181295.1 Otolemur garnettii
AAAAAAAAAAAAAAAAAAAAAATCACGCGGCCAAGCATGGTGACTCATGCCTGTAATTTAGCACTCTGGGAGGCTGAGGCAAGAGGATTGCTTAAGTCAGGAGCCCAAGACAAGCCTGAACAAAAATAAGACTCTGTCTCTACAAAAAATAGAAAAATTGGCAAGGCATAGCGACATGCACCTAAAGTCCCAGCTACTCAGAAGGCTAAGGCAGGAGGATCACTTGAGCCTAGGAGGATCACTTGAGCCTAGGAGTCTGAAGTCACAGTGAGCCACACCGACACTACTGTACTCATGCCAGGGTGACAAAGTGAGTCTCTGTCTCAAAAAAAAAAAAAAAAAACACAATGGGAAGCCCAGGCGAGTGGATTACTTGAACTCAGGACTTATAGACCAACCTGAGCAAGAGCAAAGTCCCATCTCTAAAAATAGCTGGGCATTGTGGTGGGCATCTGTAGTCCCAGCTACTTGGGAGGCTGAGGCAAGAGGATCACTTAAGCCCAAAAGTTAGAGGTTGCTGTGAGCTATGATCCCACAACACTCTAGGGAGAGCAACAAAGTGAGACTCTCTCTCTCAAAAAAAAAAAAAAAAATCTAGCCCCAGAACCCACCACACTCTTTAACACCTATGTCATACCTATAGCACAGATCCCAGGTTAAAATAAGTCATTAATAAACAGTAGCATAGATCAGGTGTGGTAGCTCACGCCTGTAATCCCAGCACTTTGGGAGGCCAAGGCAAGTAGATTCCTTAAGTTCAGGAGTTCGAGACCAGCCTGAGCAAGAGTGAGAGCCCATCTCTAAAAAACAGCCGAATGGCTCAGCACCCGTAGCACAGTGGTTACAGTGCCAGCCACATCCACCAAAGGTGGCAGGTTTGAGCCCCGCCTGGGCCAGCTAACCAACAATGACAACTGCAACAAAAAATAGCCAGGTGTTGTGGCAGGCACCTGTGGTCCCAGCTGCTTGGGAGGCTGAGGCAAGAGAATCACTTGAACCCAAGAGTTTGAGGTTGCTGTGAGCTGTGACGCCACAGCACTCTACCAAGGGTGACATGGTGAGACTCTGTCTGAAAAAAATAAAAAATAGCTGAGCATTGTGGCAGATCCCTATCATCCCAGCTACTTGAGAGGCTGAGGCAAGAGGATCACTTAAGCCCAAGAGTTTGAGGTTGCTGTGAGCTATGATGCCACAGCACTCTACCAAGGGCCAACAAAGTGAGACTCTGTCTCAAAAAAATAAATAAACACTAGCATTATTATTTTATCTGGTACATAACAGGCATCCAATAATAAAGGCTGAAATGTGTTGAACCAAGTAGACGAGCCAGGTTTTACCTGTATTTTTCCTATAACTACATATCTTGCCATGGGACAGAGCCTCTATTCCTAAGCTTTTATGTGCACCCCCAGTCATTTCTTTCCTTCTTCTTTTTTTTTTTTTTGAGACACAGTAGACTTTAGTAGAGTGCTGTGATGTCACAACTCACAGCAACCTCAAAAACTTGGGCTTAAGCAATTCTCTTGTTTCAGCCTCCCAAGTAGCTGGGACTGCAGGTGCCTCCCACAACACCCAGCTATTTTTTGGTTGTAGTTGTCACTGTTTGGCAGGCCCAGGCTGGGTTCAAACCTGCCAGCTCCAGTGTATGTGGCTGGCACCACAGCCACTGAGCTACAGGCACTGAGCCCGCCCAATTATTTCTGATCATTAAACTCCTTAGGGCACTAGTCACATCTTCTATATTTTGTGATCACATACACATGTATCCACAGGGTCCTACTTATTGTGTACAATCAACTAATATGTATTAAATGAATGATCATGCCAATCCTCTGCTCAAAATCCTCCCAAGAACTCCTGTCTCAGAATAAAATGTAAAGTCATTAACACAGACAACAAGATTCTATGTAATTTGCTCCTTCTCCTACCTACAACCTCTCTGAACTCAACTCCTACCTTTTGCTTAGATTATTTCAACCTACCATGTTGGGTTAATGTTTCTCAAACACACCAACATACTTAACCTTTGTGCCTGGAATGCTCTTCCTCCAGATACCTGCATAGCTTGCTGTCTTATTCCATTTAAGACTCTGCTCAAATGTCACCTTATCAGAAACATCATCTCTGACCTCTCTAACAAAAATATCCACCCCACCTCCCTCCTTCTTCGTCCCCTTGTTCTGCTTTCTCCAGTCCCCACTAAAATCTGATGTCTTATGTTTAATCCTTGGTTTGTTTATTATTTGCCCCCTCTCACTAAAATGTAAGCTCCACGAGAACAGACACTTCTATTTTATTCACTGCTAGGTTTCAATATACTTAGGAGAGTCCCTGGTAAGCAGGAGACAATCAATAAATACCTATCACATTAATAAGTGATAGATGTATTTGTTGTCTATTGCTGTACAAAAAAATTACCCGTAAAACTTAGAGTAGCTTAAAACAACAAACATTTATTATCTCACAATTTCTGTGGGTCAGGAATCCAGGCATGGCTTAGCTGAGTGACTTTGGTTTAGGTCTCTCAGGAAGTTGTAATCATGCTGTCAGAAAGATTTGCATTCATTTTAAAGCTCACCTCTGCCTAGAGAATCTCCTTCCAAGATTACTGACATGGATGGGTCTTGTGGGCCTCAGAAGATCTGCTTCCAAGCTTACTGATAAACCTGGGTTTTTCAACATGCCTCCAATGGCTGCCTGCATGTTCTCAGAATATAGCAGCTAGTGATCTAGGAACGGGGAGTCAGAGAGTCCCAAGACAGAAACTACAGTCTTTTGTAACCTAACCTTAGAAGTAATACCCTATCACTTTTGCTATATTCTAGTCACTAGAAGTGAGTCACTAGGTCTAGCCTACACTCAAGAGGAGGGGATCACAATGACATGAATATCAGGAGGCAGGTCACTAGGGGCCATATTAAAGGCTGCCTTCCATAGCAGGCATAATAAAAATTAAGAAAAAAGGCCAGGCGCGGTAGCTCATGCCCATAATCCTAGCACTCTAGAAGGCTAAGGCAGGTGCACTGGTTGAGCTCAGGAGTTTAAGACCAGCCGAAGCAAAAGCAAGACCCCGTCTCTACTAAAAATAGAAAAACTGGGCTCGGTGCCTGTGGCTCAAGCGGCTAAGGCGCCAGCCACATACACCTAAGGTGGCAGGTTCGAATCCCCAGCCCGGGCCCACCAAACAACAATGATGGCTGCAACCAAAAAATGGCCAGGCGTTGTGGCAGGCGCCTGTGGTCCCAGCTACTTGGGAGCCTGAGGCAGGAGACTCGCTTGAGCCCAGGAGTTGGAGGTTGCTGTGAGTGTGATGCCATGGCACTCTACCCAGGGAGATAGCTTGAGGCTCCGTCTCAAAAAAAAAAAAAAGAAAAACTGAGGCAAGAGAATCACTTGAGCCCAATAGTTGGAGGTTGTGTGAGCTATGATGCCACGGCACTCTACCCAGAACAACAGCTTGACACTCTGTCTCAAAAGACCAGATGTGGTGGCTCATGCCTGTAATCCTTCATGTGTCCCTACTGGGAGTTCAAGGCAGGAGGATCACTTGAGCTCAGAAGTTCAAGACTAGCCTGAACAAAGCAAAACCTGTGTCTACAAAAAATAGAAAAATTAACTGGACATGGTGGTGCTAAGCAGCTGTATTCCCAGCTACTTGGGAGGCTGAGGCAGGAGGATTACTTGAACCCAGGAGTTTAAGGTTGCAGTGAGCTAGGCTGATACCACAGCACTCTTAGCCTAAGAAATTGAGTGAGATTCTGTTTTTAAAAAAACAAAAAACAAAAAATCCTTAAGGGAAAAATCAGATAAATTTAGAATAGGACATTTTACAAGTCAACTGGCACCCAGGACTCATCAAAGTTAATGATAATTAGGGGGGTGACTATTGTTCTAGATTAGAGGAAACAAAAGAGAAATAACCAAATATTTGAACAAAAAAATCTAATTAGGGAAATCTAAATATAGATTGGATATTGATTGATATTTTGGAAATACTGTTAATTTTCTTAGGTATGGTAATGGTGCTGTAGTTAGATAAGATAAAATAGCTTTATTTTGGGGAGATACATATGAAGTATTTTGGGGGTCCTAACATCTTCAACTTACTTTCCAAGAAAATATGATACACACACATCCAGAAAGAGAAGTAATTAGAAGCAGAATTAAAGTGGTAATTCAAGTGTTAAATCTTAATTATCCTGGAATCCACATTCCTTTTTTTTGTTTGTTTTTTAGAGATAAGAGTCTCACTTTCATGCCCTTAGTAGAGGCCATGGGCATCACAGCTCACAGCAACCTCCAGCTTGGGCATAGGTGATTCTCTTGCCTCAGTCTCCTGAGTAGTTGGGACTACAGGCACCTGCCACAACGCCCAGTTATTTTTTGTTGCAATTTGGCCAGGGTTGGGTTTGAACTCACCACCCTCAGTTTATGAGGCCAGCACCCTACCTACTCACTGAGCCATAGGCACTGCTGGAATCCACATTCTTACTACACCATAACATGACTCCTATATTATATAGGTAGTTATAATTCTAAAGATTATCTATATTTGGGGGGATAAGAGGGCCATGAAAGACATGATATTGATCCTCTGCCCTCCAGAAGCTGACAATTTCATTGTGGAATACCTTTTTTTTTCCTTTTTGAGACAGAGTCTCAAGCTGTCACCTTGGGTAGAGTCCCGTGGCATCACAGCTCACAGCAACCTCCAACTCCTGGGCTTAAGCGATTCTCTTGCCTCAGCCTCCCAAATAGCTGGGACTAAACACGCCCGCCACAAGGCCGGCTATTTTTGTTGTTGTTGTTGCAATTATCACTGTTTCAGCTGGCCCAGGCTGGGCTTAAACCTGCCAGCTTTGGTGTATGTGACTGGCACCCTACCTACTGAATTACGGGCACCACCTGGGAAAACCTATTTTATATGCAATATAAAACAACACATGCTAGACATGGTAGGTCACACCTGTAATCCCAGCAACTAAGACTGAGGGTGGGAGAATCACTTAAGGAGTTCGAGTGAGTTCAAGACCAGCGTGGACAACATAGTAAGACCTTGTCTCTATAAAAAAAAAAAAAAAACAAAAACAAAACCTTTTAATTTGCTGGGCATGGTGGAGCACTCCTGTAGTCCCATCTATTCAAGAGCCTGAGGCAGGAGAATACGTTGAGCCCAGGAATTCAAGGCTACAGTAAGACTAGACTGTACTCTAGTCTGAGTGACAGAGACTTCATCTCCAATAAATTAAGAAAACACATGATAAATCCAGCATATAACAATTAAGTGCTGCAAGAATACAGAAAAGGGTAACAATGAGCCTTCAGAGAATAAAATATTTTTGAAACCTTTCTCCTCTAACAGACTTCTTATTCTTGGCCTCCTTTTCCTCATGTACCACTTCATTATCTACTTGGCAACAACTATTTCCTATATAACACAATTGTCTAGAGACTATCTAAACATAAAATATGATTTTAAAAATAAAATACTATTTACATTTTCACTGGGGAAAAAAAAAAACATGAATATACTATGTGGATTAGCTTGCCTCCAAAAGCAATTGTGTTATTTCAAGTGTTAAGGATGCCAAAATGCTTGAAGATTTAAAAATAACCTCACAAAGAGCTCATTTCCAATACCAGATGGAAAGAAATTACTCTAAAGACACATGTGTAGGAGGACAAATATACAATATCAGATGATACCATGCAGAAGGTTTATATAATTATACAATACCTCAAGATTAGCAAGACTCTGCAGGTAGTAAGCTAGCAACAGTGTCAATACTCTGAATCATTGAAAAAAGAGAAAAGGGCAAGAAACAGCAAGTGGGTGGTACCAAAAAAAAAAAAGCCTTCACTTTAAGCTGCCATCATGTATCCCTACTTCATGCTGACATAGTTGGCAGGTAAAATTTGAAGGCTTAAATCCTTGGAGCTCTTGACAGTTCTGCCTGTGTCCATATGGCCAAAAACTGAGGGGGGTGGGGTGTGTTGGGGGATGGGAGGAATTTCAACAATCTGTACTAAGTGTATTATTAAGGTAAAACACTCTTCATTTTTGAATATATGTAGAACTTCCAATTGGTAATTTAAACTACATGCTAGACACATAAATTAAAATAGCATTCCTTTATAAGACATACTCAAAGATAGACTGCTGAGATCTCATTATGTTAAAATTATTCTAATAGGATTACTTAAGAAAGAATTTATGTAAGCACTAATAGCTGTTTATCACTACAGAACCTTGGCATAGTACTACTTGAAGTCACAAATTACTAGAAATATACATTTCTCTTACATTTGTGGGTTACAAGCTTAAATTAACTTGTTCTCATGCCTCTATGCTTTAATGCAGTTAAATCACTGAGAATTTCTCACTTGAAACTTTCATATCATAACTTTGATATGGTTAAATGTAGGTATTATCAAAATATGAGGCATGAGAACAAGTTTTCTGAATGAATATTAATGTATAAAGTATCAAAACCTCAGTGTAAGCTGGGCACAGTAGCTCCCACTTATAATCCTAGCACTCTGGGCAGGCACAGTGGCTCTTGCCTGTAATCCAAGCACTCTGGAAGCCAAAGCTGGTGGATCACCTGAGCTCAAGAGTTCGAGATCAGCTCAAGAGTTCGAGATCAGCTCGAGCAAGAGCAAGACCCCCATTTCTGCTAAAAATAGATAAACCAAGGCAAGATGATTACTTGAGCCCAAGAGCTTGAGGTTGCTGTGAGCTAAGATGTCAAGGTACTCTACTCAGGGTGCCAGAGTGAGACTCTGTCTCAAAAAAAAAAAAAAAAAAAAAAAAAAATCCTAGTACTCTGGGAGACCCAGGCAGGAGGATCATGAACTCAAGAGTTCGAGATCAGACTGAGCAAGAGCAAGACCTTGCCTCTACTAAAAATAGAAAAATTAGCCAGGTGTGGTAGCAATCGCCTACAGTCCCAGCTACTTAGTGGGCTGACACAAGAGAATTGCTTAAGCCCAGAAATCTGAGGTTGCTGTGAGCTAGGTTGAGGCCACAGCACTCCAGCCTGGGCAACACAGTGAGACTGTCTCAAAACAAACAAACAAAAATCCTCAGTCTATATTATGTTCAGTGCTATAATTCAGACACATAGAAGACCTAGCAAAAGTGGATTTGCATTAGGATGATTTTTGTGGAAGACCAGAGTGGCACAAAGAGAAAGCAGGTTGCTTTATAAAAACCACATTTAACGATAGGAATACAAAGTCAGACAATTAAGTTTGTGAATTCATCCTAGAAAAAAATGCTATGTACCTTACTGCTGAGTATCACTATGGTCACTATATGGCCAAGGGGAGTATTTCAAAAGTGAATATAGTGATAGTCAGCAATGAGGTATGCAGCACTTTTTCTAGGATGAGTTTGAGAACTTAATTGTCTGACACCATATACATTATGTCCAGTTTTATTTTATTTTAATTATTTCCACCTATTACCAAAAAGAAATTGAGGTGTTCCCACCCTATTAATAGATTAGATAACAGAATAAGATTATAGGTATATATTAAATAAATATAGAACTAGATAACAGTAAATATTAATAGAGTATCTACTGCTTCTTCCAATCTAATTTATCAATATGAACTCACAGTTATATTTCCTATCTGTGCCATTAAACAATCTTTCCCCTTTCTACCCACTATGCCAAGATTAACCTTATTCAAGTCTTACTCTACATAACTCAGAAACAATTTAATGACTACAAATGGAAATCACCTTGAGAGTTGAGAGCCTAGATTAAAATGACCTAGAGACCTCACCCACGGGAGGAGAGCAACAATTCAATAAACAATCAAGGTTTAATCCATATGAATTTATCTAATGCAATAATAAATTAATAAACAATAATTATGATGCCAGAATGGCTCTGGAATTTCTATAGAGAAAGGACTTTTAAGGATAGCAATCTGATTGAAAGGAGAGATAAAATATTTGGATATGAAGCTCCTAGTTTCTACTCAGATTGCATTTTTACTTAGGGTAACTTTGGGGTAAACTGATGAAGATTAGGGGGCATGGGATATTAAAGTGTCTTGAAACTACTCGTTGAATTATATTGGCTGCATTTCTCAAAAGTTCAAAGAGCTAGCCAATTTTTTTTGTGTGTGTGTGTGTCAAACAGAGTCTCAAGCTATCGCCCTGGATAGACTATCGTGGCATCATAGCTCACAGCAAACTCCAACTCTTGGGCCCAAGGGATCTTCTTGCCTCAATTTTTCTATTTTTAGTAGAGACAGGGTCTTGCTTTTGCTTTGAACTCCTGAGCTCAAGCAATCCACCTGCCTTGGTCTCCCAGAGAACCAGGATTACAGACATGAGCCACCGCACCCAGCCACCAATTTATTTTCAAACATTTCAATGTGGGTACAATCATATTTAAATAAAAATAATCAGAGCTAGGCACCTATGGCTCAAGTGGCTAAGGCGCCAGCCACATACACCAGAGCTGGTGGGTTTGAATCCAGCCCAGGCCTGCCAAACAACAATGAGAACTACAACCAAAAAAATAGCCGGGCATTGTGGTACCTATAGTCCCAGCTACTTGGGAGGCTGAGGCAAGAGAATCGCTTAAGCCCAGGAGTTGGAGGTTGCTGTGAGCACTCTACCCAGAGCGACAGCTTGAGAGGCTGTCTCAAAAAATAATAATAATAATAATCAGCAAAATAAGTATAAACAGGCCTTCATCATAATCAGATTCTCCCACTGAACTTTCCTAAAACCAGTATTTGAAGTAAAGTTCAGTAGGGTAATTAGTTCTAAATGAGATCACTTAATATAAAATATCAAAGTTCTCCTTCCTAACACCTTCAATTTCTGAATATTGCTCATTGCTACATCTTTTGTATCCTTCTTACTATGTATTCATTAAACAGCAGAAGAGTAAATCAAAATACTAATCTAACTCAGTGCATGCCAGAGTATTTGTCATATTGTACTTTACTAAATACACCACAAATCTACTCATAAAAAGATTACACAGTAAGCCAGCAGTGACATACCAAGAAGCTTAAATAAATAATAAAAATTAACACATATTTGACATTTAGATCTCCTCTAACCATTTATTATAGCGTTAAAATATAACGCTATTATAAATGAAATGAAACAATTAATTTCCAATAATTGTGGATCCTTAATAAGGTCCATAACTGATCAATTCAAAGGCCTCTTTTAAAACTTTCATCTTTAGGTACTTCATTCAGAGAAAAAAGCAAAGTTGTTCATAAGGCAAAAGTTGTTAGAATTATTGTTGTTTAGTAGCTCACAAACAAAAGAAAGTGATTCCATGTTCAAGTAATTAAGAGAAAAATCCTTTAAAGACAGTGATAAATACACATCTGAACATGCACTTGACCAATCACAACTGATGAGACTTGGAAAAATACACTGGCAGCACTTGTGCTGTCCTGCTTCTTAGATAACAAGGAAATAGACTATAGTCTATGTGTAGCTCTAAATTGCAAACTCAACTCCAATGGCCATTGATATTCTAAAGCTAAACTGATTTGTACATTCAAAGAACAATATGAAACCAGGAACGATGGCTCAAGCCTGTAATCCTAAAATTTTGGGAGACCAAAGTGGAGGATCACTTGAGGCTGGGCACTCAATACTAGCCTGACCAACATAACAAAGACATCCTATCTCCAAAAAAAATAAAATTAGCTGGGCTGGGTATGGTGGCTCACACCTACAATCCTAACACTTTGGAAGGCCAAGGAAGGAGGATTGGTTGAGGCCAAAAGTTAGAGACCAGCCTGAACAGGAGTAAGACCCTCATCTCAACAAAAAAAAAAAAGAAAGAAAGAAAGAAAGAAAGAAAGAATTAGCTGAGTGTGATGGTACACAACTGTAGACCCAACTAGACAAGAGGCTGAAGCAGGATGATGGGTTGAGCTCAGGAGCTGGAGAATGCAGTGAGCTATGAATGCACTGCACTCTAGCCCCAGGGAACAAAGCAAAACACTGTCTCAAAAAGGTAAACAATGTAAGCCCTACCATTCACATCAAGAATTACAGACCACATATCTAAAGATCACAATTTGCTAGTAAGCATATCAAAGTATTTGCAGAGAACTCAAGAATCCTATGGCCTTTAGGCAATGATCTTGACAAGCTTATTCTGAAGCTTTTTTAGGAATAAGAGGAAGGAAACCAAATAGAATCTTAAGTAGACTCTCTCTCACAATATAAATTTGCTGAAAATTAAAACCATACGAGAGGATGCCTTAAGCCCAAGAGTTCCAGGTTACAGTGAGCCATGATTATACCAATTATATCTGGGCAACAGAATGACACCCCATGTCTAAAAAAAAAAAAAAAGGCAAAACCATAAGCTAAGAAATGAGATGGAAGGCTAACTGTGTAATTTTCAAAGATGTTAAATTCAAGCTGTACACAAGAAAAAAATCACACTAGTGAACTCTAAATGTGGGACACAAACCTGACAAAAGATAATACGACAGGAAAAATATATAGGTCATATCTCAACAAAATGCCACAACCATTTCTTTAGAAGAGATAGGAATTACTTAAAATAATTTGTTAATTCAGATACTACTACTCAGGAGTGTTTCTTAGGAGAAAAGAAAGGATATAAGATTAAAGCACTTTTAAATATGCAAAGAAGATCTGTGTATTATTTTATTATTATATAAAATATTATATCATGTTATTTTAGATATTATAGTAAGGGAAAGCCTACTTTGAAACATAGGTCTGTTCCCTGTGTCTACTACTTGTACACAATAAAAAAGATTTGGGTGTTTAACAATTAAAAATTAAGAATATTTTGGATCTTAGTCCACAAAGAAACACCTAAAAGACTTTCTTCTATAAGCTTAGTCCACTTGCAAACAGCCAGAAAGGCTGTCTACCCAGCCGGACAGCTTGAGGCTCTGTCTCAAAAAAAAAACCAAAAAAACATTTATTTCCAAGCATTAAACTTGTCAATGGGTGGAGTGTTTAGCTCTGTGTAGAAGGGAAGCCTAAAAAGTTTGTTTAATCTATCTTCAGCCATCATCTACCATTAAGGGCTCCACACATCAATGGGACATATAGAATCTAAATCCTTTTAAGAAACACCAGTTAAAGAAAACCCAACTGGTTGGCCATACTAATGAAGTTCAAAAAAATTTTTCTTCAAAACAATACAAAAATTCTATCAGGTTCCATCTATCCACACACTTTAATTTACCAATATATGGAACATTTTTCAGGTAGGAGAACTTAAAAGAGCCAGGAGGAATATGTATGACTTGTATAGAGGGAACTATATGGCCTACAGAGATGGCAAAGCCTGGGTTATTACTGAGTAACTACTGGTTGGAGAATACAAGGAAAAAGAATAAAAGTAGAAAGGCAGGCTGGGGCCACATTGTACAAGAACTCATCTATACGATATTTGGTATAAAACACTCATAGAAATGTTGGGAGAATTTCAGTGAACCCTAAAGATTAAAAACATTTATTTCAGCTCGGCGCCTGTGGCTCAAGTGGCTAAGGCGCCAGCCACATACACCTAAGGTGGCAGGTTCGAATCCAGCCCCCGCCGCCAAACAACAATGATGGCTGCAACCGAAAAAAAATAGCCAGGCGTTTTGTGGCGGTGGTCCCAGCAACTTGGGAGGCGGAGGCAGGAGACTCGCTTGAGCCCAGGAGTTGGAGGTTGCTGTGAGCTATGCGACGGCACTCTACCCAGGAGGACAGCTTGAGGCTCTGTCTCAAAACAAACAAACAAACATTTATTTCTAAGCTTGAATTCAATTATACAAAGACAAAAGTATAGTTTCATTATTTGAAGAAAGAGGAATCAGAAAGTTAGCACTCTGAATTTAGGTTCAACAATGAGTTCACTTTTAATAGTGGCAAAGATATACGGTACTTGTTTCCACGGGTATATAAACAATGCCTACCTTTACATTAATTATAGACTTCCCCAAGAAACCACTCTCAACTAGCTACTTGGGTTCAAAGGCAATCTGATGTTCAGTTGCATCTATTTTTTAAACCTGCCATTTATTGAGTGCTTACTGTGTGCCAGATACTGTTGTGTGCCCTACATGGTTTACATTCATAACACTCAAGAAACTAGTTTACAAATCCAAAACTTTTACAGCTGACAAGGAATTTATTGTGTTTTCAAGTTACAGAAAAGGAAAACGAAGAGTACATCAAGTTTCCACAAAAAGTGAGGGTTAACGCTATGCCAACAAAATCAGAAGAATTATATACAGAATATACGTACTATAATCTGCTGCATTAAAAGAATGAAATCAATTAATATTTTTGCCAGAACTGAGAATACAGAAAACAGTAAGGAACAACAGCACTGAGTACAGTATATCCTCAAGAGAGTATAAATCCACTATAATAATATCTAAGACACAAGACAAGACTTGAGATTTTCCCTAAAAACAGAAAGGAACAAAATAGCAGCTGTGAAATCACCCAGACTACTAAAAAAAGCTCGACATCTCTTAAGGAAAAAATAAAAGAAAAAAAACAAGGTGGGGTGAAGGAGACTATCTCCTAATGAGCAAAACATGCCAAAAACAAATCTCCATAGACTAGTCATTGGTGGTAGGGTACAGTTGGAGAAACAACAGGATGACAGTCGCTATCAGGTGACCTGAACCAATCCGGCAGCAATCTGCTTCACGTGAGATCACTTTCTCTCTCAAGAGAATGCCTGTTCTTGGGGAGAATGACCCTGTTTTTGGCAAAACCCTCGCCAGGAAGAGTGGCCTGGTGGGGGAATCGCAGAGGGCGAGCCTCGGTCCAGCCCCTCCACAGGTACGGCAGCCCAGCAAGCGTGGGGAAAGATTTCCAAGCCGACAGATGCGCGAACTGAAAAAGGAGGTCACGACGCTGAGGGAGCAGATTTAACCCTTGGCTCTCTGGGAACCCTGAAGACTCGGGGAGTAAGCATTGGATCCCGAGGGTTCGGGCAATTTTTTTTTTTTTTCTCACTGATGCAGGTGTCTGTGGCGGGAAGGCCTTCAAAGTCCTGCGAGGGCTCCCTCCACCCCTCCGATTCTGCCTGACTTCTCCAAACGGCCCAGCTCCCTCGTCATGAAGAAATCGCTCCGCGGCTGCACCCAGCACCTTCCCCGTCTGAAACCTGCAATTCTCCCTCATTTGGTTTCCTTCCAAGGCTCCTGCCCGCGGTACAAAGATTGACAGACCAATGGGGACCGATTTTCCTTCGTCAAAAACATACCCCAAGCCTAACTTTTAAATGCTGCCCCGACGCAACCCCTTCCCCTTTCCTCTGCAGCTCCCCGCCCGCCTCTCGCTCCTCAGGCCGCGCGTTCTGGCTGGAGCCCCCGGCGCTCCAGCGTGCGCACGAGGCCCCTCCGCCGCAGAGCCCGCGCCCCCTGGCCCGGGGCCTGTGGGGGGTTGCAGACAAAGAGGATGCAGCGCCGCCGCGGCCGCCAGGACCGTCCCCCCGGGGACAGCTCCAAGCCCCCCGCCCCGGCTTGCGCGCCGCCGCCGCAGCCGCCTCGCCTCACCGGTGGCTCTGGGGCCCGGGCTCCCGCGCCCACTGCAGCTACAGCCCGACGAACAATGGCAGGAGGAGGCGCCGGCGTCCGACGCTCGGGCCCTCTGCGGCTCGCAGGCTGCTGGCGGACGGACTAAACCCACCAGAGGAGGGAGGGAGGAAGCAAGTGAGCAAGCTAGCGAGCAGCCCCGGCGCGCGCCCTCCCGCCTTCCCTCCTAGAGGCGAGGCCGGCCCGGCCCGCAGCCCGCCCGCCCGCGCGCGCCCCTCCCCTCCGTTCGCCACAACATTGTAGTAAATTTCTATTGGACCGTGCGGGAGGGAAGGAGGGGGCCGGGCCCGCGGCCCGTCAACCCATTGGTTGAGGCCAAGTTCTAGCGCCTCTTGTTTCCCCCTCCCCTAGGCCGGTAAGGAGAGGGGAGGGGAAGGAAAAAGAGGGGGAAAAGGCAAGGGTCTGGCCGCGAGCGCGCACGCGCAAGTCGAACCCGGTCTGGGTGTTCCGGGCTCCTGCAGCACCCACGTGGGGAATAGGGCAGTTAGTGTACTAGACCAAAGTGAGGTCCTTTCCTCCCAGAGAATGGCCAGGTAAGAGGCCGAGATTTGATAGTTGGGAATCACGTCGAGGCTACTGCCAGGCTACCCCAACTGATTGCCCCTAATGTACCTAGTGACCTAAGGTAAGTCATTCAGCATCTCTGGGCCTCAGTTTCCCCATACACTAGCTTGACAGTGTCTAGCGCCCTTCCAATCCTGACATTTGATGTGATTTTACCTCTCCTGCCAGCCGTGTGAGGCCTGAAATGGACGCTAAGTGTTGGAGCCATGCCAAGATCACCTGTCTACTTCGTTTAGAAGTCTCCTAATTCCACTTTGGCACTCTCACAATCATAAAGACCTAGCTTCCAAGGTTTGGTCTCACAATTTCCTAGTGTACATTTACTTTCCTCCATAAGTATCAGCCCCTTGACCCTTATTACTCCCTGCTAGGTTGGTGTCTGCAGCCCCACAGAGCAGAAAGAAGGCTGTAGGGGCTGTAAAGTGAGATAAGATCTGGTATTTTATTTTAGAGATGAGGAAACTGAAGCAGAGAGGCTTAGAATTGCCTGGCAATCTGACATCAGAGCTGATATATGTATGCCAGGTAGATATCTATGACATCTTAATCACACCCACCCCACAATCTCAGTACAACTTCTAGAAATAGACTGCTTAGGTAGATTTTTTTTTTTGAGATAGGGTCTTGCTCTGCCTTTTCCCAAGCTGGAGTGCAGTGGTTATCATCATAGCTCACAGCAGCCTTGAACTCCTGCCTCTCAGTCTCCTGAATAGCTGGTATTACAGGCACACGCCATGACACCCAGCCAATTTATTTATTTATTTATTATTAAGACAGAGTCTCACTTTGTCACCTTCCATAGAGTGCCATAGCATCACAGCTCACAGCAACCTCAAACTCTTGGGCTCAAGCAATTCTCTTCCCTCAGTCTCATGAGTAGCTAGGATTATAGGCACCCACCACAACACCCAGCTATTTTTAGAGACAGAGTCTTGCTCTTGCTCAGGCTGGTCTCCAACTGGTAAGCTCAGGCAATCCACCAGTCTTGGCCTCCCAGAGTGCTAGGATTACAGACGTGAGCCACCATGTCCGGCCCCAGTTAATTTATTTTTAATTTTTTGTAGAGAGGGGGTTTAGCTATTGCCCAGGCTGGTCTTGGTCCTGGCCTTAAGCAGTCCTCCCACCTCTGCCTCCCAAAGTTCTAGGATTACAAGCATGAGCCAGCACTCTAGCCTCAATTCTTAGTCTGTAGTCCTCCCTAATTATTTGGCCTCCTCTATGCCTCAGTTTTCAACCCTATAAAAGGGGACAATAATAGTGTGTTTGCTCCAGAGGCTAACAGGCAGCTACCTCATAGAGTTACCATAAGAATTAAACAAGTTAGTTGGAGGTTGCTGTGAGCTGTGATGCCATGGCACTCTACCCAGGGGGATAGCTTGAGGCTCCGTCTAAAAAAAAAAAAAAAAAAGAATTAAACAAGTTAAGGCTGGGTGCAGTAGTTCACACCTGTAATCCTAGCAGGCTAGGAGGCTGAGGCAGGAGGACTGCCTGAGCTCAGAAATTTGAGACCAGCCTGACAAGAGTGAGACCCTATCTCTACTAAAAATAGAAAACTTAGCCAGGCATGGTGGCTTATGCCTATAGTCCCAGATGCTTAGGAGGCTGAGGCAGGAGGATCACTTGAGTCCAGGACTTGGAGGTTACAGTGAGTTAGGATGATGCTATTACTCTCTAGCCCAGGCAACAGAGTAAGGATCTGTTTTAAAGAGAAAAAAAAAGTTAAAATATGTAAAGGGCTGAGAGCAATGCCTATCCCATTGTAAGATCTATATAAGTGTTAGCTATACTACTATTTGGAGACTAAAATATGGACTGAGAAGGGTGGAGCTGACTGATATAATAATATATTTGAGTTCTATTTGTTTGCTTGTTTGTTTTGAGACAGAACCTCAAGCTGTTGCCCTGGTTAGAGTGCCATGGCATCATAGCTCAGAGCAACCTCAAACTCTTGGGCTTAAGCGATTCTCCTGCCTCCGCTTCCCAAGTAGCTGGGACTACAGGCACCCACCACAACACTCGGCTATTTTTTGGTTGGCAGGCCCGGGCTGGATTTGAACCCGCCAGCTCAGGTATATGTGCCTGGCGCCTTAGCCGCTTGAGCCACAGGTGCAGAGCCTAATATATTTGTTAAAAATATAATCGTTGGCTTGGTGTCTATAGCTAAGTGGTTAATGGCACCAGCCACATACACCAGGGCAAGTTCGAACCCAGCTGGGCCTGCTAAACAACAATGACAACAACAATAAAAATAGACAGGCTTGGTGGCAGGTGCCTATAGTCCCACCTACTTGGGAGGCTGAGGCAAGAGAATCACTTAAGCCCAAGAGTTTGAGGTTACTGTGAACTGTGACACCACAGCACTCTACTGAGGGTGATATAGTAAGACTCTGTCTCTAAAAAAAAAAGAAAAGAAAAGAAAAAAGAGTGTCATTGTTGGGTGGATGCAGTGGCTCATGCCTGTTCTAGCACTCTGGGAGGCCAATGCAAGTGGATTGCCTGAGCTTAGGAGTTCAAGACCAGCCTGAGCAAGAGCTAGACCCTATCTCTACTAAAAGAACCAAGACTGGGCATTGTGATGGGTGCCTATAGTCCCAGTTACTTGGGAAGCTGAGCCAAGAGGATGACTTGAACCCAAGAGTTTGAGGTTTGAGGTTGCTGTGAACTATGATGACACCGTGACGCTCTACCCAGGGCAATCAAGTGAGACTCTGTCTCAAAAAAAATAAGAATGTAATTGTGTCCAGCACTGAGCTGAGCACATTACATAATTTATCTGTTTAAAACATCATAAAATTGGCTGAGCACCTGTACTTCAGTGGTTAGAGCTCCGGCCACCTGCACTGGAGCTGGTGGGTTTGAACCCAGCTCAGCCTGCAGCCTGCTAAACAACAACAACAAAAAATAGCTGGGCATTGTGGC
>NW_003852579.1:2722026-2732815 GCF_000181295.1 Otolemur garnettii
AAAAAAAAAATAAATAAAACATCATAAAATCCCTTGAAGACCACCTGACTACCTTATATAAAACCCCTTGCCCTGCTTTAACTTGCTTCATAGGACTTACCTCTATTTGACTTTCTACTTACTATCTATCCATCCATCTATTTATTTATTGTCCATCTCAAATAAATTGCTGCACTCTAGATCCACTAGACCGCAGGTTCAAGAGGGCAGGGACTTTGTTCCTCTTGAATGAATGGATGAATTGTCTCCCTTTTCTATATAAGGAAACTAAGTCTCAGTAAGGTTGGTTGATTTAGCCAGTGTCATTCTGTGTGCTAGGGTTGAAGCACCTGTTCTTAAATATAGTCACCCCACACCCCACTATACCTCAAGTCTTCACGTTCAGCCATGCTTTTCATTCAAGGAACTCTGGCCCTACCACCTCTTTGCCTCATAGGCTTTCTCTACCTATCAGAGAGTGAAAGCTGGTACCGCAAGGATGACTATTGAAGATCAACTACCAGGCAGCTCTCCATCTCCATTATCACGTTATCCAGCAAACTCAGATTCATGAAAACCAGCATTCTCTATACCATGATATGCTAGCATCACATTTAAGGATGCTGGCTGGATGCACAAAATGTGTAACATTTAATAATCATCACCCTGAAAATAAGTAGAGGCCACAGGCTAGCAGGAAAATGCTAGACACAAAGCGGGAATATACCACTTTTAAAGTCAGAATGCTATGCAACACCATTCCGAAATCTGTTGGCCCAGGCTTTAGAATCTGAAAGACCTGAATTCCAGTGCTGGTTTTTAGTTCTTAGTCTGGAGATGAAAAGGCTCTGTAAAGTACCATCCACCCATGAGGAATTTTTGTTATTAATTAGATATACACTGTCACCTGCTAGGCTAAGTGCCCTGCCTCTGAGTGTAGCTGGGTCCATTACATAGTAGGAGGTGGGGGTATAAGTAATGTCCAGTCTGAAGGCAGAGAAACTACCCTAACCCCTGTGCACATCTGCCACCTGAGACTTCTGCCCAGACATCCAATCTCAGCTCACCCTGCAGAGGCTGCCATTGAGTACCAAGTATAAAGGTCCAAAGCATCATCTCTGAGGCTAATTTCCTAGGCTGAAACAGCTCCACTTCATACTCACATCTGGGTGGCAGCTGTGCCATGTGCCAAGGCCCAAACCTAGTACATGGTCTCAAGGGGCCGTCTCTATCCCGCCTGCCAGCTGAGCCCACATTACCTCCCCACTCCAACCCCTCCTGTTCCTTCCTAGGGAATACAGCCTGTTAGCCCCTGGAGCAGTCAAGGGCACTAAAAGCAAAAAAAAAAAAAAGAGAAAACAGACAGGATGAAAGGGTCTTAATCCATCCCCAGTTACAAACTGAGATCCAGCAAAAGCAAACACCAGCTGTACGTAAGAGGGTGAAATTAGATGGTGAAATTAGGTAGTGACCAATGGGGAAGGCCAGGGAGGATAGATGAGACCTCCGATGACCTGGAAGAAATGAGATTGGAAGAAAGCAGGGGTAGGGTGGGGGAACAGTTGGAGTCTGCACCGTACCCAAATCTGGGACGTGGGCGGATTAGGGACACAGCTGGCCTGAAGCCTCAGTGATAGGGCACATGGAAAATGTTTGTCTGTTGTGGAGGGTGGCAAGAGATGAAGAGGGCTTTGAAAAGCTGGGCCCACCAACAAAGTGTTTTAAACAGTACTATTGACTAAAAACTAATCCTGGTACCAAAGAAAGTACATGAAAAGTGGAGTTTTCCATCCTGCCCACGATCATAAAATTGGAGTCCTTTTATACTTTTGAGACACAAATGGTAAATCAAACAAGCTCTAATAGGATAGGAATTACTTTTCTTACATGGGAATGCCTTTCTAAGGGATTATTTTTACTAGCAGTATTTGAATTGTTTATAGGAAATTTAGAAAACGTAGTTAAGTAAGAAGAAAAAAATGTAAATCACTATAAAGCCACCTAACAAAAATAACTACTATCAATTCTTTGGTGGCAGACTTTCCTTTCTAGTACCTTTTCTTTTAGTCGGGGCCAGGTTTGAACCCACCACCTCCAGTATATGAGGCCAGCACCCTACTCCTTTGAGCCACAGGCACTGCCCTCTAGTTATCCTTTTCTTACACATATACTATTAAATTTACACGTACTAAATTAAATCACATGAAATTGATGGTTTTATGGGCTAAAAATGGTCAAATATCAGCAATTTCATAAGTCTCAACCTAATGCTATTTAAAAATTTAGATCATATTGTCTTGGAACTGATGTTTTTCATTTAACGAAGCATCGTGAACATTTGGATGCATTACTTTTAACGCTGCTATCAAGTGGATACACCATAATTTACTTAATCCTATTGTTGGATATTTAGGTTCTCTCTCATTTTTTCTCTCTTACAAATGACAGTCGACATTCTTTCATGTAAATGATAGCCATGATTTCTTTTTTTAGTACACATGGACTACAGCATATATTTTTAAATTATAGTACACAAGGCTGCCTGTTGCAGTCATATTTCTTTTTTGTTTTTTTTGTGTTTTTTTTGAGACTCTTACTATGTAACCCTTGGTGGAATGCCACATGTCACAGCTCACAGCAATTCTCTTACCTCAGCCTCTCAAATAGCTGGGACTATAGGCACCCAACACAATGCCTGGCTATTTTTTTGTTGCAGTTGTTATTGTTGTTTAGGAGGCCCAGGCCGGGTTCGAACCTACCAGCCCTGGTGTATATGAAATTAGGTTATAGGCTGGCACCCTAACCACTGAGCTATGGGCGCTGAGCCTGCAGTCATATTTCAGATAAAGGCGAAGAAACCAGCAGATACAGTACTTTTGTATAATTACTCATCTTTCACATTTGAAAACACCAAGCATGCTTTGACCTCTTTGGTAGAGGGTCTTTTGCTTACAAAAATTGTCTTAAACAATTTTCTGTACACAGTAAAAGCAAAAAACTAATGAGATTAAAATCTATAGATTAGGATAGCCATGAGACATGCCAAGAAACAAGGGGCAGAAGGGAAGGAAGATGAAATTGTAAAAGTGGACCTGGTAGACCAATGATTTTCAACTGGTGTGTTGTGGCACACTGCTATGCTATGAGAGGATCTTAGCTGTACCATGAAATTTTTTAAAGATCATAAATTATTTCTGAAAGAAGTTCAAAGCACAGTAAGTATATTCTTTTTTTTCTCTTTTGCTCTTTTTTTTTGTTTGTTTCTGGAGACAGAGTCTCATTTTGTTGCCCTGTACAGAGTGCCATTGTTCACAGCAACCTCAAACTCTCAGGCTTAAGCAATCCTCTTGCCTTAGCCTCCCCAGTAGCTGGGACTACAGGTGTCCCACAACTCCTGGCTGTTTTTCGGAGACAGGTCTTGCTCAGGGTGGTCTCGAACTCCTGAGCTCAGGCGATCCACTTGTCTTGGCCTCCCGGAGTGCTTTTACTTTTTTTTTTTTTTAATCAACTTAATTTAAGTGTGCCTTGGAAGTTTAGCTATAGGTTCAACTGTGCCATGAGACAAAAAGGCTGAAAAACACTGTGGTAGACAGTTGCTAAGGCATTGCTTTAGGCCTCTAGATTCACAAAAGGCCCTTACAGATCAGTTCCAGGCTGCTAACTTTTAAACAGATTGGGAAATGGGTCCAGAGACTAGAAGGCACATGCCTAAGGTCACACAGCACAGCAGTAGCACAGCCCACACTTGAACTCAAGCCTTTCAGCTCCTACACTATAGGATTCTGTTCACTGCCTGTTTCAAACTCCAACTACAGCTACATTGGCCCCCAAAGCTGAATTCTATAGCCACAAAACCTAGGAATATCTGAGCTGGAAGGGACCTTAGAGATCATTTATTAATTAAAAATAATAACAACCACATTTATGAGGTAGTCACTATATGCTATGCATATACTAAGTGCTTTATATGCGTTATTGCATTTAGCTTCATAGCAACCCTGCAAAGTATTATTAGCATCAATTATAGTTAAACTATAGCTTAGAAATGTTAGGTGATCTGCCCAACATCACGTGGCTTAAACAAAGTCTTCTGATGCCACTGTCTTCTATTACACACTGCTTTCATATCACTCTCAAATACTTTAGAAATGATATGAATAGGTGTCACTAACATCTGAACCAAGACCCCAGAGAAAGGCTGTTCTACTTATAGCCCTGGGACGTTCAAGGAGAGACCCAAGGAACTGGCCTCCCATGACCCTCCCAACCCCCGTCTCTTATTAGCTGGAGTGAGCCTAATGACCCTGAGCCAGCAAAGCCCCCAGCCCACTCACTTTAGCCCACTAATTCTCTCTCTCTGAAGGAGGGAACCTTCAAATCCTAGAGTGTTTCCCAGAGAGAGGGGCTCAGTGACACCTGCTAACTGACACCTTCTTAAAGTTAAAGTCAGCCTGGCCTGATCCTCACCTGGGAGAGGGACAGGACAAAAGAGGAGATACAGGGAAGCAGAGGGGATTAAGCACCCAGATATTGCCATATTTGACTTGCCTGAGACCCTCCAAAGCTGCTGTGGCAGTACAGTTCCTCAGCTACCTGGCATTCAGCTAACTGCAATTCCCAAGACTTCCAACTAGAAGCATTTTAGTAGAAAAGAAAGAGATAATAAAAGAGCCTGCAAATAAGCTGCTCTGCCACATGGCTCTTGTCTCTGCCATAAATGTACTGTCTGACTCTGGGCAAGTCACTTAACCTCCATTATCTCCGCTGCCATAACAAAGAACAACACAGATTGATGGCTTAAATAACAGAAGTTTATGTTCTCACAGTTTTGGAGGCTGGAAGTCAGAGATTAGGGGCCCCGCCTAGTCAATTTCTGGTGAGGACACCCTTCCTGGCTTGTAGATGATTACCTTCTTCCTATGTCCTCATGGCAGGCAGGTGAAGAGTGGGGAAGAAAGAGTGCCCTCTGGTGCCTTTCCCTATCAGGACACTAACACCATCATGAAGGCCTCACCCTCCGTATCTCATCTTATCCTAATTACCTCCCAAAGGCTCTATCTCCAAATATTATTACATTAAGGGTTAAGGCTTCAACATATGAATTTTGTGGGAACACATATGTTCAGTTTTTAACACCCTCTCCGGGCTCCCATTTCCCCACCAGTAAATGGAGGTAGCCATGCCTACCCCAGCCGTCTCATCGGGTGCCAAGTAGGATAAAATGATGTGGGGAGCGGGTGGCAAAAGATTATAAAGCCCCACACCTGTATCAAGTATGATTTTTATTTTAAATCTACTATCAGACTCAGTGCCCATAGCTCAGTGAATAGGGCACTGGCCACATACACCGAAGGTGGCGGGTTTAAGCCTGGCCCAGGCCTGCTAAACAATAATGACAAATGCAACCAAAAAATAGCCAGGTGTTGTGGCAGGCACCTGTAGTCCTAGCTACTCGGGAGGCTGAGGCAAGAGAATCGCTTAAGCCCAAGAACTGGAGGTTGCTGTGAGCTGTGATGCCACAGCACTCTACCGAGGGTGACATAGTGAGACTCTGTCTCAAAAATAAATAAATAAATAAATAAATAAATCTACTATCAACCAAGCAGAAAGAATCCTCAACCTCAAGGCAAATCCTCCCTGGAAGTGAGGACACAGTGGTCTCACTTGTCTTCATCGAATAAATATTTATTGAGCACCTCTTTGTGTAGGCACTGGGGACTCCAGCACGAATAAGTCCAGGGGTGAAATTATAACAAACATCATTATAATCCCATATACGAGTGATGGCAAAGAAAAGTAAAAAGAATATGAGCTTTTCAGGCAGGCAGGCCCAGGTTCAAATCAGAGCCCCAGCACTGAGACACTACGTGAAATCAGGCAAGTCAGTTCCCCTCCCTTCCGTCTGTAAAATGGAGATAATATGTGCCAACCCCCATACCAAGTGCTTTCTATACAATATATCACCAAACCTTTACAACAGCCTCTTCAGGAAGGTATGACTATAATTCCCATTTTATAGATGAGAAAGTAGAGTCTCAAAGAAAGTAAAAATGTGCCCAAGACACCTGGTTGATAGGTGTTAGAGTTAGGATTCAAACCCTAATCTGCCTGGCCCTATTGCTAGAACTCTTTTTACAGTTTACAGATTGCCTACATTTCATGACTATCATTATAATATCAGTAAAGATGTGCAGAGCACCAGATATGTCTCTAGATACTTTACCTGCATTTTCCTATTTAATTCTCACAATAACCCTGTGGAGTGGGTACTATTTTACCCCATTTTGTAGCTTTGGGAACTGAAGTCAGAGAGGTGAAGTAATTTGCCCAATGCCACACTGCTAAGAAGGGGTATACTTTGGAAGTCAGGTGTATCTGACTTCAGAACCAAATACCTTGCCTACTACACTATCTTGCCTCTCTTCCCTGGTGAGGCCAACTAGGCATCTTTATCTCTGTCTGACAGATGAGAAACCTGAGGCCCAGGAAGAGGTAGTGACGTGCCTAAGATCACAGAGCAAGTCAGCAGCCAATCAGGGACTTAAACCTGGGTTCCTGAGTCCTCAATCCTGGGTTATTTCCTAACCCCTCTAATACCTGAATCCTGAGCGTCAGAAAATGCCCCTGTCCACTGGATATTTGGAAACCCTATACCCTACTTCCCCTGGGGGAATGGGGAACCCCTTTCTGCACCAGGCCAGGCATAAAGAACTGAGGGTGTGGGGGAGAAACCTTTGCAGATTACTGTTTGGGGAAAACAGCAGTTGAGTGGTGACCCATGAACACTCAGTCTTAGGCACCTCCGTCTTGGGCTTCCCAAGTCACACGCCAGCACAGAGAAAAGGAAGTTTCCCGAGGAAGCTGCTCCAGGCTTGGGCTCCCACCAGCTAGCACAGCTCTCTGCTATGATTTCTGCTGAAAAATGAAAAGCTCAATCCTCTAGGCCTAAGTGCTAATTACTAATAATGACATAATAACTATTGTGGGCCCAACAGCCAAACAGCCCCAACTAGAAATTCTGCATAGCTCAGGCTCAGGAACAAAAGATTTGGGCACTCCAACCGAAACTGATGCCCTGGCAGAAAATATCAGAAGCAAAAGGGGCTCAGCATTCACCCAGCCAAAGTATTATCTGGCAAATGGAGAGGATGATGACCACTCACTTTCCCCTTCATTCATACATTTATTTATTGAGAATCTACTATGTGTTCAACATAGTCCTAGACCCAGAGAGCTGAAGAAGCTTCATTTATTCTTTAATTCACTCCACAAATACTTACTGAACGCCTACTATATGCCACACACTATTCTAGGCACAGTAGATATAATGCTGAACAAGACAGACAAAAGTCACCATCACCACGGAAACAGTGGTGCCAGACAGATAATAAATAATCAATAAAATATAGTATGTCAAAGAGTGATAAGTGCTATGGAGAAAAATAAGCAGAGAAAGCAGCTGGGGAGTGCCGGGGTTGAGGGACAGAAATGTGTTATAATTTTGGACAGATGGGAAAGGGCTTACATTAAAGGTGACATTTTTAAAAAAGTTTAAAGAGATGGTAGAACAAGCTACAAAAGTATTTGGGGGGAGAATGTTCCAGACTAAAGGACCAGCACGTACAAAGGCCCTGGGGTAGAAGTGTGCCTGCTGTATTCAAGGACTCGTCTAAGATCACACATCCAGTCATTAACTAAAGGGTTGAGGGAAGGGAAGGAATCAAACACAGACTAATCACTCGCTGTGAACTTAAACTTTCCTAAGCCTTAGAATAACGCTGGGGGTAAATAATATTTTGCTCGTTGTTCTCACCATTTTATAGACGAGGGACTGAGACCCGGAGATGAGAAGTAAGTGACCCCACATCACACAGCTTTCTGCTGCTTCCCTACTCCTCTGGTCTCTGCCCTGTCTATGGAAATTCTAAATATTTATTGAGTAAATGAGTAAAGGAATGAATAAATCCTGTAAATTTCTCGGGCCCTGGCTTCTCAATGAACCATTTTCTGGCTGGCTTTTACTGATTTCTCTGTATTGTCTCTGTTAATCATAGAATAACAACAACAATGAAATTATAATTCCAGTGTGTCAGCTATGGACTAAGTACTTTATACAAATTATCTAATTCAGCCCTTAAGTAATCTTAAGAGAAGGTGCTAATACTTTTCCACTTTATCAGTGAAAAAAACTGAAACTCTCTCAGGTAAAGGAACTTGCTAAAGGTCCCACAGCTGGTAACTGGTGAGGCTGGGATTTAAACTGAGGTCTGTCGGCTCCCAAATCCCTATTTTTAATCCTGTAGCATTAGTAGAAACCTCTGACGTCAATCCATCCCCTTCCTTTTATAATCAGAAAACAGAAGCTCAGGAAGGGCAGGTGATTCACCTAAGATCTCATGGCATGAAGTGCTGGGGCGACTGGTGTTCCTTCCCCTCTACCACATTTGGGGCTGAGGACCAGGTTTTCTCTTTTAGGCCTATTTCCCAAACTCTGCAGAAGTCTTAAAGAGTTGTCCTAGCTCCCTGAGAACAGTTCTAAGGAGCTCACAGTCCACTTCTGTCCCCTCAGCCTGGGTCTGGGTAGTGCAGGACCCTTCCTACTCCTTGCTTTTCCAAAGTGCCTACCCTGGCATTCGTCGAAGTAGACTGCAGAAGGGAAACTGTCCTGGGTGAGGCCAGGGCATTCCAGCCAACTGGGAGATGGGAGGTAGGGAGGGGAGCATAAATGATATGCTGAGCCTCTGGCTTTAAAACTGGTTTATCAGGTGTCATTTGTCCCTTAGAAACTATATCAAATATTCCAAGTCCCTAGACTGGGAAGGGGTAGGGCAGAAGAAGGTTCTTAAGAGGCAGGAGTTACAATAGCAAGAACAGTCACTACCTACCATTGAGGACTCATACTTTCTCTACGTTATTGCTGATCTCATGGTAAAATCAGCACCATTCTACAGGGGAGGAAACTGAGGCTCAGAGAAGTAAAGTAACACCAAGGGTCACTGCACACCCATTTATGGGACAGTGCAAAAAGAGCCCAGAGACCTGGGTTCCTACTGCGTGACCTCACGCCATAAGCCTCCCACTCTGATTTGAGGTTCCCGTGTCTATTCTGAAAGGGACTTGGTGGTCAACATCTGTCTTATGATCCAGGAAGCTCAGAGATCTAGCTCTGCCCTGACCATGGGGCCACCAGTGATACAGGACATCACACTTACTGTTCTTCCAAGTACCAGAAAAAAGGGCCTAATTAACAGCTTCCAGGAGGGAAAAAATAAAGCTACACATTTTCCAAATATTTGTCCCTGTCTCAGAGCTGCTGCTGGCTTTGGCCTCCAGCCAGGGGTGGGGGTAGGGGAATGGAGGGGAGGGAGCAACACTAGAGTAGGGAGTAGGAGGATGCCTAGGCCTGAGGCCAAGAGGGGCAAGGGCCAGGAGTGGGGAGCCAGCTTGGCAGTGGGCCAGGACCCCTCTGGAGACTTGGTCTTGCTTCTTAATCTTTCCCTTCCATTCTTGGTCAGAATGCCTGCCAGGAGGGACAAGGGAAGCAGTGGGTGGGGCTGAGGAGATTGAGGAGTCCAAATAATGATCATTTAATTAGAGCTGTTTTTCTTTCTTAATGCATGTGCATTACATGTAGACACTGGGCTAGGCCCTTTGTAGGGATTATCTTATTGAAGCCTCCGCCCTTTCCCTGTGACAAAGGCCTGCAGTCCTCATTTGTGGTGGAGACTGAGGGGCAGAGAGGCCAAGTGAGTGCTTACAGGCCACACTGCTGTCAGTAGCAGGGCTCACAGGGAACCCAGGCTGCTGACTCCTGAGAGAGAGGCAGCCACTCGGTCTGGCTTAGGTGGTGGTAAGGAGGGGAGAAGGCAGAAAGATGGGGAAGGAGCAGGGTGGGAAGGCCCTGGCAGTCTCAGTGAGCAGAACAGATAGCTGTGAGGGTGCAGGAAGGAGGGGGGAGAGAGCCAGTGACCATCTCCAAAGCCCTGCCTGATGTGAACCCTCCTTCTCCACCCAGTCTCATCTCCTATCACTGCCTGCCTCTCCCTTTGTGCTCCAGCCCTACCAAACAACAGTGCTCATCCACCCTAGGCACATTACAGAGCTCAAGCCTTAGCATATGCTGTTCTCCAGGCCTGGGAGGTTGTTCTATCCATTGCCCGCCTAGAGAGTTTGTATTTATCCCTCAAACTCCAGCATAGCTCTTTTCTCCGATGCCTAGAAAGAGTTAACCACCTGCTCCCAGGGCTCTTTCTGCATGTAGTGGTTTGTGCTCCCTAAGGGGCAGGAACCCTGTCCGAGTCACCTTTGTGCCCCCAGAACCTAGCACAAGTCAGTGCTCAATAAACGTTTGTTGTCTCTAATTCCCTTTTATCACTGAGTCATTGAGGCAGGCAAAACAGGTTTTCTTATCCTCACCGTCAAAGCAAAGAAAAGGAGGGCAAGAGAGAGGGAGTGACTTCTCAGATCACACACACTTTCAGTGACACCGGTAGGCCTAGAACCTGGCAGCTCCTGCCCGGCCCCACCCTAAAGAGGTCTCAACCCTGCCAGACCCACCACGGTTGGTACACTGGACCCCCAGGATGGGAGTGGGGCTCCCCCCAGTGTCCACCTCAGACACTGCCTAGGGAACTGAGAAGCAGATGAGTGGCTCCCCCCCACCCCGCCACACACCCAGCTCTGGCTCCTCCTCCCAGACATGTCCCTCAGCCAGAGACCACAGTGGGCCCCATCCCCCCAGACTCCAAGATCTCACTCTCACCTCTGCCCTGGGCTGCCTGCCCACTGCAGTTCATTATCATGTCCTGCC
>NW_003852579.1:2733007-2740424 GCF_000181295.1 Otolemur garnettii
TGTGTCCCCCCCAAGTACAGTTCATGTCTCTGTACCTTAGTACAGGCATTTCCTTCCACTAGGAATGTCCTTCCCCCTGCTCTCTGCCTAAGAATACCTATTCACACTTCAGTACATCAGTCAAACGTGGAGTTGGTGGTTACCGTGTCTTTCCAGACTCTGTAGTGTACTACTCTTGTAGTACAGAGTACAGGGGCAAGGACTATAGATTTATCTCTGGGTCCCATGCCAAGCATAGGGCCTGGCACAGAGTAGGCATGAGTAAAAGCAGAAGGGAAGGGACGTACGTTCTTCCTTCTGAGAGGCCACCTCCCTCCCTTTACCCCTACTCCATTGCTATCTACCTATCCCCAACAGTTTCCTCCCAGATCTGGTCTCTACTATCCAAAAATAATATTCATAGTTATAATAATCATTACTACCATTTATTGAGTGCTCACCATGTAACTCATTTTTGTTTAAAGAAGTCACTCCAGAGAATATTTATTTATACAGAATCTCACTATATCACCCTCAGTAGAGTGCCACAGTGTCACAGCTCACAGCAACCTCCAACTCTTGGGCTTAAGCGATGCTCTTGCCTCAGCCTCCCAAATAGCCGGGACTACAGGCACCTGCCGCAACACCCAGCTATTTTTTTGTTACAGTTGTCATTGGTGTTTTAGCTGGCCTAGGCAGAGTTTGAACCCACCAGCCTCGGTGTATGTGGCCAGCACCCTACCTACTGAACTACTAGCACCGCCCTAACTCATTATTTAATCCTCATGAAAACCCTAAGGATTCAGGTAGGTTCGTTAATTATCCTCATTTTATAGGTAAGAAAACTGAGGCTCCACGAGGTTAAATCTCTTGCCTAAGGACATACAACTCATAAGCAATACATACAGGATCCAAAGCCAGCTCTGTCTCATCCTCAGGCACTATGCTATCCCTATCCAGCCTTCTCCTGCTTTCTATTATCTTCCCTCTTTGAAACTCTTAGAGTAGGGGATGCAGTAGGTGTGGGGGTGTTGGATGAATTTATTCACCCCCCACAAATACCCCACTAGCTCCCACCAACCCTGTGCTCAGCATTAGAGATGGACAGAGAGAACTCAGATGTAACAGAGAGAACTCCTCCTTGGAGGAGATAAGAGCATTTCACACTAAGAATGTGGGCTTTAGGTTGGGTGCCCATAGCTCAGTGGTTAGGGCACAGGCCACATGCATCGGGGCTGATGGGTTCAAAACTGGCCTGGGCCTACTAAAACAAACAAACAATAGCCAGGCATTGTAGCAGGCACCTATAGTCCCAGCTACTAGGGAGGCTGAAGCAAGAGAATCCCTTGAGCCCAAGAGTTTGAGGTTACTATGAGCTATGACACCATAGCACTCTACCAAGCACAAAAAAGTAAGACACTGTCTCAAGAAAAAAAAAAAAGAATTTGGGCTTTGGAGTCAGCAGACTTGGATCTGGACCCCACTCCTAACTAATCACGGGTGCTGGTAACCCACTTGATTTATCCAGTTCAAGGGCAGTTCTTTCATCCTCAAAGTGGGGATGATAATGCCTACCTCAGAGACTCACTGGGAATACATGCAATAACATGTCTGAAGTAGCATATACACTAGTCTGAGAAAGAGCATGACCCCATCTCCACAAAAAATAAGAAAATGAGTCTGGTGTGGTGGCATGCACCTGTAGTCTCAGCTACTCAGGTAGCTGAGGCAGGAGGATCACTCCAGCCTAGGAATCTGAGGTTACAATGAACTATGATGATGCCACTGCACTCTAGCCCCGAAGACAGAGCAAGACCCTGTCTTAGTCAATCAATCAATCAATCAGTAACAGTAGCATATAATAATCAGCCCCACATATAAGAAACAACTGCTAAATGGCACTAATACACATGATGACTAGAGCCTCTCGGGATCTGTAGGCCACAGTAAGGTCTAATTTTCCAGGGCCATCCCTGGAACCTCCCCCACCAGAGCTAAACAGTAATACTGATAATAAAGCCTAATCTGCCCGTTTTCTAATTAAACGGTTCTTCAAGGGAAGTGTCCTTTATTAATTCTCTTTCACAGATGAGGCAACTGAGACAGAGAAGGTTTGTACTGAACCAAGTCACATGGCTAAGGGGAGACTGAGCCGCCACCTCCACTCAGCAGTTTCACACTGGGCAGAGCCCAGCCCTCATCCCAGAGCCCTGGCCCACCTGCAGGAAGTTCAGGGGCTCCTGATTTCCAGATTCTAGTTCAAGCTGGGTGGGAAGTTAAAAGTGGGAGGAAGGATCCCAAAAGAGGGATACTTAGTCCCCTCTCAGGATAAGCCCAGGGTGGGGAAGAAACCAACAATTACCGAATGGGCCCCTGTGCTGGGCACTTCTCATTGGCTCCCTTTCATATCCATGTGGGGAAAGGGTTGTGACATATTATGCTACAGATGAGATCTCTAAGACTCAGAGAAGTTCATGACCTATCCAGGGTCACATAGCCAGGAAAGTGGCAGTACGGAGGGCAGAGTCTCTCCTCTCCCTGCCTTCAGCCCCACACCCTCCCAGCCAGCTTCTTTTCTGATGAAAATAGAGGCCCTGCCACTCCCTTCCCAGGAAGCCCAGTTGCCTAGGCCTCTCTCTGCTGATTGATGCCTGCTTGATACTTGGCCCGTCACTCAGTTCAGAGGACCCAGAGCTCATTTTAACAGAGCCCTGGCCCCCAAGGAATTCATAGTCTAGTGAACTCATGTTCAGTGAACCCCTACTATGCTGGATGCTTCATATCCATTAGCCATTTAATACAACACAAAGCACATTGAGAGGTGCACAGTAGATGCTCAATAAATGCCGTCATTTGGAAATATTCATTGAGCACCTTCTAGGTGCTGCTATATCCTAAATGCTGAAGATACAGTAGTGAATAGATGAACAAAAATCCCTGCCCTCAGGAGCTTCCATGAATAAAAGAACAAATAGTCTTGTGTCTCACGGGTATTAATATTCTCATTTTACCAATGTGAAACTGAGACGCAAAGAGCCACTCAACTGCAAATGGCAGAATAAGGATTCTATTCCAGCCCACTCTGCCCCAAAGACTTTTGCATTGTATCATGTAACCAAAAAATTGTGCTAGGTTCCTAACTTCAAACCAGTGCCCTCTCTCAGCACTTCCACGACCAGTTCTGGGCCTCCCTTTATGCCTCCCAGGGGCCTCAGAGACGCAGGACATAAAATAGAATCAGCTCATGTGGCAGTCATTAAGTCAAACCAGTACTCACCCAAGAACAGCCGTTGGGGTCAGGTAGCAGGTCAGGAAGAGGCCATGGAGCCATCGCCGCGGAAGCACATGAAAGCAAAGGATAGCAGTGAGACACAGAGCACAACCAACAAACAAGCTCCTTAGGGCCCCCTCTTCAGCCAGGGCCTGGGTCAGCAGGGACTCCTACCCCTCCTTTGCCTCTGGGACAAGCACCCTCCTAGTCAGTTACAATCTGATAATCCACCCTGAGCTCATCAGGACTCTCAGTGCCCCTCCTCCAATAGAGGCAGCAGGGTCCCTATGGGACAAACATTAACTAAGCAGCTATTGCGTGCCAGGGGTTGGGGATACAAATTGAAAAAGACAGATGTGTTCCCTGACCTAATGGAGCCTACAGTGCAGTGAAGAGGCAATTGTGTAAATAAATAATTACTGAATTACAACTGTGATGAGTGCTTCAAGGAGACTTAAGAACTTGGGCAGATCCAGACGCTACCATTTACAGCTCTACCGTTTATGACATTGGGACCATTTTTAAACTTCTTTATGTCTCATTTATCTCTCTGTAAAATGGGGACAGTATTAGTATCCAACCCACAGGGTTGGCATGAGGATTACATGAATTAATATAGGTAAAACATGTAGAACAATGCTTGGCACACAGGGAACTGTGTTAGCTACTATTATTACAGGGGGCTCTAGGCATGAGTTCTAGGGACCTTGCATGGGTGAGGCCACCACCTACTTGCCAGAGTTGCTGTAGGGATTAATGGAACAATGAGATGAAGTTGAACACAATGCCTGGTACATGGTAACTATTCAGTAGATGGTGGAGTTATTCCTAGGGCTGTTCTCCAGCACAGCCCCATGGCCAAGCATCTCAACAAGGGGCAGTCAGAAGTGCCCCCCCATCCCAAACACACACTCGGCTTTGGACTGAGAGATAATCAGCAGCAGCCACATTCTCACCTGATCCTATAGAAGGGCATGGAGTTGCCTTTAACCATCACAGTAATCCAGGAAGTAGATAAAGGAGAAATTATCACTAGTCCCATTTTACAGATGAAGACAGTGAGATAAAGAGACTCCTCTATATGTGTCCTTGGATGTGGCACTTCATGTCTCCAAGCCTAGTTAAGTGGCCAAACCAGAATTCTAGCTCCCATCTGCCTGGATTTTGTTCTCCAGGTTTTCCCTTGCTTTCTTCCTTAGGCCTCTGGGTCTGGGCAGCACTACTGTGCAGCCCCAGACAAGCCTTTGAACCTCTCCAACCTCAGTCCTTTCATCTAAAATAGTTGTTGTCCAACAGCTAGCCTAGGAGCCGAACTGTTCCTGACCCAGGCTCTTCCACCACAGACTCAATTGCTACCACCCCAACCCCTTCAATAACCCTTTACCTTATCACTCACCTTAGCCCCTGACCCATGGATCAAGGAATGTCTGTGTTCATTTAAACCCACGTTTTCCAGATGGGGAACTCTGGCCAATACCCAAAGTTGCCTTGCAGTGCCCAGCTCTTGCACCTGGGCAATAGTTGGGTGGGGCTGGCCTTCTAGGGAAACCCTTGGTGTTCCCTGACCTGCAATTTGCTCCCTCTATCCCTTTCCCCTTATGCTGGGCCCAGGGAACACCCAGCATGGGTGGCACGGCTATTCCTCAGTTAACTGGACCTGAACATACCAGAGCTCAGAGAGCAAGGATCAGGCAGTTCCACAGGTTAAGGGCTGAAGAATGTGGGTACCTGGCTCGGTGCTTATAGCTCAGTGGTTAGGATGCCGGCCACATACACCAGGGCTGGCAGGTTCGAACCTGGCCCAAGCCAGATAAACAACAATGACAACTACAACAAAAAAAATAGTCAGGCATTGTGGTGGGCGCCTGTAGTCCCAGCTACTTGGGAAACTGAGGTAAGAGAATCACTTAAGTCCAAGAGTACGGGGTTGCTGTGAGCTGTGACACCACGGCACTCTACCAGGGGTGACATAGTGAGACTCTGTCTCAAAAAGAAAAGAACAAAACAAAACAATGTGGGTATCTCAGTACCCATAGGGTGAAGGCCCCCCTCCCTTAGTCAAGTCTGGGCTTTGAATTTGGACCTAAGTTGAAATCCCAGCTCAGCTACTTCCTAGCTGTGTGATTTTGGTCAAGTCTATTCATCTCCCTAAATACCTATGAAACTGGGATAATACTTCCCTCATGAGATTAGAAGGATTAAATGAGTTAGTACTGCATATTAAAGGCTTAGAACAGAATGCTGTGTACAGTAAATGCTTAAGAGAGGCTCTAATTATGATTATAGAATAGAGGCCAAGAACAGAACTTGTGGCCCTATCACACTCAACCTTGATCTTGCCCCATGGGGTGAGGATAGGGATAGACAAAGTCTCAAAGCAGGTACTGAGGCTATAGCCATGGGTGCTGGAAGACCTGTAGAGATTCTAGGGTAGAGGTTCTTAATCTGTGGGTCACGACCCACAGGAACTGTATTAAAGTGCTGTGGCACTAGGAAGGTTGAGAACCACTGCTCTAGGGTCATCTCCCCTACCCGGTTCACAGAAAGTTACATTGAGACCTAGGGAGAAAAGTGACTGGCCCAGATTATAATTGGAGTAGAATCCTTCCCCTTCAAAAAACATTAGAGTCTTAGGCCCTGGGGAAGTTATGAAGCCCCTCCCCAGACCCACTGTGCAACCCTCAAACAAATCTTGGGCCACCACAACCTCTATGGTGAGCCCTTTGTGAATATCCCATTTAGTTTTGTGATTGGAAACATATATATATGGCACACAGTAGGTACGCAAGGCTTAGGGAATAACCCAGTGAAGTTCATCTCTGGTTCTACACCTCTGCTCAGACTTCCTCTCCAGGGGTCTCTGCTTGCATCTCTCCTCTTCTCTCTGACCCCAGCCTCTGTGTCACCCAGCAGCCCAGGTCCAATCAGCTGAGCCTGGCTCTAGCCAGCAGAGCTCTGGGCCTCCGTGGGGCCTGCATAGCGTCAGCATCTTCCCAGCCAGACTGGGATGTTCCTGCCCAGGACAGCCAGCCAGGCTCCTGGCCAGGGTCCACTCTGCAGACAGGGTACTGGCCTAGCCCTGCCAGGGTTCCACCCCTACTGGTCTTGGGAGTGGAGCAGCCTAAGAGCCCTGGGAGCTTCTTTTGGCTCCTGGGGCCTATAAGAGGGAGGCCAGCCTGGACTAGGTAGTACAGGAGTGGGCCAATCAGGAGACAGCCATGTGTGGGCTTTTTTGCCTCAATGAGTGTCACCCACACACCCAGACACTCCACCCATGTGCCATGTTGCTGGGACCTGGCAGACCCTGTCTGACTTTCCAGTATGCACAGGGGAAACCTCAGGGCTTCCCCCACTCCATTCCTTTCTTAACCGCCCCCCCCCCCCCACTGGCCTGCTCTCAGACTAGTTCCTCTTGTCACAGCATACTTATTGCTTCACTTGATTCCACTAATATAAACTCTGGATTATTGACCAAGAGGAACCAGGGGCTTCCTTGCTATGTAGCAAGGAAGTGGCAGGGTCAGGATTCAAATCCCCTGCATGCAAAGCCTGCAGGGCACTGGATATCCCCTTCCCTGCTTCCTCTCTGCTCCCTACAGTCTGGCTCCCTTTCTCCTTAAATCTTCTACTTTCTTCTGCAAAGTCTCCCTTCCCCCACTTCCAGTCAGAATTAATAACTCCCACCTCACTCCTGCTATAACACCTTATTTACAGCTATTTCTGAGGTGTCTCTCTCTCTTGACACTCAGAAGGGCCTTCAAGACAGGGAGTGACTCCAGTAAGTGCTCCTAGACCTGACAGTCTGTCACTTCTATCTTCACCTCCCCCTCTTCCACATGTAAAAGTCTCTTTGGCCTCCTCCTGCTGATCCCCTCCGCACCCCTGCCTCCTGCCAAGACCATCCTCTAGGCCTATAACTGGGATGGAGGTCGGGGGCTTACTGTGCCAGTGCTCTGGCCCCTCCTCCTCCCTTCAATAGCTGCAGACCTGACCCTGAGGTGACACCAGGCAGCTCTCACAGGGACTTCCAGTTGCCCGAAGCCCAGCCCCAACCAGTGTCTCTCTAAGCCTCTTCCTTCTAGAGAAAAAGGCTCCAGGGGCGGAAAAGGGGTGGCTTTTTGCCCCAGTCCAGGAATTTGAGGGGTTACATTCAGCCACTCCTTCCCA
>NW_003852579.1:2740615-2748113 GCF_000181295.1 Otolemur garnettii
TAACGTGTAGGTAAGGGTGAGACAACTATTGGGGAAAGACAGAGAGGATAGAGACAGGGAAAGACGGGGCTACACGGAGATAAGAGATAGAGAGAACCCAGGGATGAGAGCGAGCAGGAACCCGACCCGGACACAGACCCAGGAGACCAGAAACAGAGGGAAGTCCCCTAGACCAAACCTGGCAGGGAGTGTGTGGGGCTGGGGCGGCCACCGGAGGGCCACCCTGGCGGGCAGAGCCAGCGACCCAGCTCGTGGGTCCCTGGGTCCGGAAACTCAAAGTCAGTTATGTAAGGACCAGAGCGGGGCGCGGGGCTCCGGGCCTGGGTGCCCCCTCCCGCTGCGCGCCGCCCGCCCGCTCCAGCCCGCGCTGCGGCGGCCCCGGCAGGAGCATGCGGGGCTGGGCAGGGCGGGGTTGGGGGGGGCAGCCTTGGGCTGCGCGTCTTTGCAGAGACTCGCCCACAGGGACCGAACCCAGGACCCCTGTCCCAGACAGCCAGGATTCGGACGTGTCTAGCTCTGACCCGAGCTCCCGGGCCCCCTCTCCTGAAGCCTGTGCTGCTCCCCGCACCCTAAACTTCCAGACACCCAGGCCCCTCTGAACCCCAAGTTCGGACTTTGGAATCCGGGACCCTTAGACCTTGGTCTCCCCTCTCCCGGACAGTCCCGGCGCTTAGGAGTGGCTTCTTCTGTCCCTCCCCCCCGTCCCTCCCGGGAACCGGGGGTCACCCCCTAGGCGGTCGACCCCTAGGCGGTCGACCCCCGGGCGGTCCAGGCTCACCTGGGCTGGACAGGGCGGGGACCTGGCTAGGCCGGGCCGGGCCGCGTTCTAGCGCTGCGCTGCTCTCGCCCTTTAAGAGGTTCCTGCCACTTTGCCCCGCCGGGGGCCTCCACCTGCACTGACAGGGCAACTCTAACGTGAGGCCCCGCCCCCGAACCGGGAGGCCCTCCAATTGGTGCAGGCAACTGCCAATCAGCGGGGCGCGGGGAGGACCCGGCAAAGAAATGAGAGTGTCTCAACCGGGAAGGGGTGGGGGCTGCAGGTGCGGCCTGCTCTGGAGGGGACAGGTAGCCTGGGTCGGCCTCCCCACCCCATCAGGTCAGGGGAGGGAAGGTTGGGAGCTGCTGGATTGACTGGTGCGGTCTCTGACGTCATGTGGCAAAAGTATTCTGAAATTTGCCACGTGGTGCTGCCCTAAGGGTACTAGGTAGGAACGGGTTGATCTTAAGGGATTCAGGGAAAATGACCCTGGTGAGACTCACCTGGGTAACTTGTCCCAGCATTTCATCCTGTATGACCTTGAACAAGTCACTTCTCTGAATCTGAGTTTCCTCCACTATAAATCTTTCAATGTTTTCCTGAGAATTAGCAGGGTATGTTAAACGTCAAGCACAGGTCTGATACATAAGGCATTCAGTAAATGTGAGTTCTGGTTCCTCTCATGCCTCTCTTGCCCCTCTTCTCAGTGACTTCACCCCTCCTGATGGTCCATCCCATCAGCTCTGTAGGGGGCTCACATAGTCACTGGTCCAAGACCCCTCCCCTCTATGTCATTTCAAACCTGTGCTAGCCCTCCTAGGGCCAATATTGGGGAGCCCACCACCTCCCAAGGGGCATTTTTCATTTTAAGCCATCCTGAGACTACAGAGACTCTTCCTCAGATTAAGGCCAAATCTAGGACTTGCTGCGCACTGAGAACAAGCCTAATCCCTCCCTCTTCCATGTATAGGAATCACAGAATCATACATAGACTATTTCCAATCTGGAGCGGCATGGAGAAGTAATCCTTTCTTTGGACAAATAGGGAAAACTGCGGCTCACTAAGGACAAGTGACTTCCTATGAAATCCTTTGAGTTTATGACCTCCCTAATAAATGGGCTAATGAGCCTGCCAGTGTTCCAATCCCCAATGTTGTCACTTACTGGCTGTGTTACTCTGTGCAAGTTACTCTCTCCAAGACAGTTTCCTCCTCTGCAAAATGGGGTTAATAAATATTTTCCTCAAGGGTTGCTGTAAGAATTGCATGAAGTAATCCACATAATATAGTTTCAAGTTAATTATCCAGTAAGTGTTAGCATTTACATTTATTATGATTATTGATGTTATTGTTCTAGCAATACACAAATAAAATAAAAGTCATAGATTCATTTCCTGCCCCCTAAATTCTCTGAGTCAGGTCCTGTTTTATGCTTTGAGATCCCAGCCTTCAAGGAAGTCATAGTCTAACAGAGGGTCACACCAAGCCCCCTAGACCTGGAGGAGAATGTTTTCTGATAGAGAAATATCCCAGAGAAGCTTTGCATCTTTGACAGAAAATCCAAACACACAAAATGCTTTCAGTCCCTAGCCATGTCAACCCCATGGGAAACTTGGCCCCCATGCAGCCAGACTCTCAAGCATACTGACATACCTTTCACTTGCCTACACACTCACCAGCCCACCAGGCAGTATTGCCCAGTGGTTATGGGTTGGGAATCTGGAAGCTGTTGATTCTGGGCTCTGTACTTAACAGCTATGTGCTTTTGGACAAACCACTTCCCCTCTGGGGTAAAATGGGATTAAGAATAGTAACAATTTTATAGTGATGTTTAAATGAGAGTATGTAAAAATATATATGCAAATACTCAATGGTCTAGTTTTATTTTTTAATTTCTCCCACATGTGTTCAACATGCCCAGGAGACAGCAGTCTGTGAGTTCCTTGACTTGGCCTCTGCAAGTAGTGGCTCCTGCCCCCACTGGCACCCTCATTCCTGACTCAATCAAAGGGCAGAGAGGAGGAAAACACCCCAGCAGTCCTGTGGATTGGTCTGTTCTAAAGAGCTGCTGTAGGCCCTGCCCCCTCCCTGTTGGGGCAGGCACGTGGCTCCAGTTATGTTGGGCTGAGCTGCCCGTGGGTGACTCAGCAGCACCAGCGCCTGCCCCAGCCTGATAAGTGTATATATGTGTGTGTGTTGGGGGTTGGGGGTGGACAGGGAGGGCTCTGTGTTTCTGAGTTTGTACATGGGGAGTACATCTGGGAAAATGTTTGTAATCTTGTGTATCTCCTGTCTTTGTGTATTTGTATGTGTGTGTGTGTGTGTGTGTGCATTGGTGCTTGTGTGGGTGTGCCTTCTTGTGAGTTTGTATAGAGGGTGTGACTTTGTGTCTGTCTGTGTGTCCTATAAACTGGTTGTGGCTGGGCCCCAGGCCCTGGGAGCTAGAAAGCTCTGCCCAGCCCTCAGGGCCTCTCTACCCAGGCACCAGTGTATGTGTGTATCTGTATAGGGGAGGGTGGATGAAGGTGGCCTTGTCAGTCACTGCATGGGGGAGGCTAGCACTGCCTGGACATCAAGCATCTTGCCCCACTTCATTGGCAGAGGCCCCACCTCCTTTCCCAGATCACAGGGAGCAACCTCCTATGAGCAGCTCACATTTAGTGATCCTGTCATTGTACACGCATTCTCTCATTTGATCTCATTGAATCATCACAGCCAGAAGTGTTCTGGAGGGGTCAGAGGCTCAGAGAACTAAAGTGACAGCCAAACATCACACAGCTAAAAGTATGTGAAGGTGACAGGCAGGGGGCAGCTTTCCTCCCTAGACTGAGCACCCAGTTCCCTGGGGCCTGTGGGGGACTGATAAGCTCCGGGTGCAGAGGAAGGAACCTGTTTGCATCTCCTTTTCCTCCTCTGAGAAGGCCTGGCCCTCTGGCCGACTCCTTATCCTGCCAGAGCCTGGGCACTGCCACCAGTTTCTAATGGGCTTGAGCTGGGTGATAAAGAGGCCAGGAACAGAGCGGGGTGGAGGTGGAGAGTGCATATATAGGAGCATCTTTGTCTTTATTGAGCACATTAGTAAAAGTTGGCCAATACCCTACTCACTCCAAGGGGGATGAGAGTCACAAGACCAAGCCACAAGATATGGTAGAGAGGGAGGTGGGCAAACTCAGGCCTGAGGCAGGGGGTATAGCAGTTGCAGATTAGAACCCCAATTCCACCATATAGAGGGTATTGTCTCCCTTCACAAGGCCTGCCTTTCCCAGCCTCAAGACACTGGAAGGGAAAACCATTGGTTGTAAATTGTGAGTTGCTCTCCATTCATAACAGACATTCCTGCTGTGATTCATGGCCTCCCATGAGGAAGGCCCTAACATACACAACTGTGTACCCAAAGCTCATACAGAGGAAAGTGATTCCATCTGAGGGATGGAATAGAGAAAACTGTCCGGAGGCCGTGACCTCCCAGCTAGACTTTAAGGATGGTTGGAACCTGTTGCTAACATCTATAATCTTAGTACTTTGGAATGCTGAGGGGGAGGTAGGAGGATCTCTTGAGGTCAGGAGTTCAAGACTAGCCTGGGAAACATAGTGAGATTCCCGTCTCTAAAAAGAAAAAGTAGCCAGATGTGGGGGTGTACACCTGTAGGCCCAGCCACTCCGAAGGCTAAGGCAGGAAAAGAGCCCAGGAGTTTGAGGTTGCAGTGAGCTATAATCTAGTCACCACACTCTAACCCACCTCCCAGGGGAGGAGCCATCTCCAGAAGGCCCTGTTGAAACAGCAATTGGTTGTCAGTGATTGTTAGCTTATTATATCTGCTGAGTGTTTCACTAACCTGTTCCCATGAGCTGTGCCTATTTTACAGATGAGTAAAATCAGGCAGAGAGAGGTGTAGTGATCTGCTCACTGTCACACAGCCAGTACATTACTACACAAGGCCAGGAGCCGCTATTGGCAGGGAAGGGCAGGAAAGAGCTGAGAGGACTGTGTAAGGACAGCTAAGATGCTGGCTTCCTTGGGATTCTGCAACCTGGGTGCAGTGGGCACCAGGGTGAGGGAACAATGGTGTCTGTCGCCCCCTTGAGGTCATGAAGCTGCTGGGGCAGAGGTGCAGAGCTGAACCTTCCAGGCTGCCAGAGGGCTGAGAGCCTGGGCAAGTGAGGGGGGAGTGTCAGCCCAAGGTGTCAGATTCAAGGCAGGGGTTGTGGTGAAAGGAAAGGTGGTACTGTCTGAGTGGTACAGTCTCAACGGCAGCCTCTCAGCTTGCACAACTTGCAGTGAGACCCCAGAAGTGAAGTGTTTGCACTTCACTTCTTTTCTCCTGGCCTTTGAGGAGACAAAAGAGATCATCTTTTATTCTGTGAAGGCTGCTTACAGCCTTGATTCTCTCTTTGCAGTTAAGGAAGCTGAGGACCCAATGGGCAGAGCCAAGATTTAGGAGCCTGAAACTTATTTGGGTGCCTCCTTAAGAAAAAGAATACAAAATTGGAATACAAAAGGCTTAGAGCTCTTCAAAGGCCTGAGCACACAGCTGGGAAGGTGGGGGAGTCAGAGTGGAAGGGGACAGTGGGTTAGCCCACTGAGGTTAGTACTGTTCACTTTTCCAAACTGTACAGAGACATATGACCTTGTGAACACAAGGCCAGAGTCCCTTCTAAAGCCTGTGCAAGCGTGGAGCCACCCGGGGGCTGGCAGAGTAAAGTATGCAATCCTCTGCCAGAGATTCAGTAATTCTGAAGCAAGAGCAGGGTCTGGGTTTATCTCTCCCAACCCCAAGCAAGTCTTCCGCCCAGATCTCTTAGAGCTTCTGCCTGGAACTGAATCCAGACTTGCTGCTCCTCCTGCATGGCCACATCTTAAGGGCTGGGCTGCTCTAGCCAGGACTGCTTCGGGATCATCTGTCCTATCCAATCAAATCCTCTTTTGCATCCGGGTTTGGAGGTCTAATCTCATAAGCCACAGGAAGTCTCCTCTGCCTGCTCTTGCCTCCCCAGGCAGTGCCAGCTCTATGCTTGGCACCCCGAGGTCTTTGGTCAGCATGGAGTTGTTTGAGTCCTCACAGTGCTATCTGTCTACTGTTGCCCATGAGTGGCCAGCCCAGATGGACACATCCTGAGCCTTTCCTCTTGCAGCCAGGCCTGGGCTGGGTACTATGAGATAGGGCTTGAGAGACACAGAGAGTCCTCAGACCTAGTCCTTGCCCTTTTCTAAATATTTAGGCCCAAGAAGAACTTAGATATCAACTAGTCAAAGTGGTTGTCAAACTGTTGACAACAGAAGTCCGATGTATGCAACAGAGGGAAGTGGTTGTTATGAGTAAAGCAGGTGTATCGGGTGACGGGGGTTGGGGGGTCAATTTGTTTGGCCTCCTCCTGTGCTGCTCCCTGCTCCTCCAGTCCCTCTAAGGAACCATGGATCGGAACCATCGCTCTAGTTCAAGCTTTTTGTTTTAACAGATGAGAAGACTGAGGCCTGGCAAGGGTAAGAGACTTGACCAAGGTCATAGAACAAGGTAGTGGCTAAGGCTGGATTCAAACCAACATCTGCTTGACCTTAGGTTTGAGATTTCCTTGCTCAGCCTCTATACCAGACAGTTAGGGTGGCACCATCTCGTTCCACCCCTGACCTGCCTCTCCCTGAACCCTCACTCTGGATTCTCTATCCACTCACCAGAGCCAGGATGGTGAAGAGAAATGTCTAGAAGCCTATAGGGGTGGGAAAGCAAGGAACCTATTTGGAGCCTCCACCCTGGAATGCAGACAGGGACTGGACTTTTGTTTGTTTTGTTCACAGCTTATTTTCAGTCTAAGTACAGAGACTGCACACAATGTGTGTTAAAAATAAAATAATAGGGTGGCACCTGTGGCTCAAAAGGGTAGGACACCGGCCCCATATGCCGGAGGTGGCGGGTTCAAACCCAGCCCCGGCCAAAAAAACAATAATAATAAAATAAAATAAAATAAAATAAATAGTATTTGGCCAGGTGCAGTGGCTGACACCTGTAATCTGGTAGGCAGAGCTGGGTGGATTGCCTGATCTCCCAGGTTCAAGACCAGCCTGAGCCACAGTGAGACCGCATCTCTAAAAATAGCCAGGTGTTGTGGTAGACACCTATAGTCTCAGCTACTTGGGAGGCCGAGGCAAGAAAATCACTTGAGCCCACGAGTTTGAGGTTGCTGTGAGCTGTGATGCCATAACACTCCACCAAGGGTGACTAAGTAAGACTCTGTTTCAAAAAAATAATACTAAAAGGGCAGTGCCTGTGGCTCAAAGGAGTAGGACACCGGCCCCATATACTGGAAGTGGTGGGTTCAAACCCAACCCTGGCAAAAAAAAAAAAAAAAAAGAATAATAATAATAATGAAATAATAGTTGAATGAATGAATTTGAGGCTGCAGCTCAGGGTAGGGGAACTCATCCCTCCAGGTTGAACTTGTCTACTCTGGGTGGCCTCTGATCCCCTTGCGGTGGGGATCTGGGATGGGCTTCTTGCAAGTAGTAAATATTCTCAGTGTCTTCCTTCTCTTTCTCATCATAGCAGTGTCCTGACTATCAGAGGAAACCACTGTGTGACTTTGGGCAAGTCACTTCCCCTCTCTCTCTGAGTCTCCACGTCTTCACTTGTTAAAAATATTCACTTGAGGCTCGGCAACTGTGGCTCAAGCGGCTAAGGCGCCAGCCACATACACCTAAGGTGGCGGGTTCGAATCCCCAGCCCGGACCCGCCAAACAACAATGACG
>NW_003852579.1:2748565-2750623 GCF_000181295.1 Otolemur garnettii
TTTTTTTTTTTTTTTAACAGTCTTACTCTGTCACCCTGATGTAGAGTGCCGTGGTATTAGCCTAGCTCGCAACAACCTCAAACTCTTGGCCTCAAGCAATCCTCTTGCCTCCACCTTCTGAGTAGCTGGGACTACAGGTGCCTGTCACAATGCCCAGCTAGTTTTTTCTATTTTTAGTAGAGACGGGGTGGGGGGTATCTTGCTCTTGCTCAAGCTGGTGTCAAACTCCTGAGCTCAAGTAATTCACCCACCTCAACCTACCCTAATACTGGGATTAAAGGCATGAGTTACCATGCCTGACTCCAGTAGTTCTTTTTTTGTGGGTTTGTTTGTTCATTTGTTTGTGACAGTATCTCACTCTGTTGCCTGGGCTAGAGTGCAGTAGCATGATCGTAGCTCACAGCGGCCTCAAAATCCTGGATCCTCCTGTCTCAGCCTCCTAAGTAGATGGAACCACAGGCATACACCACCACACCCAGTCTTGAAAAGTGTTTTTAATTCTTTTTTATTTTTTTGAGACAGAGCCTCAAGCTTTCCCCCTGGGTAGAGTGCCGTGGCATCACGCTCACAGCAACCTCCAACTCCTGGGCTCAAGCGAGTCTACTGCCGCAGCCTCCCAAGTAGCTAGGACCACAGGCGCCCGCCACAACGCCCGGCTATTTTTTGGTTGCAGCCGTCATTGTTGTTTGGCAGGCCCAGGCTGGATTCGAACCCACCACCTTAGGTGTATGTAGCTGGCACCTTAGCCACTTCAGCCACAGGTGCTAAAGCCTTTAATTCTTTAAATCTAAAGAGCTATTAGGACTTTTTATATGCCAGGCACTACTTAAGACATATGGGATTGAGAAAACACATATTGTGTATTTAGATACACAATAGACAACTATTTTAAGTTGCACACAAACTTTATGGACACCCTGTACAACAGGGATACCAGTGCCTGACACCTGGTAACAGTCAGTCAGCGATAGCTCTCCACATCACCTGGCCGCACTCATTCATCCAGTTCTAGTGCACAGCTCTTAAGGCGGAGAAAGGCAGTGGGAACCAAATCAGGGTGCTGATGCATGATGTGGACGGTAGGTGGCAGCAGTGTCCGCAAAATGAGCCTCGTCTCTGTACACTTTGCCTAAGTTTCTAGCAGGCCGGGGGTTCAGCTGTGCTGTGTAGGAACGTGGGTGTTACCAACAAATGTGTGCTCCAGTGGAAGGTGTGCATACAAAGAAGTGCACGTGCAGGCCTGTAGTATACTGCATGTGTGCATGTGAATGTGAATGTGATGGGTGCCCAGAGTACCCAAGGTGTGGCGTGTGTAGGGGGATGACGTTGTGTAGTCAGGAGTGTGTATGTATGTGGATTCTGAGTCAGTGTAGGCCTATTTGAAGTGAGTGTGTGGTGCATGTGAACACCTCCACCTCAGTGCAGCACTTAAACTTTTAGGTCCTGGCCCCCTGGAGCATCTGATGAAAGTTTAGTTCTTGCAGTAAGGTATACAGTTTGTACCCCGTTTTGGAGGCCTTTGGAATCATCTATGGGGTCCCCGGGGTTTCCTCTCGGTCAGAGAGGAAATACACCCAAGTGTTAATAGAAGGGGGAACTATGGGTGAGTTTTCCCCCTTTATCCATGTTTATCTGGTTTCTCAGTTTCTTTGTTTTTATTAAATCATAAACATATAGATCATGTATACATTAATGCATTTATGGGGTACAGTGTGCTGATTTCGTATACAATTTGGAATGCTTACATCACTAGTTAATATATATCTCACCTCATTTACTTAATTATTGTGTTAAGACATTTATACTCTATACTTAATAGATCCTACATGTATCCTTGCAATATGCACCATAGGTGTGGTCCCACCATTCACCCTCCCTCCATCTGACCTCCCTCCTCCCCTCCCCTTCCCCCCTTCCTCCTTCATCCTGGGCCATAGTTGTGATCTATCTTCATATGAAAGTGTGAGTGATTGTAAATTGGTTTTATAATAGTACTGAATATGATGGATACTTTTTCTTCCATTCTTGAGATACTTTACTAAGTAGGATATGTTCCAG
>NW_003852579.1:2750698-2752411 GCF_000181295.1 Otolemur garnettii
TTTTTGGCCAGGGCCGGGTTTGAACCCACCACCTCTGGCATATGGGGCCGGCGCCCTACTCCAAGAGCACAGGTACCACCCAAGTCTCCATCTTTTTTAAGGCTGCATAATATTCCATGGTATACATATACCATAATTTGTTAATCCATTCATGGGTCAATGGGCACTTGGGCTTCTTCCATGGCTTGGCTATTATGAATTGAGCTGCAACGAACAGTCTGGTGCAAATATCTTTGTTATAAAGTGATTTTTGGTCTTTTGGATATATACCTAGCAGAGGAATTGCAGGATCGAATAGCAGGTCTACTTTTAGAACCCTGAGTATTCTCCAAACTTCTTTCCAAAAGGGACGTATTAACGTGCATTTTTACCAGCAGCGCAGTGGTTTCTCAGTTTCTATAATAAGTATATTTTACTTTGATACAGGACCAAGAAACCTCATAAATGTTATTTATTTTGAGGCAGAGTCTCAAGCTGTTACCCTGGTTAAAGTGCTGTGGCATCACAGCTCACAGCAACTTCAAACTCTTGGGCTCAAGCGATTCTCCTGCCTCAGCCTCCCAAGTAGCTAGAATTATAAACACCTGCCACAATGCCCGACTATTTTTTGTTGTTGTTGTTGCCATTGCTGTTGTTGTTTTAGCTGGCCCGGGCCCCTACCCACTGAGCTACAGGCATGACCCCTCATAAATGTTATTGAGGAAAAGAAAACCCCTAACATGCACACATATCACAGCATTACCCAGATGCGCTCACCCCTGCTGCATACACACAAGCACACTCACCTTCACAGCTGTCCTTCCCAGCCTTAGGAGTTGGCTCTGAGTAGAGCTGTCAGGCCTTTTGTAAAGTGTCCTTGACCTGAATCTCTGTGGCCGAGGGGTCAGCTTCATCCGTGCAGCCTGGCAGCCCTGCCTGCCCCTCCCAGTCTGCACTGAGGGGTGTTGAGATCCCAGTCTGGGCAGGACTGCCCGTCCACCTGGTACTCACCACCTTGGCCTGAGCAGGCCCCCAGGTAGGTAGCCCTTTGACTGAGGCCTTCCCTGAGACTAGGTCTCTGAAGGGAAACTGAGGCCTTCCCTGAGACTAGGTCTCTAAAGTGAAGCTGCCCCAGGGAGGAGGTTGGGGGCTCCAGGCCCTGGTGGCCTCTTAAGGGTCACATGTGGTAGGGAGGCAGGTCTAGGTCAGGAAGTAATTCCCCTCCAGAGAGTTATTTATTAACCATTAGGGCCAGCAACTACTTGAACACTGAGAGGTGGAGAAGGTCTCTCTGGATGTGAGGCTCTAGCTCCCAGCCCAGAGCTGCCTTGAATGCACACAGGGGAGGTTCGGGGTTTCTATGGCACAGGGATGGGGGGGTCACTGAGGGGCAGGGGATGAGAGCAAAGGGGGCATAGGAGAGGGGAGGAGGAAGAGGGAGTCAGTGGGAGCCCTGAGAGACATGTGGGATGGGCAGGGCTCTGGAGGACAAGGCATTATACTTAAATTGGAAGGGGGCACGCAGGGAAGAGGAAGAGCCAATTTGGAGGGTGGGGTAAGAAAGGGCAGCTGGAGGCCTAGATTAGTTCTGAGAATGCTCTAGGAAGTGGCTACACCTGCCTTGTATGTCCGTTTTTCACATCAAACTGGGGCTCTCTTTATTATTATTATTTTTAAATTCTATTTAAAAATTCTATTTAATATTATTTATTTATTTATTAAGTGTTTTGTTTT
>NW_003852579.1:2753377-2772242 GCF_000181295.1 Otolemur garnettii
TTTACATGGATGGAGCTGGAAAATATTCTTCTTAGCAAAGTATCCCAAGAATGGAAGAAAAAGTATCCAATGTACTCAGCCCTACTATGAAATTATTATTTTTTCGAGACAGAGTCTCACTCTGTTGCCCCAGGCTACAGTGCTGTGGTAACTTCAGCCTAGTTCACAGAAACCTCAAACTCTTGGGTTCAAGCAATCCTCCTGCCTCAGCCTCCCAGTAGCTGGGACTACAGGTGCCCACTACAATGCCCAACTAGTTTTCCTAGTTTTTTTTAGTAGAGATGTGGTCTTACCTGGGTGTGGTGATTCACACCCATAATCTTAGCACTCTAGGAGGCTGAGGCAGGTGGATTGCTTGAGCTCAGGAGTTTGAGACCAGCCTGAATGAGAATACTAAAAGTAGAAAAATTTAGGAGAGAACACTAAAAATAGAAAAATTAGCTGGGCCTTGTGGCAGGCCTTTTTTTTTTTTTTTTTTTTGAGACAGAGTCTTAAACTGTCACCCTGGATAGAGTGCCATGGCATCTTAGCTCACAGCAACCTTCAATTCTTGGGCTCAAGAGATCCTCTTGCCTCAGACTTTTCTATTTTTAGTAGAGATGGGGGGGTCTCACTTTTGCTCAGGTTGGTCTCCAACTCATGAACTTAAACAATTCACCTGCCTCAGCCTCCCAGAATGCTAGGATTACAGGCATGAGCCACCACACTGGCCTGGCAGTCTGATCTTGAATTCCTGAGCTCAAGTCATACACTGCCAGCCTCAGCCTCCCAGAGTGCTAGGATTATAGGCATAGACCACCATGCCTGGCTGAACTGGGGCTCTCTCTCTCTCTTTTTTTTAAGACAGAGCCTCAGGCTGTTGCCCTGGGTAAAGTGCTGTGGCATTACAGCTCACAGCAACCTCCAACTCCTGGGCTCAAACGAGTCTCCTGCCTCCACCTCCCAAGTAGCTGGGATTACAGGCGCCTACCACAACACCTGGCTATTTTTTGGTTGCAGCCGTCATTGTTGTTTGGCGGGCCGGGGCTGGATTCGAACCCGCCAGCTCAGGTGTACGTGGCTGGCGCCTTAGCCACTTGAGCCACAGGCGCCAAGCCTGAACTGGGGCTCTCTTAAGGACAAAGCTGTATCTCCCTTTGAGACAGGTATACACATCCCCTTGGCATGAAGGCATAAGTAGGCAGGTCTGTGTCACCCTCATACTGAGTATCCCCTCATAAGGAACCACAGAGGTAAGCAAAAGAAATAGCCAGAGACGCAGATACTGAGAATAGTGCTTACTTTATTGAAAAAACAGAAAGTTGGGTCGTTGGTGTCAAGATGGAATCTGGGGTACACAAAAAGCCAGGTGTTTCAGTCAAGCTTTGTTTTTGATGTGCCTGCCTCCCTAACCCCGAAGTGTGGCAGCTCCAATTACACACTTCCTCCTGTCTTTGGGCAAACACCCACTGGATTTTACCAAGAGATGTCTGTTTCTGGGATCAAGGAACATGAGGGAAATACCTCGGCTCTCTTCTAGAATGATGGAGTCCTCAGAACCCACCAACTCCTACCTCTGCCCCTCTATTGTGCTGAGGCCCAGAAAGGGACAGAGCCCTGCCCAAAATCACAGCAAGGAAATGGATAACAGAAAGTCTAAACTACATTCCTTGTCTCTTGCCTTGGGACTCATGCCAAGAGATTCTAGAAGATGAGCCCCATCAGATGGATGTCATCTGTATAGCACCAGCCTAGAGACTCTATCCCCATGATACAAAGGCTGAAAGGCCCTGACCTGTGCCAGGGCCAGAAAGTGACCTTTCTTCCTTTCCAGGCTGTCTCTGCACTTCTTGGGTCCCTGGGAGGGCAGTCCTGGGGAGGACAAAAGAGGACAGCTATTATGAAGAACCTGGAGAGAAGACATCCTCTTGAAAATTGATTCTCCAATGTGTACTGCCCCACCTTCTGGAACTCCAGGAGATGGTTAAAAGAGAAAGTCCTTTCTTCCTGACCTACCTACAGCATTAAGAAACATGGGTTGGAGCAGGCGCAGCCTAATACCAGATAATATTTGAAAAGCTCTGTTTGCTGAGCACTTGCTATGCACCAGGCACATCACTCATGCACTTGGTAGAAGAACTACCATGTGCCACTTGCATTTGCTCAGAACACTTCCATGACCAAAACAGAGAAGATCCTTCACTGACAGCCTCTTTATAAATTTTCTCAACTTCTTACCAGGTAAACGCTGTCATCCCTGATTGAGGAAATGGGCTTAGAGAGTTCAATGACTTTCTTAAGGTCACACTGCAGCCTGGCAGGCAGTCAGAAATTTACAGAGCAAGCAGGACTTCCAAGGCAGGGAGGGAATGGATGGAGAGAAGGACCTACTAAGGCCACAGCAGCTTTTGGGCTGGCTGGGCCTCTTCTGCCAAGTGATGAGGTATAGAACAGGGCACAGGGAATGCTTATCTGCATGACCGACAGATGGATCTGAGTCTCCCCGGGGCCTTCCATGTAATCACAGTGTTTTCTCCTGGGAGGCAGGAGAAGAAAAGCAGAGGAAGTGGACTTGACGGACCTAAGATGGGCCAATCAGTAACAAGCTATGTGGTCTTGGGCAAGTCATTCCCTTCTCTAGGCCTCAGTTTTCTCATCTGTAAAGTGGGGTAATGGTGATAATGCCTTCCTTGTGGTCCTGCTGTGATGACCGAGTTAGTCTACATGACTGGGCATGGGAGGCAGCTGCACATTGACCCACTGTAGTGCCATGATGGCGATGGCATGTGTGGAAGGGCTCTGTACTCCTGAAACAACTGTGGAAGGGTGGGGCTCATCCCTGGGGATGATGTGGGGGCCAGAACCTGGGCACCCCCCCATGCCACACTCTTCTGCATCAGTATGTCCATCCTGAGAGCCCTCACCAATCCCTCTCTAAAATTCCCATCATGAATTTCCAAACTGCCTACAATCAGCACCGCCCAGCCAGCTGTCCTAGTCTCCTAACTCCCAACATCTGCAAGCTCAGAATGGGAAACCAGGTCCTGACGCTCCTATCACTCTGCCCAGCATGTGCCCAGAGTGAAGTGAAGGAATAAATAACAAAGGAGAAGTGTGTATATGTGCTCTGCACGAGAGTGCTGAGACCAGAACCTTGGGCATCACTTCCAGGCTCTGGAGCCCCTGGGGCAGTTCCCAGTCTGGATGACAGCAATTCAATCCCAGGCGGGGCAGGCAGCCAGCCAGGAGCTAGGCCACCGGCTAGCGATCTGTCACTGAGAAAGAGAGGGGCTGGTCTTTGGACTATCCAACCCGGATCATTCTTCCAAGTCCTCTGAGGACACTGGTGGCCCCTCTCTACCTTGAGGAGCATTTCAAATTCCAAGCTAAGCGAACCTGCTGCCTCCGGCACCACATAGTTATTAGTGAATAGCCCTGTACTGAGGGCCTCCTATGTGCCAGGCACTTTAGTAGGCACTCTGCTCACAGCTTTCAGAGGGAGCTCTTGGAAATGAAGCAGCTTCCTTAACACCACGCTGCTAGCAAATGGCAAAAAAATCCAGCCAAACCAGGACTCTTGAGACTGACCCATTCCCTCATCTTAGAGTTAGGAGGAAACAGAAGCTCAGAGAGGGGAAATCCCTCACCTAGGACACAGGTCACAGGTCACACAGCCAGGTAGGTTCAGAGCTGAAATTTGAATTCAGGTTCGGGGACTGTCCCAGCCATATAGGAGACTGAACTTGGGGGCTCTAGCTTCCTCCCATCACCCTTGTGCCCTCCCTAACCCCATCCTCTTATGACACTTGACATTATCCATCACTCCCTCCCCCTGGGAACGCCCTCCTCCTCCAGTTTCCATGGCAGCATGTTCTCCCCATCCTCCTCCTGCTTCTCCAGCAGCTTCTCCCTCTCCACAGTGGCTCCTGGGCCTAGAAAGCATGGGGTCCCCAAGCTTTTTCGCTCTCATCATCACTGTCCATGAAAATTCATCTACTTTTCCCTTTAGGCCTCTAGCTCTGACCCTGCGTTGAAGCTCCATTGAGACAGTCTCACTATGTCACCCTTGGTAGAATGCATGGTGTCACAGTTCACAGCAACCTCAAACTCTTGGGGTTAAGCAATTCTCTTGCCTCAGCCTCCCAAGTAGCTGGGACTACAGGTGCCCACTACAACACCCGGCTATTTTTTGGTTGTAGTTGTCATTGTTGTTTGGTAGGCCCAGGCTGGATTCGAACCTGCCAGCTGCAGTGTATGCGGCTGGTGCCCCAGCCGCTGAGCTACAGGCACTAAGCCTTTTTAAATTTTTTTGAGATAGGATCTCATTCTGTTGCCCAGGCTAGAGTGCGGTGGTGTCATCATAGCTCACCACAACCTCAAACTCCTCAGCTCAAGCAATCCTCCTGCCTCAGCTTCCCTAAGTAGCTGGGACTACAAGTGCCCACCACAACACCTGGCTGATTTCCCTAATTTTGTACAGATGGGGGTCCTACTATATTGCTCAAGGTGACCTCAAACTCCTCAAGTGATCTTCCTGCCCTGGCTTTCCAAAGTGCTGGGATTATGAGGCACCACGTCAGGTCCAACTCCACTTTACAACAGTAACAATGCAAGGTGCTTAGAGCCAATTTAGGGGCTGGGCCCTACACTTACGCATATATTAAATCCTCACAATCACCATGAAGGAAATCCACTCTTCGAAGGAAACAGGTTCAGAGGGGGAAAGCCAAGATTTGATTCCAGCCTTAACCACAACGTCTATTACATCAAGAAGTTATGAAATTTCAGGACATTTTTAAAACCAAGAGCAAAACCTTCCCTCCTGCCTAGAGAAAAAAGAATGGAAATTTTGGAGGAAACATACCTACTTTGCAGTTTTAAGAACCCTGTGATGATCTAGAATTACACTGTCAATTTCAAGCTTTAAAATGCATCATGCATAGTACATTTTGAAATTGAAGATTTAGAGAGCTTCAGGAGGAACAAAAGTTCATAGAAAATTGCCCTTTTCCTTCAGATTTTTCCATCTGGTTTTAAGTCTTCAAAAACCTCATCGTAGGTTTCCAGCTATTAAGCCCTTTCCACATTCAGAGATGCCTGGAATTAACTGGAAACTTAGATCCTGGAATTACACTGCCCTGAGTTCTGCCACTACCAACAGGCTGTGTGACTCACAGGCAAGTGGCTTCACCCCTCTGAGCCTCAGCTCTCTTGTCTAAAATGGGGATAATAGTACTCCCCCCACTGGGCTGTCATGAGGACCAGAGGGGGTGAAGTGCATGAAGTACTGGGCACAGAGCCTGGCACACAGAAGAGCTGGGTTAGGCCCCATGCTCCAGGAGCGTCCAACTTCTTGGATGGCCAAGCACTTGGCCATCCCATGCTTTTCCACACACTCGTACCCTCTTCTTGGTGACCCACTCCTATGCATCCCTTAAAGACCCCTGATCCTTTCTCACCTTTTAGAGAATTGCTACAAACATGTTCTATTAAAAAGCTAGAAAAGGCAAGTTCCCTGTGATACCCTCCCTGGGGCTCTGTCACTACTCATCACACTGAGACAGAATCATGTTTGTGCTTTGTCTCCCAGCACTGGCTCAGGCCTTCTGAGGGCAGGGCCATGTCTGACTCATTTCCGAGTCCCAATGCCCAGAGTACATGTCTTGCATAAAATAAATTTCAATACAAGTTTACCTTACTTTAAACGCACAAGGTCTGGACCTCAACCCCTGCTGTACCCAGGATAAATTTATCTATCAGAAGGAGTAAAAAGCAGCCAGATCTGTAATAGCCACAGGAGATGGCAGTGAGCAGACTTCAAGCAGCCTTGAAACAGGCCTGTCCTAGTAGGGGTTGAAGGGGACACAGTCTTTGCAAAGAGAATAAATAGCCTGGCTCTAACATCATCTCATTCAGGATTCTTTTCTGGTTGCTAAATTTGTCCCCTTTCCCTGCCATATCCCCACAGCATTAGCAAGAGGAGTCCCAGATGATGTCCAGGAGTGTCCCTGGCTTGCTGATCTCCCACCACTCAGGCACAGAGATCTCTGTAGTCTATATGGGTGGTGAAGGTGATCTAGGAAGGTTAGGACCTCAGGTCCCAGTGGCTTAGTAGGCTAGATCGGAGTGCTGGGTACTGCCCCATAACTTTCCAGGCCCTAGGGCAGCCATTTCCTGAAGGGAGAACACCCCCAGGTCTGGGGCTTCTGGGGACCTCACACTGCAAATGGGGCTATGCTTTGCCCACTAAGGACACCCCTTCCCCATATGTGCCCAAAGCCCATCTTTGGTGCCTAAGCCCTCAACCCCCTGAATAATTTTCAGTCCCTGCTGGAGTGACAGCCTCCCAGCTTTTGTTCCAAAGAAATAGCTGTCAAAGGAAAAGAGGTATATTGTTTCTTTATCTTTTTCCTTTTGTTTGAGACAAAGACGTCAATTTCTTTCCATCTGTCCCAAAAAGGAAAGAAAATTAAATTTGTTTTTACAAGGATGTCAGCACACTGCTTCAGGAGGGTGTCAGGGGTGCATTTCTGAGGCAGTGTCTGTAAAAAAAAAAGGAGGGGTGGGGGAAGACACATGGGGTAGGCACTGGGGGAGCAGAGATCTGAGAGGGCTTGAATAAAAGGCAAAACAAATGAAGAGAAAAGCTTCTGTGCCCAGCTCCCGGTGGTCACTGCCCTCACAGGCTGCAGAGGGCAACTGGGCTGGAGCAGGTGGGAGACCGGGGGGAAAGGCACCAGGGGAGCACACGCTGATGCCAGCATCACAGTTATGAAAACCTTCTTCCCCCAGTTTCTTCCAAGTCAGGTCCCCACGTGGGCAGTTCCACTTCATTGGAGTCATTGACACCAGACACACGTTAGGAGGAGGGAAGAGGGTTTCTTCCAGGTTCTTATCAGGGCCCAAGACCCAGCACCAAGTCTGCAATCATGCTTCTGATACCCGCCACCCAGTTCCAGATGCCACTTACCATCCACCGGGCTCAAAGCAGATGGTCCTCTGTCCTCCAGTACCTGGACCAGAGAAGCCAGGGCCCTGGGGACCAGTGAAGACCATCCACTCTCCAGCTTGAGAGCCTAACCTCCAAGCAGGAGCCGCCTCTCTCTCACAGACCACCCACCACCACCACTTGTCACAGAGGCACACTCCAAGGTTAGGTTTTGGAACCAGGGGAACTTCTGGCTCCTTCCGAAGCCGCTAGGAACCCTACTCCAACCAAGGCCATGTATCATTACTCTATTCTAGAGCTGCTGGTTCCACCTTACTGTCCTGTCCCAAGCCCCACTGGAACATAGTACTGTGGCCACTACTTCAGTGCTGAAGGATCCCTGCACATTCCAAGCAAATAAATGTTAGAGAGAAACAGTATATTGTTTCTCTCGCTTCTTCTTTCTGTTTCTTTTATGTTCATCTTATTTATAGAGATGTCACATCAGACCTAGACCTCAGCAAGTCCTGCCCCTTGCTAGAACTCTACCCATAGTCAAGGCCCTAACCCTTGCATGGGGGCCCCTTATCTTGCCACCAAATGCTGAGCTGTAGCCATGACTGTCCTGTTCTGTCTCACTCCAGAAGAGGCCCCTCTCCACTGCACAGAGGTCCAAACTTCCAGCTCAGTTCTCAAGCAACTGTCCCCACCACTGCCCCTCCTGATACCGGACCCGGGAACCTCAGTTCTCAGGACAGATCCTAATTTCCGAAAGCCCCTTTTTTGGTTAGAACAGGAGGCTGTCCTATGGTTGAGGCCTGGCCACTGGGGAGTCCCTATTTGGGGGCCCAGTTCCAGAGTCACAGGTGTGGTTCCACTCCCCTGGAGTCCCTAGTCCCCCCTCCTCCCAAACTAGAGCCCTCAATGATGGGTACACCTGGCCCAGAGGTTATCACCCCAACCATCCTAACATCTGCCTCTCCACCGCCTGGCCCCTTTCTCCAATAGAGGCCTGGCTACAGGTCCCAATACTACCTCATTCTAGGTTGTGGCCTGTGCCTCCCGTTAGGACTCGGTGTGGCCGCGAGGTCACATCGGAGGGGCAGGCGGGGGACAGTAGTGGCCTGGCCTGGTCAGGCAGCAGCGCCACCGCCAGGCCCATCGGACGGGGTGCAGGCAGTGACTCGCTCACGGGCGGTGGCTTCGCGGGTGCGGCTGAAGCTGTTGGGTTCCGGGCGACCACAGGGCTTGCGGCAGAGCTGGCGGAAGCAGCGCTTGAAGTTCTCATCGAGGAAGGCATAGAGCACGGGGTTGAGGCTGCTGTTGGCGTAGCCCAGCGCAATGCACAGGTGCAGCGCGGCCACCACGAACGGGTCGTGCCGGTCGATGTCCACCAGCGTCCAGACGATGACGAAGATGTGGATGGGCGCCCAGCACACCACGAAGGCGCCCACCACCACCAGCACCATGCGCGTGATGCGCCGCAGGCTGCGGTCCTTTTCCTTGGAGCCCGACAGCAGGCGCACACTGCGCAGGCGCAGCAGCATGAGGCCATAGCACACGGTGATGACCAGGATGGGCACCACAAAAGCGAAGAGGAACACGCAGATCTTGGTGACCGTGTCCCAGTACCAGCTGGGGTTGGGGAACTGGAGCATGCACACCACTGCCCCGTCTGGGTCAGGGAAATAAGAAAAGACAAGACACTGGGTGAGGGCCTGTGCGCCTACAGGGCCCTGCTTGTTTGCCCACCCTTTTAAGACTTGGTCAGGTTCCACCACCTCCTCCTGCCCTTTGCTCAAAGTGATTCTTTTGCCTATGATTTTCTCCTTCACCTTTTTTTTTATTTTTGGAGACAGAGTCTTACTTTGTCCCACTCGGTAGAGTGCTGTCATAGCTTATAGCAACCTCAAATTCTCAGGCTCAAGCAATTCTCTTGCCTCAGCCTCCAGAGTAGCTGGGACTACAGACACCTGTCACAACACCAGCTATCTTTAGAGACGGGTCTCCCTGTAGCTCAGGCTGGTCTGGAACCTGTGAGCTCAGGCAATCCACCTGCCTCATCCTCCAGAGTGCTAGGATTACAGGTGTGAACCCCTGTGCCCAGCTCTCCTTCGCTTCTATACTTTGACAATTCCTACTCATCCTTAAAGACCCCAGCAGGATTGGCCCTCGTCTTGGAGGTCTTTTACGCTCTCTCCCAGCCCATTTCTGGGCTTCTATGTCCATAGGTGGCATGAACATGAACTAATTTAGCCCATCCTACTAAATGGTAGTCATTATGATAACAGAAAACATGCCGACCCATTTCCAAACTAGCTCTAGTGCAGCGGTTCTCAACCAGTGGGTCAGGACCCACAAGAACTGTATTAAAGGGTCGCACCCATTAGGAAGGTTGAGAACCACAGCAGTAGGACCAGTACCACTAAGTCACTAGAGTGAGTTAGGAGCAGGACGCCAGCCCTGCTGTGGAGGCAGATTACTTCAGTAGAGTGGGACTAACAATGCCTACATATCTCAATGTGAGGACTGAATAGGCTAAGGCATGGAGAGCACTGTGGGGTCCTAGCTTTTGGTGCACTTACAGGGAAAAGGGACACATACATGTATGAGGCCAGAGGCCAGGCTGCCAATGACCTCTTTTTTTTTTTGAGACAGTGTCAATATGTTGCCCTCAGTAGAGTGCTGTGGCAGTTGTCATTATTGTTCAGCAGGCCCAGGCTGGGCTCAAACCCACCAGCCTCGGTGTATGAGGCCAGTGCTCTACCCACTGAACTACAGGCGCTACCTGCCAAGCTTTTTGCTAAGGCCACAGATCTGAGCTTAACTTCAAAAAGAACTTCCTGACAGCCAGGTATGCCAGGAGACAGGAAGGGCACCCAGGATGGAATGAGCTCTCTATTCCTGAAGTGTGGCCTTGAGCTGGATGAGAACCTTAGGGGGACACTGTGGGACTCTAATAAGGCCTGGAACTTACCCAGGGGACTCCCAAGGTCTCTTGCTATGCTAGGATTTAAGGAGCCAGACAGCCAGTGGGACCTCAGGACGTTAGGCTGGCAGGATCCCTAGGAAAGACTGAGTCCAAAGCTTGCACTATACAGATGGCAGAACCAGGCCCAGAGAGGAACAGCGCTCATTTAAGGACACACAGCAGGTGGCATGCAAAAGCAGAAAGTGCTGATAGAGGAGTCTGCATGTGAGAGTGTGTGGAGTGGGGCGGCCCATCTGGTCCAGCCCCCAGCAGGGCTGCAGTTAATGGTCTGTAAACTGCAGGCTGACAGTGAAGAAGGGGCCCTACTGCTACGTCAAGACCAACTGCTCAGAGGCTAAGGGCACTGGGGCCTCTGCCCTTGTGAGGGTCAAGGGTGATCAAGAAGCCTCCCATCAAGCCTATTTCCTTCTCCTACCCATAGCACTGACCCTCTGCAAACCTCTACTCAAGGGGCCAAAAGGAGCAACAGATTAGGGGACAGGAACCTTGGTTGTAGGCCAAATCCCACCAAATGCCTGATTGTGTGATCCTACGTAAACCACCTGACCTCTCTGATTCTCAGTTTTCCTACAGTCAAATAGAGGTAGGAATCCCTGTATTGTCTATCTCACAGGCTTAATTACTTACCAGCTGCTATTTACTGGGCCTTGGCAATGAGTCAGGCCTTGTTCTAAGCATTTTATACATATTACCTCTTTTAAACTTCTCAAGACCCCATGATATGTAGCTCAGAAAGGTAATTAGTTACTAGACTACTTTTCCACTTCCTTATATCAAGGTAGGGCCATGTGACCAGCAGTCACTAGGAAGGGATGGGTCATAGCATTTAAAGTGGTTGTGCTTTCTCCCTGCTCCCTCTGTATTCATTTGCTGGCCATATACCAGCAATGGAAGATTCGGAAACCATCAGTAGGAGCCTGAGTTCCTGAATGACCGTGCTCTTCTTACATTGGATTGTGATGTGAGTGAGGAATAAACTTCTACTGTTAAGCCTCTGAGCTTTGGACAGAATTACAAAAGCTAATACAGGCAGTTACTATAATTGTCATTGTACTCTCAGGAAATACACCTGTCATCATTGTCTGCAGGCCATTTTCCAGGCCTTGCTTTGGTCATCAGGGCCAATGATTTTCAAATTTGGGTGAAAGGAAGTCTAGGATGGGACTTCAGATCTTATGGCCTCCATTGCTTCCTGATCAGTGATAGTCTCACCCTACTGGCCATCCCTCCATCTCCCTATAGCTCAGTCATCCACACATTCCTGGCCTGCCACCTGCATGCACATGGACCAGCCATCCATAATCCCACTCATAAACTCATAAATTCCCTTTGGCCAGAAACCCACATTACATTGACCAATCATTCATCCTCACATAGTTAACCATTCACATTCCTATTGGCTGAACTTCCACATTCCCACTGGTCAGCTGTCACACTTTCATTGATCATCAATCTACACCTCCACTTGTGAGCCACCTATACTCCCTCCTAAGCACTTGGCAAGCCCACAGAGGCCCATGTTCTGCCTCCTGTGGTCAGTGGCCTGTGCCACAGCTAACTCACTCACCTCGGGGACGGGTCACAGCCATGACCATGATGGGTACACCAACACCTGAGGCCAGGACCCAGATGCAGATGTTGATCAGCTTGGCCTTGGCGGGTGTGCGGAAGTCCAGGGCCTTGACAGGGTGGCAGACAGCAATGTAGCGGTCGACACTCATCATGGTGAGTGTGAAGATGCTGGTGAACATATTGTAGTAGTCTATGGAGAGCACAGCCTTGCAGAGCAGTTCACCAAAAGGCCATGTCTGCATCAAGTACTTGGCACTCTGGAAGGGCAGTGTGCTGGTGGCCAGTGCATCAGCCAAGGCCAAGTTGAAGATGTAGATGTTGGTAGCCGTCTTCATCTTGGTGTACCTTAGAAGGAAATGCATGTATAATTGATCCCATTTCATAGATTTAAGTTTCACATGAGAATTAGGGAAGTGAAATACTTGCCCAAGGTCACACAAAAGGTCAGGAACAGGGGTGGGACTAGAACTCTATCTAATTCAGGATCACTCCTTTCTACTATAACAGATACCAAGGGATTTCTTTGGCTGTGGGTGAGTTTAGCAGAAGGTATTCTATGAAAGGTATTTTACCTTTCATTATATTTTCATTATAGAGCTACTAAGCTACTAAGAAATATAATTAAAGATAAAACTGAGCTCTAGAGAAAAACAGATCTAAATTTTAATCCTGCCTCTACTATTAATTTCCTGAATCACTCTGGGTTAGTAACCTGAACTCTTTGAGCCTCAGAATCCATAACTATAAAAAGAGGGGTGATATCTGTAACAACTTCTCAGGATGATTGTGGAAATTTAATGAAATTACACATATAGCATATGGCCCTGAGTTCGACGCATGGTAAGTACTCAGGACATGAAAGCTGTTATTATTCCTCATGTATGAAGAATGAAGCTGGGGGCTGGACCAGAGTGACCTGACTCTCTAGCTTCTGCCACTGAGCTGGACTTTTTTTTTGCAGTTTTGGGCCGGGGCCGGGTTTGAACCCACCAGCTCCACCATATGCGGCCAGCGCCCTACTCCTTTGAGCTACAGGCACCGCCCTGAGCTAGACTTTTAAGAATATAAATGGGCTCAGCACCTGTGGCTCAAGTGGCTAAGGCGCCAGCCACATACACCTAAGGTGGCAGGTTTGAATCCAGCCCGGGCTCACCAAAAACAACAATGATGGCTGCAAGCAAAAAATAGTCGGGCATTGTGGCGGGCGCCTGTGGTCCCAGCTACTTGGGAGGCTGAGGCAGGAGACTTGCTTGAGCCCAGGAGTTGGAGGTTGCTGTGAGCTATGATGTCACAGCACTCTACCTAGGGGGATAGCTTGAGGCTCTGTCTCAAAAAAAAAAAAAAAAAGAATATAAATGGCCAACTCTGAGGAAGGAACACTACTTAGCAGACTAGCTGTGGCCTTAGGGGTGTCCTCCATGGTAGATCAGGGCTCTCTGTCCTCCCCATGGCTCCACCCAGACCTTCTTACCTCCATGCAACTGGACTCACCACTTTGAAAAAGCCATAGTGCAGTCCCCTCCTCACCCACAGTAGTGTGGGGAAGGGGAGCAGGTGCCAGTATCACACATCCAACCCAGGGCATGAGCCCAGGGATCCAAGCCAGATGTCGCAGCTGCACTGTGTACCCGATGCTTCTACTGTCCTTCCATGCTCTGTGCTGCTGTAGCTGTCTATACTACAGTTGACCCCTTGTTTGGCCAACATTTATAGCCATGGCTCCTTCTATACTAGGGCCTGAGCTGGCACCAGGTAGCCTGGGGGAGACTATATATACTGAAACACACCATCCTTGGGCAGCATGATCATCACAGAAACATACAGACAAAAGGAGGTAGGGGCCACAACACTTCTCTCATGCCCCTGGAATGCTGTAAAACCTAGAGAAGGGTTACACAAGTGATTCCGCACATTTCTTTCTTTTTGTTTGAGACAGAGCCTCAAGCTGTCCCCTGGGTAGAGGGCCGTGGCATAGCTCACAGCAACCTCCAACTCCTGGGCTCAAGCGAGTCTCTTGCCTCCACCTCCCAAGTTGCTGGGACCACAGGCGCCCGCCACAACGTCTGGCTATTTTCTTTTGGTTGCAGCCATCATTGTTGTTTGGTGGGCCCGGGCTGGATTCGAACCTGCCACCTTAGGTGTATGTGGCTGGCACCTTAGCCACTTGAGCCACAGGTGCCGAGCCGACTCCACAAATTTCAAAGCAGGAAGAGCTCCAACAGACTAAGGGGAGTGATTTTTTTTTTTTTTTGAGACAGAGTCTCAATTTGTCACCACCAGTAAAGTGTTGTGCCATTATAGCTCACAGCAACCTCAAACTCTTGGGCTCAAGTGATTCTCTTGCTTCAGCCTCCCGAGAAGCTGGAACTATAGGCACCCACCACAGTGCCTAGCTATTTTTAGAGATGGTGTCTCACTCTTGCTCAGGCTGGTCTCAAACCTGGGTGCTCAGGCAATCCACCTGCTTTAGCCTCCTGGAGTGCTGGGATTACAGGTGTGAGCCACCATGGGAAGTGATTTTATTAAAGCGTGGTCCAAGGACTGCCTTCAGAATTACCAAAAGAGACTGGGAAATGCGGGTGCCGGGACACCATCTGAGAACTGCTTCATCTCTGGACCTGGGCATCTTCATTCATCTGTAATATCTGTAATGAGCACCTCCTACACCAAGTGATCCCCTCCGCCCAGGACAGAGTCTCACTCTGTTGCCCTATGTAGAGTGCCATATTATAGCTCACAGCAACCTCAAACTCCTGCTCAAGAGATCCTTTTGCCTCAGTCTCCTGCGTAGCTGGGACCACAGGAGCTGCAATACCTGGCTAATTTTTCTATTTTAGTAGAGATGGTCTCTACTAGTAGAGTGGTCTCATTTAGTAGAGTGGTCTCAAACTCCTGAGCTCAAGCAATCCACCCGCCTCAGCCTCCCAGAGGGCTAGGATTACAGGTGTGAGCCACTGTGCCTGGTCCCCAAGTGATTTTAATGAACTCTAAACTTGGAGAATCACTATCTAGCCTAAAGCCCACACTGGGGAGAGATGGGGAGAATGAAGCCAAGACAGGCAGCACGGCCCCATCCAAGGTCACACAACAACAGTGGCAGAGCCAGGGCCAGAACTAAAGCCCGCTGCCTCCCATGCCCTCTTCTCCACTCTACCCCGAGTGGTACTACACTCCGTGCCTGCCCTCCTTTAGAATCTTGGAACCAGGCTCAGCCCTGGGCACCTAGGACAAGGGTACTCAATGTTTTAGTGACCAAACAAACTCACATCAGCTAAGGCTATTCCTTCATAAAGTGAATGATATTTTTGGTTTAAAAAAAAAATTGACTAACTTACTGTCCTCCAAGGCCAGCATCTGTCCTACTGCCTTCCAAATAGCTATCATTTGCTCTGGGGCTGGAGGAGCAAAAAGTTTTGCTCGGAGACAGCAGAACTGCAAGTCTCAGGAAGTCAGTCTTCAGCGGGTGCAGGATCACAGCTGTGTGGGAGGCGGTCTCAACCCCACAGCTGACTCTTCTAATTTCTCTGCTCTTACGCAGAACAATTAGAGGCTGTTCTTTGCCTGCTATTTTGATTTGTGAAGGATCCTTCCATTCCCAGAGGGGGCTGGGATGCTGGGAAGTGGGTGATGAAGCTACTGTTGCTGGTCCAGGCAAACTGAGTGGCCCAGCACTGATGGTCAGCCAGGCTGAGCCCTAGCTCCCCTTCGCACAGGCCTCCTGTGTCCCCTGCAGCCAGACCTCGGCCTGCTCACCCCTTCAGTCTCCCTCCTCCAGCCCCAAGACAAATCATGCTGCTCTTCTACTCTCAACCCCCCATGGCTCCCCAAAGTTCTGTCTTCCACAGCTGGCCCCAACACCTCTGGGACATCAGCCCCCAGCACCTGCTCCGCGAGTGATGTGCTCCTGCCACATACTCTTTGCTGATCCTTAGACACATCAAGCCCACTCTTACCTCTTTGACTCAGGGTCTCTGAACTTGCTATTCTCTCTGCTTGGAACCCTTGTTCCTCAATTTTGCACAACTTGCTCCTTTGCTTCATTCAGGACTCTATTCCAACGTCACCTCCTCAGAGAAGCCCTCCCTGCCTGCCCCTATCTATAGGATCTCTGTCTCTTTAAGCTGCTTCATTTCTCATTATAGCACAAACCATTGCCTGATTCCTATTTATCTTCTTTTCTGTCCATTTGGCTCTCTTGCCGCTGTAAGCTCCCTGAAGTCAGAGGACTTGCTCCATGATGCTCCCTGCCATCAATAGTGGGCTGGCAAAAAACAAGTATAGTGCCATCAATAGGCCCATCAATAGTGGCTGGCAAAAGAGCAGGCTCTCAGCAGACATCTGTGGTGTGGATGTTTTAGTTCAGGCCCTGTCAGCTCTCACCAGGACCCTGCAGCAGCCTCTCCTGCCCCCAAATTCATCACCCACATAAGTAAAGGGGCTCACTCTAAAAGGCAGATTTAGGGCAGGGCTCAGTGGCTAACAACTGTAATCCTAGCACTCGGGGAGGCCGAGGCAGGTGGATTGCCTGAGCTCAGGATTTTGAGACCAGCCAGAGCAAAAGCAAGACCGTGTCTCTACTAAAAAGAGATTTAACTGGGCGTTGTAGTTGGTACCTGTAGTCCCAGAGGATTGCTTGAGCCCAAGAGTTTGAGATTGCTGTGAGCTATGACACCACAGCACTTTACCCAGGGTGACAGAATGAGACCATCTCAATCAATCAGTGAATAAAAGGCAGATTTGCTTAGGATACTCATCTGCTGACATCCCTTCCATAGCTCCCCCTGTCCTCAGGATGGAAACTAGACTTATCACACTGGCCTGCCATCAGGCTAGCATCCTTGTCCACAGTGACTTCCACGTTCAGCCACATCAGTAGTCCCTCCAATGTTCTGCCTGGCATGCCCTGCCACCCTCCTGAGAGACAGCCACTGTAATGGTGTGGTGGGGATCCTTCCAAATTACTTATATGTCCATAGCTTTTTAGAAAATTATATGTCTGCCAACGCACTACAAATGGTGTGAAAAGTCATATGGAGCTGTAATGATAAGAGCTGCCCTTCTACCCATCCTTCTTCAGGCACCCTTCTGTCCTGTTCCTTAGCGGCAACCCTTTCTAATGTTTTAGCTGTTCTGGTGATTATCTTCATAATATTTTAGAATTATGGCTTAAATGGCTATTTCTTTCTTCTTATTTTTTATTATCATTTTATTGAGACAGAGTCTCACTCTGTCTCCCTGGGTAGAGTGCAGTGGTGTCATGACTCACAGCAACCTCAGACTCCTGGGCTCAAGAGATCCCCTTGCCTCAGCCTCCAGAGTAGCTGGGACTATAGGCACCCACCATGATGCCCCACTAGTTTTTCTATTTTTAGCAGAGACAGGGTCTCACTCGTGCTCTCGCTGGTCTCAAACTTCTGAGCTCAAGCAATCCACCAGCCTCAGTGTCCCAGAGTGCTAGGATTACAGGCATGAGCCACCGCACCTGGCCTTAAATGGCTATTTCTTGATTTACCAATGTTAGAAGTATTATTTGGTTAAGCACAGCTATGCAGCAGTAACAAACAATACCAAGTCCGTTCAATGCTTCCATGGCAATGATATTCCATAAGGCAATTTTAGGCTGCTTCACTTTTTGTTTTATTTTATTTTTTAAAGACAGAGTCTCAGTCTGTCACCCAGGCTGCAGTGCAGTGGTGCAGTCACAGATCACTGCAACTTTGAACTCCTGGGCTCAAGCTATTCTCCCAAGACCAAATAGCTGGGACTACAGGCACACACCACCAAGTTCGACTAATTTTTTAATTAATTTTTCTTTTTTTTTTTGAGACAGTCCTGCTATATTGTCCAGGCTGGTCTTGAACTCCTAGACTCAAGCAATCCTCCTGCCTCAACCTCCCATAGTGCTGTGATTACAGGCATGAGCCACCATGCGTGGCCTCGGGCTGCTTCACTATCTTTGCTATCTTAAGCCTTCCTTGATCACAGCTGCAGGGTATTCTAAGCTTTAGTCCAGCAGCAACACATCACTTTCCCCCTGAAGCTGACGGGCCAAAAGTAGTCATGTGGCCATACCTAACCGCAAGGGGATGAGAAGTGCAGTCTTCTATGTCCCCCACAGCAGGAAGACCCAGATGGTAACGACATTAGTCATGTTCCCCACAACTCCCTGTTACGGTAGATTAGGATTAACTCTACATCAACCACCTCGTCTTCTCTCCATCCTTCCAACATAGTTGTTTGTTAGTTTGTTTTAGAGACGGTGTGTTGCCGAAGCTAGAGTGCAGTAGCTGGTCATGGGCGAAATCAAGGCACAATACAGCCTCAAACTCCTGGGCTCAAGCAATCCTCCCACCTCAGCTTCCCAAGTAGCTGGGACTACAGTTGCACACCACCATGCCCAGCTCAGAATTTACATTCTTATCACCCTTAGATACTTTCCACTGTTGAGCCCAATAACATACCATAATTGCATTTATTTTTTAGTCCAGATTTATTATCTTCCTGGAGATAATAACCACCTCTATTTTTCCATTTGCTTAGTTCTGTGTACATATAGCTAAATCTCTGCAAACACTTCACCAGACCTGTAAGATGCCTATTCTATATAATTAGATAACCTCGTAGTTCCTTCTGTTTTCCTAGTGATCTAGCTCCAGGACCCTTCTCCCTCCTTTTCCCACCTGAGACTGGCTGTCTTCTAGACCTGTTGCATACCTATCCTCCTGCTAGAGCACCTGTTCACCGGCTTGCAAGCCTTCCTCTATCTTGGTTCATGCCTTCATTCATTTTGGCGGGGCACATACTGTGGTCACTTCCTGACGTTTACATAGAAGATAAAATTGTTACATCTTTACCTTGTCTGAAAATATTCTTTTCTTCTCATGCTGTCACTCAGGCTGGAGTGCAAAGGCATGCTATGATGAGCTCACAGCAACCTCAAACTCCTGGACTCAAGGGATCTGATCCCCCCATCTCAGCTTCCCGAGTAGCTGGGACTACAGGCATGTGCCACGAAACGTGATTAATTTTTTAAAATTTTTTGTAGAGACAGGGTCTTGCTATGTTGACCAGTCTGGTCTTGAACTCCTGGTGCTATCTGCCAGGCAGAGCCCAGAGCTGCCCACCTCACAGGCCTCTTGTGTCCTGTACAGCCACAACCTGTCCTGCTGGGCCCCTCAGTTTTCCTCTTCCAGCCCCAAGATAAATCATTCTGCTCTCCTGGTTACAACCCCCAGTGACTCCCCAAAGTTCTGTGTTCACAAGCTGGTCCCAATGCCTCTGGGACCTCCTGCCTCAGCCTCCCAAAGTGCTAGGATTCTCTGTGGGAACCACTATGCTCAGCCTGAAAATATCTTTTTTTTTTTTTTTTTTTTTTTGAGACAGAGCCTCAAGCT
>NW_003852579.1:2772839-2774467 GCF_000181295.1 Otolemur garnettii
AACTCCTGGGCTCAAGCGAGTCTCCTGCCTCAGCCTCCCAAGTAGCTGGGACCACAGGCACCCGCCACAATGCCCAGCTGTTTTTTGGTTGCAGCCGTCATTGTTGTTTTGGCGGGCCCAGGCTAGATTCTAACCCACCACCTTTAGGTGTATGTGGCTGGCACCTTAGCCACTTGAGCCACAGGCGCCGAGCCATGCCCTGCTATATAAAATATTCTCACATCATTTTTTTCATATCTCCTCTCCTCTGCTTTCTCTGGGATGCCTGGAAAATCCATTAGTCAGATTCTCGCCCTCCTCAATTGATCCTCTAACTTGCTTATCTTTTTGTGACATCCTCTGGAAAATTTCCTTTTGATTCTCTCAGCCCTTCTACTTATGATTTTTTACTCTCACATTTTATTTTTCCAGTGCCTTTCTTTTTCTATTATTATTCCTTTTTATTTAGCATTTATAGCCTCTTCTTGAATGGACACAATATCTTCTCTTACCTCTTTGAGGATACTAATAATTTTTGTTTTATATTTTGTTCAGCTGTTCGCATTGTCTGCCTGCTTCAGACGGTTTTGTTTATTTGTATGTTTCGGCCTCCCTCTTTTATCCTGGAGGCTTCCTTCAAATATCTGGTGATACATGACTAAAGGATGATCTTTCAGGGAAACACTAAATAACTAACTGGCAGGTTTTGTGTGTGTGTGTGCGTGCACATCAGTGTGGGGCCTGACAACCGGTGGGCTTCACTGTAGGAGAACTGAGAGATGATCTGGCTTTTACACTGTGGGACAGATAAATGTCAGTTTCTGTAGGTCTCTTCCCTTGGGTCTTCAGAAAAGAATCTTTCCATCTCTTGCCTGGCCACACTTGTGGCCATAAAGATTCTGCTGGCAGAGCTAGAGAAAGAGGGGGGTCTCACGTTTTTCTTTTGGTATTTCACTCTGAACCTTTCTGTTTCTGCTGCCCTAAGTCCAGAGTTCCTCCAGGTTAAAACCTTGCTCCCAGGTGGTGCATGTGGCTCAGTGAGTAGGGCACTGGCCCCATAAAACAAGGGTAGCAGGTTCAAACCTGGCCCCGGCCAAACTGCAACAAAAGATAGCCAGGCGTTGTGGTGTGTGCCTGTAGTCCCAGCTACTCAGGAGGCTGAGGAGTTGGAGGTTGCTGTGAGCTATGATGCACAGCACTCTACCGAGGGTGACAAAGACTCTGTCTTTAAAAAAACAAAAACAAAAAACTTGCTCCCTTGCAGACTGAAGGGACAGTCACCTGGTTGTGCAGGGCACAAGGGCTGGGGGCCTAAGGTCTCATTGCTCCCTCTGTAGACAATCATTCCTCTACCATTGGTCTCAGTCCCACACCTCACCCCTGTTTTACTCCTCCAAACATACAATGGAATGTTATTCAGCCTTGAAAAAGAAGAAATTCTGACATTCGATACATGGATGAACCTTGGCTCAGCGCCTGTGGCTCAAGTGGCTAAGGCGCCAGCCACATACACCTAAAGGTGGCGGGTTCAAATCCAGCCCGGGCTGCCAAACAACAATGACGGCTGCAACCAAAAAAATAAATAAATAAAAAATAGCCGGGCGTTGTGGCGGGCGCCTGTGGTCCCAGCTACTTGGGAGGCTGAGGCA
>NW_003852579.1:2775400-2782088 GCF_000181295.1 Otolemur garnettii
AAAAAAAAAGTGGTTAAAATGGTATTTTTAAATGTTGTGTATATTTTACCACAATTAAAAAAGGAAGTTCTGAGTAACTGAGAGCTGTCACTGGGTTTGTTTCCCAAGCTTGAGCGTGGGGAGAGGAGACCCTTTCGAGCCATTCAGATCTTGGCTCCTCAACACACACAGCTGGGTGATCGTGAACTAACCACGTCACCTTTTGGAACCTGTTTCCTCGTTGGTAACTTCAGGGTCCTGATGCTCTTTAGGAGCCAACACACAGTCAAGAACTGGCATCTCTTTTCGTTTTTTTTCATCCTGATATTTTTTCGGCTTTTTCTCTCAGAGTTTAATCATCACTCATTAGATCCAACTCAGGGGGTGAGGACGGTAAAGCTCCGGCTGAACCTCAACTGGCTCTGAGATGCCCCTGGGAACCCTTTGCTTTTTCCTAAGTCCAAATCCCTATTAGTTTGTCTTGAATTAAGCAGCTGCCAGGGAAATGCTTCAACCACCTTTCTTGGTTTTCAGTGAGGTGTTCTCTACATCAAGCACCAAGCAGGGGGGCTTGTTCGCTTCAGAGCCCTAAACCCTTCTGTGAAACAAGCCCCTGTTGCAAGAGGATCGGCTCGACCTCTATTAATTTTCTTTCAGTCTGATGGAGATTGTTTGTAGCTTGCACATTCAACCCACACTGTTCTGGGGACTCTGGAGAGCTGGGATTCTCAGCTGAATACCCCAGAGCAGACAGGTCAGCTCTCCTGCCTCCCAGAATCTTTTCCCCAGGCACACGCAGAGCAATTGATTAGAGTAGCTGACATCTTAATGCCCTGTGCCCAGAGGAAGGTCAATATATTCCTTCCTTTGTACAAGGCATCAACAGGGACTGGTTCAACAGCTTTTGGAGGGTTTTGTTTTTTTTTTAAGCAATATTATCTGATTGTCTTTTCTCTTCTGTGCCAGGAACTATGCCAAGAGCAGTGAATCCATGATTTCATTTCATCCTCATTGCAATCCTTTTTTTTTTTTTTTTGAGACAGAATCTCACTTGGTCATCCTCAGTAGAGTGCAGTGGCATCATAGCTCAGAGCAACCTCAAACTCTCGGGGCTGAAGCAATTCTCTTGCCTCAGCCTCCCAAGTAGCTAGGACTACAGGCACCGCCACAATGCCTGGATTTTTTTTTTCTTTTTTTTGCAGTTTTTGGCTAGGGCTGGGTTTGAACCCGCCACCTCTGGCATATGGGGCTGGTGCCCTACTCCTTTGAGCCACAGGCACCGCCCCCTTTTTTTTTTTTTTTTTTTTTTTTAGAGACAGGGTATTGCTCTTGCTCAAGCTGGTTTCATACCCATAAGCTTGGGCAATCCACCTGCCTGGGCCTCCCAGAGTGCTAAGATTACAGGCATGAACCACTGTGCCCAGCCTCACTGCAATTTTGAACGTTAATACTATCCTTATTCAGATGAGCTAAGCTAGAAGGCTCACCCCAAAGACAAATGGCCAAAAAGTGACAGTAACAGGATTCAAACTTAGGTCTTCCTGGTTTGCAGAGCCCAAGCTCATAACCACTTAGGCCTATGTCTGCTTTCTCCCAGCCTCCTTGCCACCTGCACCTGTCAAACCTTGGCCATGGTGAGGAACCCAGTTTGGAGGCCAGGAGCAAACTGGTCCAGGAGGTGGGGGTCTTCTCCGTAGCATTCATGTCTTTTCCACCCATTCCTCCACTCTGCTATGATTCAGGGATTTGGAGACAATCTGCTCATCACCCAGGTGTGGTCAGGGAAAAACAGACTTAAAAACATCAGTCTATGTGTCTCTGGAAATAGGATGTGTCCCTCCTACAAATACCTAGTGACTTACACCTGAGTGTCAGAGTTCAGCTGGCCCTCCTGCTATGAACAAAGGACACTCCCTGTACCCTCCTCCCACTCATGGAGGGGGCATGGTGGAGAGACACAGAGACAGAGAGATGAGCAATTAGGGGTTTGAATAGTGACGCCTGCTCTGATGGGGGACACACAGGACACTGTGGGAACACAGAGGAGGGTTACCCATTCACTGGCAGGGGGGAAGACATCAGAGGAGTCTCCCTGTAGGAAAGATTTACTAAGCTGAAAGGTAAGAGGTTACTCTGGAGGGGGCAGTGACTTGAGGTTCCTGCAATCTTATATCCCTCTTGTTCTGTAGTTGCAGAATTTTTACTAGAGATCCCAACTCCACAGAGGGAACCTTGTTAACAAAGTGGCAATTAGATTTTTTTTTTAAAGAGACAGGTCTTGCTCTATTAACCGGGTTGGTATGATCATAGCTCACTGCAGCCTGCCTGGAACGCCTGGGCTCAGGGAATCCTCCTGCCTCAGCCTCCTGAGTAACTGGGAGTATAGGCGTGCACCACCACACTTGATTTTCCAGCTAGATATTTGAGAAATACTTAGTGAAGCCACGTTAGAGTCAGGGTCTGAGAAAGGAAACAGGATAGAGGAGGAATCAAACACAGTTCCTGCCTTCTAGGAGCCACCACTAAAAGGGAAGGAAACACAGAAATAAGCACCGTAATGACAGAACACTGTTTCATGCCCACCTCTGTCTAGGTGACAGGCACTGGAGGAAGGTACCTGATTTACAACATTACATTAAATCCTGACAACTGATGGCAGTAAGCCCTGCCAGAGTGTTTGACAGATGAGGAGACTGAGGAACAGAGAGGCAGAGAAAGTTGCCAAAGATCACACAGCCTGTTGGTTACAGTACCAGGACTCATGCCCAGATCTGTCTGATCCTGTGATGGTTGGTTTTATGTGTCAAGTTGGCTAACCTGTAGTATCCAGTTACTTAATCAGATACTAATCTAGGTGTTGCTGCAAAGGTGCTTTGTAGATAGGGTTAGCATCTACAATCAGTTGACTAAGTAAAGGAGGGTATCCTTGATAATCAGGGTTGGCCTCATCCAATCAGTTGAAAGGCCTCAAGAACAAAACTGAGGCTTCCCGGTGGAAATAGAAACCCCCTGTGGACAACAGCATCAGCTTTTGCCTGAGATCTCCAGCCTGCCGGCCAGCCTTGCAAATTTCAGATGCCCAGCCAGATCCCATAATTGCATGAGCCAGTTCCTCAAAATACATCCTGCTGGTACTTTTTCTCTGATAGGACCATGAAGAATACAGACCCAAAGCCCACTCTCCAGGCTAAGGCTAGTGCCAGAAAGCCACGTGGTTTATTCAGCTGGAAAAGGGTGATGACAATAACCACCACTGGGGTAGTTGGAAGAGTTGAAAGTGATGACAGGCAGTGTGATAAACACCAATCAGGTGTCCTTGGGCAAAAGTCTTTCATCTCTGAGCCCCAGCTTCTTCACCTATAGCCTGTAGCTCAGTGAGTAGGGTGCTGGCCACATACACTGAGGCTGGTGGGTTCCAGCCCAACCTGGGACTGTTAAAATGACAATGACAACTGCAACCAAAAAATAGCCAAGCGTGGTGGGCACCTGTAGTCCCAGCTATTTGGGAGGCTGAGGCAAGAGAATCGCTTAAGCCCAAGAGTTTGAGGTTGCTGTGAGCTGTAATGCCACAGCACTCTACCAAGGGCAACAAAGTGAGACTTTGTCTCAAAACACAAAACAAAACAAACAAACAAACAAAACAGGCACATCACATTGTTCCTACATCGCAGAAGTTTTATAAAGATTAAATGAGGGATGGCTGTGGTGGCTCATGTGTGAGCTCAGGAGTTCAAGACCAGCCTGAGCAAGAGCGAGGCTCTGTCTCTAAAAATAGCTGAATGTTGTGGCAGGCACCTATAGTCCCAACTACTCAGGAGTCTGTGAGCTATAATGCCATGGCACTCTACCCAGGGCAACAGAATGAGACTCTGTCTCAAAAAAAGATTAAATGAGATTTTTGGGTGGGCACAGTGGCTCATGCCTGTAATCCTAGCACTTTGGGAAGCCAAAGCAGGAAGATCACCTGACCTCAGAAGTTGGAGACCAGCTTGAACAACAGCAAGACCCTGAATCTACTAGAAATAGAAAAATTAGCCACGTATGGTAGTGTACACCTGTAGTCCCAGCTACTCAGGAGGCTGAGGCAGAAGGATCACTTGAGCCCAGGATTTTGAGGTCGCTGTGAGCTAGATAGAGGCCACGGCCCTCTAGCTATGGTGACAGAGCAAGACTCTGTCTCAAAAAAAGAAAAAAAAGATTAAATGAGATTTCTGCATATAAAGCCTCCTATACAGAGCCTTCTAATCTTAGCAAACACATGCTCATTTTTGCCATGATTGTAATTTCTGGGTTCTTAATGATTTTAAGTCCTTACCATCTGCCAAATTAATGTTTCAATCCCACAATTCCATGTAAAAATAATGTCTACAAGTTGATCCTTCTCAATGACAGCCCTGTAGATGTGACAGTTCCTATTCCATCCCCCCCACCAAGAAAACACTCTCTGAAGACAATGGGCCAGAAAGGCCTGTGCAGAGCGCTTCACACACATTTTCTCATTCGAATCCCACCCGCCCTGGAAAGTGGGTCTCAGTATATTCCCATGTTGTTCATGGAAGGAAACTGGCCCAAAGATGAGAGACGCTCTTCAGGAGTGAATAGGGTGTCCCAAAGAGGTGGCCAACATGTAGAGGATATTTTGTAAATATTTGGTAAAACTTTGTAATGAATAATTGGTAATAAAGGCACATTTAACTACAATTTTCCATTTTTCCCTCTGTATGGTGGCTTTTGGGGTGACTTTTAGGACACCTTGTAGAATGAAAGAACTGAGATCCAAAGTCGGGTGTTTCAAAGAGCACAGGGAGACTCCAGGTCTTTGGTCATGCTGTGTGTTACTATTTATGACATCTCTCTTTTCCTGGTACACAACAGAGCTCCACTTTTGTTTGTTTATTAACAACTTATTATTATTATCATTACTATTATTATTATTGTTATTTTGAGACAGCACTTGCTCTGTCGCCCCAGCTAGAGCACACTGGTGTCGTCTTAGCTGACTGCAATCTCAAAGTCCTGGGCTCAAGCGATCCTTCTGTCTTAGTCTCCCTCCCAAGTTTCTGGGATCGCAGGCACACACTACCACACCGGGCTAATTTTTCTATTTTTTGTTGAGACAGGGTCTTACTTGTGCTGGGGCTGGTATTGAACCCCTGGCCTCAAGTGATTCTCCCACCTCAGTCTCCCAAAGTGCTGCAATTACAGAAATGAGCCACTGCACCTGGCCCACAATTTATTATTTTAGTAACATTACAAATAAGTCTACTCTGCTCCACAGCTTCTCCCAACCCCTGATTATATGAAAAAGTCATGTTTCCACCATGGGAATGAGAGGGTACCAGGGGTCTGACCTTCTTCATGGATGTTGCTTGATGAACACTGCACACCTGGGTTTTGGGCGTCAAGGGGGCTCCAGTTCAAAAGTCCACTCTGGCACTTCTTAGCTGTGGCTCTGGGCAAGTAAATTATCATCTCTGAGCCTCAATTTCCTCATCTGTCATACGGAAAGAAATGTGGTGCCAACTTCATAGAACCGGGGGATATCTGTAGGGTGCTTCACACGGAGCCTGGCGCAAAGCTGGCCACCTCGCCAGTGGTCAAGAAAAGCCAGCAGTTCCGTATTTGGTGATAACTCTGCCTGGGCGATATGCCCTGCCTTGCCACTGAGCCCTCTCTTACCTGGGAGGACAAGGCCTAGGCAAGTGGAGGGAGTGTCCTGTGACTACCTGCCCCTCTCAGCAAGACAGCCTCACTCCCTCCCCAGCATGGAAAACCACTAGATGTGGAGTATTTCCTAGCATGCTGGGAGGGTGAGTTTCTGTAATCAAGGGAAACAGATTATCTCCATCTGTCCTGCAGGGGCATCTGCCAGGGTCAGGAGAAACAGCTTTTCTCCCTGTCCCCTGGTTCCCAAGTGCTGGGCAACCAGCCAGCATGCATCATTATCACCAACAGCTTCCTGCTGTGGGCCCGGCCCTGGGCTAATAAGGCCAGACAGGCATCATTTCCTTTAACCTTTGCCCTCGCTAGTCCCTCTACCTAAAACCCTCTTCCTCCCAGCAACAGGTTGCTGCTTACTTGTCTGCCCCTCTCCATTTACAGAACCACCTCATTTCACCGAGTTTCACTGATGTTGCATTTTTCTTTTACAAATTGAGGGTGTGTGGCAACCCTGCATGAGCAAGTCCATGGGCACCATTGTCCAACAGCACGTGCTCACTTCATGTGTCTGTGTCACATTTTGGTGATTCCTGCAGGATTGTGAACTTTTGCATAATCATTGTATCTGTCATGGTGATCTTCCACCAGGGTTTCAGGGCACCATGCAGCACCCCTGGATACAATGATAAATCTAATTCATAAAATATGTGTTCTGACTGCTCCACCGGCAGCCGTTCCCCCATGTCTTTCCCTCTCCTAAGGCCTCCCTATTCCCTGAGACAATATTGAGAATTAGGCCAATTAATAACCTCTAATAGCCTCTAAGTATTGCTGTTTTCTCACTTTAAGTCAAAAGCTAGAGTGTAATGATCTGGCCCGGAAGGCCTGTCAAAAGCCAAGGTAAGTCAAAAGCTAGACCTCTTGTGCAACTCAGCCAAGTTGTGAATGCAAAGAAAAAGTTCTTGACAGAAATTCAAAGTGCTGGTACAGCGAATACTCAAAGGATAAGAAAGCCAAACAGCTCTCTATCGCTGATATGGAGAAAATT
>NW_003852579.1:2782934-2784698 GCF_000181295.1 Otolemur garnettii
AAATAAATAAATAAACAGCAGACTGATTCCCTTGTTAGGGGTTAACACAGCTGGTGACTTTAAGTTGAAGCCAAGGCTCATTTATCTTTATAAAAATCCAAGGGCCCTTAAGAATTATGCTAAGTCTACTCTCCCCACCTGGACTCTTTAAATGGCACAACAAAGACTAGCCGCCAGCATACATGTTTACAGAATAACATGTATGGAAAAGTAGAAAAATGAGCTCGGCATGGTGGCAGGTACCTGTAGGCCCTGCCACGTGGAAAGCTGAGGCAGGAGGATTGCTTGAACCCAGAAGTCTGAGGTTTCTGTGAGCCACAGCATTGTAACCTAGGAAACAGTGACACTGTCTCCAAAAAAAACAAAAAAAAGAAAGAAAAGAAAAGAAAAAGAAAAATATTAATGCTCATTGACCATGCTCCTGGTCACCCCAGAGTGCTGATGGAGAGGTACAAGCAGACTAATGTGTTCATGCCTGGTGACACATCCATTCTACAACCCATGGAACAAGGAGTAATTTCAACTTTCAAGTCTTATTATTTAAGAAATACATTTTGTAAGGCTATAGCTACCCACTCATATAGTGAGTCCTCGATAGGAGGTACAGGCAAAGCACATTGGTAACCTTCTGGAAAGGATTCACTATTCTAGATGCCATTTAAAAACATTTGTGATTCATGAGAAGAGGTCAAAATATCAACATTAACAGGAGTTTGAAAGAAGTTGATTCTGGGCGGCACCTGTGGCTCAGTGGGTAGGGCGTAAGCCCCATATACGGAGGGTGGTAGGTGTGAACCCGGCCCGGCCAAACTGCAAGAAAAAAATTGCCGGGCATTGTGGCGGGTGCCTGTGGTCTCAGCTACTTGGGAGGTTAAGCTCAAGAGCTGGAGGTTGCTGTGAGCTGTGACAGCACAGCACTCTACTGAGGATGACAAGGTGAGACTCTATCTCTAAAAAAAAAAAAAAGAAGTTGATTCCAACTCTCATGGATGACTCTGAGGTAGCTCGCGACTTCAGTGGAGGAAGTAACTGCAGATGTGGTGGAAAGAGCAAGAGAACTAGACTCAGAAGGGTGCCTGAAAATGTGACTGGACTTCCACAGTCTCAGGATAAAACTTTAATGGATAAGGAGCTGCTACTATGGATGAGCAAGAAAGTAGTTTCCTGAGGCCAGGAACAGTGACATGTGCTTATAGTCCCAGATATCTAGGTGGCTGAGTCAAGGAGGATCAAAGCTATAGTGCAGAGTTGGTGTCTATGAATAGTCACTGCACTCCATCCTGGGCAACATGGTGAAACCCTGTCTCTAAAAAAGAAATCTTTTTTTTTTTTCCTGAGACAGAGTCCTACTCTTTCATCACCCTGGGTAGAGTGCCATGGCATCATAGCTCACATCAACCTTAAAGCCTTGGGCTCAAGAGATTCTCTTGCCTCTCTCAGCTCCTGAGCAGCTGAGACTACAGGCACCTGCCAGGACGCCTGGCTACATTTTCTATTTTTAGTAGAGACAGGGTCTCACTCTTGCTCAGGCTGATCTCGAACTCCTGAGCTAAAGCAATCCAGTTGCCTCAGATTCCCAGAGTGCTAGGATTACAGGTGTGAGGCACCACACCTAGACAAAAGGTTTCTCAAAACGGATTCTACTTCTGGTGAAGATGCTGCAAATTTTGTAGAAATGACAACAAAGGATGAATTTAGTTGATAAAGTAGCACCAGGATTTGAGAAGATTGACTCTGATGTGTATATAGATATAGATATAGATA
>NW_003852579.1:2785483-2792312 GCF_000181295.1 Otolemur garnettii
GTGACATCATTAAAGCTCACTGCAACATCAAACTCTTGGGCTTAAGTGATCTTACTACCTTAGCCTTCCCAGTACTTTAGGAGCCTGCTGTCATATCCAGCTAATTTTTCTACTTTTTTAAGAAACAGGGTCTTGCTCTTGCTTGGGCTCTCAGCCTCAAGTGAACCTCCCACTTTGGCCTCCCCAAGTGCTAGGATTACAGGCCTGAATTACTGCCCCCAGCCAACTGACTTTCAACTTGAAAGAAGTTCTACTGTGGGTCAAATTGTATATGAAACAGCATTGCGTGCTACAGAGAAATATTTGCAGCAAACTTCATTGTTGTCTTATTTTAAGAAATTGCCACAGCCACCCCACTCTCCAGCAACCACTAACCCCAATCAGTCTGCAGCCATCTCCATCAAGGCAAGACCCTCCATCAGCAAGAATATTACCTCTCACTGAAGGCTCAGATGATCATTAGCATTTCTGAGCCATAAAGCATCTTTAAATTAAGGTGTGTCCATTGGGTTTTTTTTAGATATAATGCTATTACGTGTTTAATAGACTATAGTATAAACATAACTTTTATACTCCCTGGGAAACAAAAAAAAACAGTGTGACTTACTTGGATATTTGATTTATTGCTGTGCTCTGGAACTGACCCTGCGATGTCTCTGAGGCATGCCTGTACAACTGCAGCCCCATTGCCCTCTCCCCCCATGCCCATTTTAGTTTACTTCACTGTCAACAGCTCTGGCCTTCTATCTCTTTGTTTACTGTCTATCCTTCCTCCATTAGAATGTCAGCTCCACGACGGCAGGGACTGGTGTCTTCAACACTGTTGCATCCCAGAACCTAAAACTGTGCCTGGTACCTGTGGGGTGAGGGCTACTAAATGTACATTGGCTCCAACCCTGTGATGTAAGGGTTTTTCTATAAACCCTTCAAAGAAGAAAACAGAGTCAGTTTTGTGGAGCCCAAGGGTAGACTGCCAGCAAGAAGCAGACCTGAATTTGAACCCCGGTTTGTCTGCCTCTGAAGGATAGGGCTACCTCTCCAGCTGCTGTCGATGCTCCAGATAACTGGGGTTCTTTGGGTCTGAAAGGTGTTGCCAGTGGCCCCCAGGAGGCCCAGGTGGGAGGATCGCTTGAGCTGAGGAGTTCCAGCAGGAGCAAGACCCTGGCTCTACAAAAACTAGAAAAGTGAGCTGAATGTGGTGCCATGCACCTGTAGGCTCAGCTGCTTGGGGGGCTGAGGCAGGAGGACCTACTTCTTATGCTCCCAAGTACTCCTATTTCCAGCCACCCTTTGGCTCTCCCTTAACTCAGATATTTCCAAGTATGCAAACAGATGTAAGGAAAGGCGGGCAAGGTGCTAGGAAAGGCAAGTTCCAGATCTGCCTTGGCCACAAATTCAAAAGATACAGAACTTCTCCAGGGCTTGGTTTCCTCATTTGTGAATCTAAGGGGCTGAACTTGCTATACAGGGTGGCAAGAACAGGGCAATTGTTAAGTGTGGGCCGTGGGCTTACAACAATACTCTTTTGATTTCAATCTGACCCTGGGACTTTGGGCATGTTATGTCATTTCTCTGAGCCTCAAGTTTCCTCATCTGTAAAATGGGGGCTACAGTACTCACCTCTTATGAGTTCCGTGAAGATTAAATGTATATATCTATGTATCACGTATCTATGTATTCTACATATAGACAGATAGATATACACAGTAGAACCTCCACTGTTGACCGTCTCCCTACATTGACCACCTCCTTAAGTTGACCCAATTTTCATAGACTAGATATGAACCACATGTACTCAATAGAAGTTCCTTAAGTTGACCAGTTTGTTTCGGTCCCTTGGGTGGTCAGCTCACAGAGGTTCTACTGTGTGTGTCTGTATCTAAGCAGAGTCCCTGGCACAAAATAAGTGCTCAATAAAAAGAATCATCATCAGGATCCACAGCTCAGTGCCTTGGTGATAAAGATATTTCTGCAGGGGAGGAAAAGCTCCGTCTCTCCCCGTGTGGTGTTCCTTGAATGGAGCTTTTTTTTTTTTAAATCTCACAGTACTTGGAAGTTTTTCTTTCCACTCATCAAGAAAGACCAGGAAAGTGAGAGACGACTAGATTCTTTCTACAAACACCCTTTCCGGCCAGAGACAAAGCCGCTGATTTCTGCAGCTGCACTGGGAGCTATAAATCAATATAACACAGCCCAGACTCCCCATTCCACCCCACACCCCTCAGCTGGGAGTGGGGCTGCTACAGCCTACAGGATGGTAAATTGCTAATTTAAGCCAGGCATTAAATGTTCTACCCCGCCATTATCCTTCTTCCTGTGCGTGTTAAGATGTTCGGGTAGCCAATTTGATTGCGAGGTCCCAGGACTCTGAGGTTAATGAAATCATGCCTTGCCCTCGCACAGTCCCTGCCTCTCAAGGCCCAGGCATCTGCCAGAGAAGGGAAAAGAGGAATCTGACATCAGAGCATCTAAGAATCATTCTTCAAATCTCAGCCCTGGTGAAAGGGGCTGAAATTATGCTTGTCTTATCTTTTCTCCACCTAAATCTCCAGGGCTGAATCTGCTCAGTGGTTTTCCAGTGTCTGTGTGCATATCTTCAGTGACCAGAAACTCCCTACATTGCCCGGCAGCCCATACTTCTCAAAGAAAAAAAAATTTTTTTTGAGACAGTTTCACTATGTCACCTGGGCTAGCATGCCGTGGTCTCAGCTTAGTTCACGGCAACCTCAAACTCCTGGGCTCCACCAATCCTCCTGCCTCAGCCCCCCAAGCAGCTGAGCCTACAGGTGCATGGCACCACACTCAGCTCACTTTTCTAGTTTTTGTAGAGCCAGGGTCTTGCTCCTGCTGGAACTCCTCAGCTCAAGCGATCCTCCCACCTGGGCCTCCCAGAGTGCCAGGATTACAGGCGTGAGCTGCCACGCCCAGCTGTCTTGGAGAGCTTTGACCATGGGAGAATTCCTTATAGAAATAGTGAGATATCCACAAACATACAGGTTTAAGGATGTTCATGGCAAGATTATTTGGACTGGCATAATATTGGAAATAATAAAAGTTCTCTGCAATAGAACACATTCACACAGGGCAGCCATCAAAAATCATGTTTTCAAAGAAAGTCCGATGGCATGAGAACATGCTCGTGAAATCACATTAAGCGAAAAGTCATCTTACGAAATATTATATAAAATATGATGATTTCACCGTGTGATCCTGAGTTCAGTAAAATTGAGAGAGAGAAACACAGAAGAGAAATGAAGAGTAAATATATCAAAATGACACAGCTTTTCTTTTTGTGGTAGGATTATGGGAAACATCTGTCTCTGCTTAAACTTCTCCACATTTTCCAAAATAGCTACTGCGTTACTTTTATTGTATGTGTGTATATATATAATCTTTCCGTGTGTGTGAAATAGGGTCTTGCTCTGTTGCCCAGGCTAGAGTGCAATGGCATCATCATAGCTCACGGCAACCTCAAACTCCTGGGCTCAAGGGATCCTCCTGACTCAGCCTCCCAAGTAGCTGGGACTACAGGCTAATTTTTCTATTTTTGTAGAGACAAAGTTTCACTATATTGCCCAGCCGGTGTCAAACTTCTGGCCTCCTAAAGTGCTAGGAATACAGGCATGAGCCACAGCAACTGGCTTCTTTACTAAAAAAGTTTCTAATATTGAATTATAAAGTTTCCCTATAGCATCCACCCAATAATTCTAGTTCCTAGGGAGCTCGATAAGCATTGACTGGATGAATGAGAAGCAAGTCTCACTCCTCTTCTAAATAGTCACAATTATAGAACGTATTGAACACTTACCAAATACCTGGTTCTGGGCTGAAGGCCTTTACACCATACCTCATGAATTCCTCTCATGGACCGCCCTATGAAAACTCAATCACTACTCCAGTTTCACAGATGAGAAAACTGAGGCTCAGAGTGGCCGTGTATGTATTGCTCAAGCTTACTCTCTTAGTAAATGGCACAGCTTGGACACGATTCCAGGACAGTGTGGCTCTAATGCCCAGGCTCTCAACTGCTGATACCCCACACAGAGGCCTCAGAGATTTGCAGACAGCAATCTGCCCTCTTTCCCCAGCCCTGTTCTTTACCTCTCTACCTAGATGTCCCCGGCTCTCACCTCCATTTTTCATGTGTCTTATGGAGAGCAGCAGCAGATGGACGTGGAGCGATGTTTGGAGCCAGAAAGACCGGGTCTGAATCTCATCTCCACTGAGGCTTCATGTCCTCACGTGTAATTGAGAACACCAAGCCCCCATTGCAGGACTATTACGGTGTAGACTGGAGAAGCCTCTGGCACATGGCGGGGGCTCTGGAAGAGGCGCCTCAGTGTCCTCAGTGACTCCTCTGGACTCGCCAGTGTGTCTGTGAGTCACATACACTCCCCAGGGAATGAACCCAAGACTCAGAAAGCATCAGGCATCAGGGCAAGTCAGGAGATGTGTCTCCCTGCTCTGCCTCACCAAGTCACCTGGCCCAGCCTGCTGCCTTCTTGCTAGGTCCAAAAGCACTCCATTTCAGACAGGGGATGGCTGAGGCCAGGGTATCTGTAACCCATCCAAGGTCACGTGGCTCTATTTCCATTGCCCTGAGCTGGCCTCTCTTGCACCCCCACATTGAGCCCCTCCCTGTCCAGCCCACCCACACAGGATTCCTTTTTTTTTTTTTTTTTTTTGCAGTTTTGGCCAGTGGTGGACTTGACCCCACCACCCCTGGTATATGGGATATGGGGCTAGTGCCCTACTCCTTGAGCCACAGGCACTGCCTGGGATTCATCCTCTTGAAACCCATTCTGCACAATTGCTCCAAAATCCTCCTCCCCACAGCCTGTGATGGAAAGCTCCCTCATTTCCAGCATAGCCAGCCCCTGTCCAGCTCCCTCATCCAGACTCCAACCTCAGTACAGCCCTTGCCCCCAACACAGTCATGACAGACCTGTCTTCAGATCTCTCCTCAGTCCTCCCTCTCCCCCTCCCTGCCAGAAAGACCACCTCCAATTACCTGGGGCTGGTCTGAGGAGTTCCTCTAACATTTGCACTTCATGATGACTTTCAGAAGGCAGGGACAAAGTCGGCAGGTCCACCACCACTGGCTCCCAGGCCTGGCTGAATGAAGCTCAGCACACAGCAGGGGCGGTTGGTATCTGCTTGCAAGACCCATCCTGCTATTGTCCCTGCAGCCTTTCCATCCTCACAGCCACCCTGGCCCCTGGTACTCTCATCTCAGCCACAGAGAACCTCCCTCCCTCAGAAGCTCTTCATCACCCCCTGAACCTTTCCTTGCTGGTGCTGTTCCCTCTGCCTGGAATGCTCTGCCCCCACCTCTCCACAGAGCGAGCTGCTGCTCCCCTTTCACTACTTGGCACAGGCATCACCTTCTCCCGCTGGTTCAGGTGCCTCCCCTGGATTCCCAGCTTCAGGAAACTAGCACTTGACCCTGAAATTGTAACTAACCAGGGGCGCCTGCGGGGCATGGCTGTGCTGGAGCCAGATGCTGTACTGAGGCTTAAGCTGAAAGTCTGGGCAGTGGAAACTGAGGCTGGACAGGCCTGGCTGGGGTCAGCAGCAGCACATGCTTGTCGACTGAGTAGATGTGCAGCCGAGGCAGAACATGGGGAAGGGCCCAAGGTGAAGAACAAAGATGATCAGGCCTCGACTGCCACCTACGCTGCCCAGCTGCAGCAGCTGCAGGAGTGCAGTGTAATCAGCACACGGCAAGGCAGGTGCCATGCTGTGGCCTGTGTGGGCCTGACCTCATTTAATCCTCCCAATAGCCATTCATGGTCACCCCTACTTCTCAAATGAGGAAATAAGGCTCAGGGGAGTTAAGCTATTTCCCAAAGCCACACCTCCAGAATGTGGTTGAGCAGATATTGACACTGGGCGCTACCTGACCCCTAGCTAGGACCTTTACCACTGCCCTGTGTCATTGCACTAGAATCTCTCCTGGCTTGGGGGCCCTGGATCCAGACCACAGAGAGCAAGAGAGGGGAGGGAGAAGGCAGGGGGCACATGATGGGCCTCCAAACACAAGACAGGGACTCAGTGCTACCAATTTCTCAGCAGCCCCTGGAAGCTTGACAGTAGACAGAGGGAGCAACTATGACCCCTCATTCACCTGCTGTGACCCTGCCCCAGCCCACACTGCCTTCTCTCCCTGCCCTGTGCCATGGTCACCTCAGATGGGAAGGAAACTCGGTGCTTTGCCAACATCATCTCATCCAATCTTGAGGACAAAGGTACACGTGGGGCAGGTACTATTATCCACAGTTTACAGATGAAAACACTGAGGTCCAGAGAAGTGACCCAACTTGCCAACACTCTTAGTAAGTGGCAGAGTCAGCATTTGATAAGAGGCAAAAAGTCGGAAGAGACATGGGCTAAGGAAAGATCACAGGGCAGAGAAACATACAGGCTGAGAGAGTCACACAGAGGCAGGCCAGGGCTGGAAAGAGGGGGTAGGTGAGGGGCGCAGAGGTTGCCAACCTGGTGAAACCAGGATAAGAGAGTGCAAGGGACAGGGAGACAGGGAAGGGTGCAGGACACACAGGAGGTCAGGTGGAAAAGTACTGTCTCTACCTCCTGCCCTCATTCTGGGGAAGGTAAACCAGGGAGTTCTGAGCCATGTAGAGGGAAGAAGGGGTCACCTGTCAGAAGTGAGGGGCCTGCTGAGCCTTCACACTAAACAGGGGCTGCCAACGGGAACTCCCTGAGATGCCAGATGGGCTGAGGGCACTGACTATGCCCAGAGGACAGGTTGTCCAGCAACTGCCCTAAAGACTCAAGGCCAGGCTCGGTGCCTATAGCTCAACCGGCTAAG
>NW_003852579.1:2792930-2799049 GCF_000181295.1 Otolemur garnettii
ACCCCATCGTGGGCTCCCAAAGCCCCCACGGACTTTCACAGATAGCTTTTAGCACAGCTGCAGATGTTGGTTTATTGGATGACTGGCTGATGTGAGGAACGTCTGTTCTCCCACCAGACCCTAAGCTGCAGGAGAGCAGGACAGCGTATTTCTTCCCTTCCCATCGTACCTCAGCATCTAGCACAGTGAATCCATGGAATGTCCTGAAATGAGTGACTTCTTTTCACTCCTTCACACACAGCCCCTCCCTGTTCTCAGAGGGCTTAGGGTCTAAAAGGCTCATATGTCACATACTATCTCATTTAACCCTCATCCCAACCCTGGATCCCTTGTTGTTGTTCCCACTTTACGGATGAGAAAATGAGCTTCTGAGAGGTGAAATGGCTAACTCAAATGCACTGTAAGTGGCTTTGAACTCAGAAACATCTGGCCCCAGGTCCTCAGCCCTGCCCACTATTCTACCCTGCTTTCCAACCCAAGGGGCCTCTGGATTGGCCCTTGCAAACCTTCTCCTGTTCCCCTAACTGACTACACTCAGGACTCATAGTATTCATTCATTCAGTCACTCATTGAACCAAGCACCCGACTCAGGTATTGGTTGTGCCAGGCCCTGCACAGGTTGCCAAGGAATCAGACAGACCAGAGTTCAAGTACTCCTTCAAGAGAGCAGAGGTTTTTCTCCAGCCCAGCCTGCTCCTGCCCCATTGCCACTGTGATTTTTCCAGCAGAAGCTAAGCCCTAGGCAGCTGTGCTTTCCTCGGCCTTCCCTTAGTGGGGAAGGACTAAGTGCAGCTCCCATCACTCCCTCTCCCCCAAGGACAATAGCCTCAAACACTCAGGCTGAACAACATGTAGGATCACAGTCCTTAGGGCTCCCTCCTTCTCTGAGGATTCTAGAACAAGAAAGGGCACTTAGAAGGAGGGATTACCACACCCTCCTTCCAGGTAATGCTGTGACATCCGTTACCTGAGGCAGCTCTGGGGAAAGTTCTGGACTTGAAGTTACAAGACTAAGGCTCTAACTCTGGATCTGGTGCTGGCTGTGCTACTAGGACAGGTCACCTTGCCTCTCTCTAAGCCACAGATTCCTCATTTTGTCTGTAAAATGAATGTGACAATGAGGATGACTTCAGTGCTCATCTTGCAAGGTTATGGGTGAGGATTAAGTTGCTCAGACCCAGAGATACAATTATCACATAGATGGCTGACCAGGGAAATGTCTTCACCAGGTGGGACCTAGTGGAGCTTGCTATGCTGTTAGCACACACTTGGCAATGTGATTTCAGGAAGGTGGGCTGTGAATGCAGCTAACCCAGAGCCCAGGGCCTCCCCACCATGGACCCACAGAATTGGGAGGCCCCTTTCTCAGTAGTAGTGAGGAAGCTGTGCTCGTCAGCCCACCACCAGAAGGCACTGGGGAAAAGGCTGGAGATGGGACTGGACACACTGACACTAGGCTTTTCCCAGACTTGAGCACCGGGAGCTCCCCTAGAGAGACTATGTCGTAGGAACCTGGAAATGTCAGAGTCATGGCTGTTCTCGGGATACCTCAGGATTAGCACCTACCTCATGCTCCTTTCTTTAATCAGCACTGGATTCTGTAGGATCTAAAAAATCCTTCCTCCTCATTACATACACAGTTTCCTGGTCCAGGCACCAGGCCAGCTGCATTACACATGCTCTCTCACTGACACCTCCCAGCAGGCCATTGAAGAAGGTTCTATTATCACCTCATTCTACAGATGAAGAAACTGAGGTTCAAAGAGGCTAAGTGATTTCCCCAAGTCACAGAGCTGGAGACTCAAAGCCTGCAAAGTGGAGGAATCACTAACAAAAACACAAAGCAAAGATCAATCCTGCTTATGTTTGGGGGAATTTTCCCACAGTAGCTGGTGATGAGTCATTAAAAGCACTGGAAATTCTTGTACCCTCCACTTTTTCTAGGGAAGCAAAAATCGCCCAGAGAACATCAATGCTGAAGCCCCCTGATACCCACACACACCTCGTCTAATGCTCCTACACACCACATTCTGCCCTGCAGAGACATTATACTCTGGGATTCAATAGAGAAGACTGGGTCTCTATTCTTCAGACAGGAAAACTGAGGCAGATGAGAGGTGAGGTGAGGGGAATGGCGTCTGGGCATCAGTGATCAGGCCAAGACCACAGTTCACATCTCCAACACGTGAGTCTATGATCTGCTCTCTGCCCTGCCAGCTGGCAACACAGCCCAAAGAGGTGAAGGCCATGGCCTCAGTCAACCAGCATGCAGGACCCATTTCCAACTAACAGTAAACACCCGGGCATCTTTGTTGTTTAAGGATGCAAGTTTCCTCTCAACCCTTATTGCCCATGTCTGAGCTCAGGGAGCTGTGTCAGGAGGGTTACTTCTGGGACAAGCCTGTGATGTTTTAGGCTCTCTGAGAAGATTCCCACACTGTCAACAAATACCAAGGAGAGGACCTCAAACTCCACCCCAGCCCGAGCAAACCACTGCTGCCTTTGGCAGAGAAAAGACTGTTCAAGGTGAGAATGAGAAAATGGGAGACGGCATTTGTGAGGAAGTTATGAGGCCTCTCTGAATCATATGCAGAGTTCCGGACCAGATGGCCACTGGGGAAGGGAGCAGAGAACTGATGGCAGCACACGGCCATTGCCCACCGCACTGCATCCAGGAGCCCTGGACTGGCAAACACACACGGAGCCGCACACAGAAAGATGCCCATAGCCACTCTGGATGCGCCTCTCCCCCTGTGTTTTCAGAGTTTGACAAGAAACAACTCAGTTACATTGTCACAAATTTATACAGAGAGAATCACAAACTTGACAGTTTGGGACAAGCACAAACCAATACAGGGACCCCAATAGATGATCACCAAAGGTGACTTGGTAAGTGCCCTCACCGCATGACCCAGACACACAGCACTCTCCTTTCCGCCCTACCCACCGCACAGCGCCCACCCACAGCTGTCTCAACAAAGGCCCACAGCAGGGTAGAGCATCCCCGCCCACCCCTATGGGTATATTTCAAACGTCCAAACATACACTCGTACTCTCACAATCGCCCACTCCAAAATTGTGACAAGCACACAAACTGCTGCCAAACTGTCCCATAAAGAAGCAAGGTAATGCCAACAGACAATCAAACGTTATTTAGCTAAGCAAGCAAGGACGAACACACATACGCTCACGCAGGAGAATACATGTTCCTGCGTCCCCCTGTCAATAGACGTAGCCTCCCCGTGGGCCCTGTGCGCCCCCTGCAGGAAGTGCGGAAGTCCGGGGAGTCGGGGGTTCCGGCTCAGGGTTCCAAACCGGCGGATCCCACCCTCACTCCAGGGCCCAGATCCGCAGCGCCGGCCCGCAGCGGACTCACCGGACGATGCCGAACATGACAAGCACGTTGCCCAGCAGCCCCACGGCGCACACGGCCGAGTAGAGCGCGGTGATGGCAATGGCCAGGGCGAGGGACGAGGCGCTCCGTGCGCCCGGCGGCCCCGACGCATTGGCCCCCGCGCCGGGGAGGACGCTAGGGTAGGCGTCCGAGGCGTTGGAGAGGAGCGGGGGCTGCAGCTCAGCGCCGGCTGAGGGGGCCGGCTCCATGGCTGCCGGCGGCCAGCGCCGCGTCCCTCTCCACCGTGCGCCCTGGGCGCGGGCACCTGGCGCGAGGGGCGTGCGAAGGGCCGAAGCTACAGCCCCGACGCCGCCGGCTGCAGCGCCCGGCCGCCCAGGCTTCCTCTGCGCCTCCTCAGACTGCTCAGCCGCCCGCACCCGCCCAGCCCCCGGCGTCCGCCCTCTCTCCTCGCCCCGAGCGCTGTGAGCCTGGAGGCGCTGCGGGCTCGTCGGACGCGCCCGCCGCGCGCACCACGTGGCTCGGAGGCGGCCGCCAGTCTGCACCCGCGACCGGGGGCGGGCGCTGCACCACCGGCTGGGAGCTGGGCCCGGAGGCCTCTTGCCCTCTCCTGGGGATGCTCCGCTGGGTCCAGAGCGCCCCGACCCCAGCATGGACTCATCTCCTACCCCATGCCACTTTGGAGTCAGAAGGACCTGACTCCTGGTTGTGCCCAGGACCTGGATGTGAATGTCACCTTCCGCCCCTGCACTAAGGAATAGAGAGACCTTGACCAAGTTGCCTAACCTGTCAACTTCATTCTCCCTGTTTGTAAGATGAGGAAAATCGCATCACCCGTTCAGAGGGTTGTTGGGGAGATTAAATAAAATGATGGGAGTAAAAAACTAGCTCGGGGAGCAGCACAGAGTAAGGGTGTGTTCCATGAATAACCATTATTATCCTTGCTTTTCCTGTACCCTATTTATTTGCTCAATTAGTATTGTGAGGGTGCCTAATATAAAAGCCAAGTACGACTGGGGACCAGCCTGTACGCAAAACCAGGTGCAGCCCCTGCTTCCTGAGATTCACAAACCAATAGGGGAGACACGTCAATCCTAAAGTCACACTAATGAGGATATAGTTACAAACTGAGCAACTGGCAGGGTTTACAAAACCCAGGGCAGGACAGCTTCCCTAAGGAAATGGTAAGGCGTGAAGCTCGGGATGAATTAATTTAGGGAAGAAACAAAAGAAGAACATTCTAGACCAATAAACCAGAGGGATTGGAAAAGAAGCCGGGGAGAGGAGAGAAGACAGAAAGGAAGGAGGCGTGGGGAGAGAATGAGATGAGGCGGTGAGCAGTCTTGAAGACAGTAAGGATCACTCTGGCTGCTTTGGGAACAGATGTAAGAGGCTGTTACAGAAGAATGGCTAACTCATCCTTCCCACACCTCTTCTCCAGTCCTGACTAGCACAGATCGAGAGCCATCCTCCTCCTTGTGGTGCCCAGTCCTTCCAGAATATTCTACCTAGCATTACTTTGCTCCAGGCACAGAGAAATGCACTTTACCTATTCGTCAACACTTTAGAGTGTTATTATTGCTCACATTTTGTAGATGAGAAGACTGAGGCTAGGTATTAAATTATCCTATAAAGGCCAGGTGCAATGACTCATATCTGTAATCCTAGCACTCTGGAAAGCCCAGGCAGGTGGATCGCTTGAGCTCAGGAGTTCAAGACCAGCCTGAGGGGACAGTACCTGTGGCTCAGTGAGTAAGGCGCTGGCCCCATATACCCAGGGTGGCGAGTTGGAACCTGGCTCCAGCCAAACTGCAACAAAAAATAGCTGGGCGTTGTGGCAGGCACCTGTAGTCCCAGCTACTCGGGAGGCTGAGGCAAGAGAATCACCTAAGCCCAAGGTTGCTGTGAGCTGTGACAGCACAGCACTCTACTGAGGGCTACAAAGTGAGACTCTTGTCTCTAAAAAAAAGAAAAAAGACCAGCCTGAGCAAGAGTGAGACCTGTCTCTACTAAAAATAGAAAAACTAGCCAGGCAGTGGGCGCCTGTAGTCCCAGCTACAACTACATGGCACTCTACCCAGGGTGACAGAGTGAGACTCTGTCTCAAAAAAATAAATAAATAAATAATAATAATAATAAACAAAAATAAATTATCCTATATGGTAATTGTTTCTGGCCAAGATTATATTTTTGGAGAAACCAGGCCTGTTTGGTGCCTGCACCCAGAAGAGGGCTGGGATCACAGTGGGAGCTCAAGAAATGCTATTTGTTTGTTTGTTTGATTTTGGTTTTTGTTTCTTTGCGACAGAGTCTGGCTCTGCTGCCCTGGCTAGAGTACAGAGGAATCCTTATAGCACACTGCAACCTCAAACTCCTAGGTTCAATCCTCCTGCCCCATCCTCCCGAGTAGCTGGGACTATAGGTGTGTGCCACCACTCTCAGATGATTTTTCCTATTTTTGGTAGAGATGGAGTCTCACTGTATTTCTCAGTCTAGTCTCCAACTTCTGGCCTCAAGCAGTCCTCCTATGTCAACTTCCCAAAGTTCTAGGAGCCACCGTGCTTGGCCCGAAATGCTATTTGGATGTCAGAAATTACCATTATGGGCTCGGCGCCTGTGGCTCAAGCGGCTAAGGCGCCAGCCACATACACCTAAGGTGGCAAGTTCAAATCCACCCCGGGCCGCCAAACAACAATAATGGCTGCAACCAAAAAATAGCCGGGCGTTGTGGCAGGCGCCTGTGGTCCCAGCTACTTGGGAGGCTGAG
>NW_003852579.1:2799162-2805815 GCF_000181295.1 Otolemur garnettii
AAAAAAAAAAAAAAAAAAAGAAATTACCATTATGGTTTGAAGTAGGAAAACATTTGGGACGGTGCCTGTGGCTCAAAGGAGTAGAACACCAGCCCCATATGCCGGCGGTGGTGGGTTCAAACCCAGCTCTGGCCAAAAACCGCAAAAAAAGAAAAGAAAAAGAAAACATTTGGGTTCCAGAGCTCTAGGCTCTGGGGTAATGTTCTTATCTTTATGAGTGGCTGGGTAAGGACCCCTGATTCATATCATCTGGCTTCAATCATCTACCTATGTGCAAAACTCTAACCCTTTCCTAGAAAAAACAAAGCTAGACTTCCTAAACTTACCCTTCTCTCCATTTTCTCTACCCACTCAGATGTCCAATCCCCTCTACAAGCTAAAGCAAATCTGCCACCCCAAACCTTTCCCATGGAACCATGTAAAGACTTACTAGGGGAGGTGCCTGTGGCTCAAAGGAGTAGGGCACCAGCCCCATATGCCAGAGGTGGTGGGTTCAAACCCAGCCTCGGCCAAAAAACTGCACAAAAAAAAAAAGAAAGACTTACCAAATGGAAATTCTTTGCTGTGTTCACATGTGCTGCAAAAACTCCTCTGTCCTTAAGCCTAGTACTCAGAGTCTTTTCTGGTGCCAAGAGAGAGAAATCGGGACAGGAAAGAGGAGACCTTCCTTATAAGAGTTGTAGTCCCCTCCCTAGCCTGCCACCAAGCCAAGATTTTCCTTCCTCAGAACATTTGCACATTCTGTTCCTTCCACTTGGAAGACTCGGCCCCTTCTCCAGGCTAAATGCTATTTATCCTTCAAGTTGCAGCTTAAATATCACATCCTTTGTGAAATCTTCACTGACCCTCACTGCATCTCCAACTAGCCTGGACCCCTCTTTATCTATTTTCATAGCATCACAAGCCTCTTCTTTACATAATTTCCCCCAGAATCATTTGTGTAATCATTGGATTTTTGTGCATCACCTTCACACAAAAAGGTCTTGTGCATTTCTGTAGCCCCACCCCCTTAGTGCAATCCTGACACAGGGGCTCACTTGACGAGCGACAGAATAAGGAAGCTCAGTTCCAGCTTTGGTGACTTCCCATTTTGATGAGAGAAATAAGGCAGTTACAGCTTAAAACAGACCTGAGAATTCTTTTTTTTTGAGACAGAGCCTCAAGCTGTCCCCCTGGGCAGAGTGCAGTGGCATTACAGCTCACAGCAACCTCCAACTCCTGGACTCAAGCAAGTCTCCTGCCTCCACCTCCCAAGTAGCTGGGACCACAGGCACCCACCACAACGCCCAACTATTTTTTGGTTGCAGCCGTCATTGTTGTTTGGCGGGTCCGGGCTGGGGATTCGAACCCGCCACCTTAGGTGTACGTGGCTGGCGCCTTAGCCGGTTGAGCTATAGGCACCTAGCCAGACCTGAGAATTCTAAGCAACTAAAACCCTTTGGATAAACTCTGCGATCCCATCTTATTTGGAACTGAAAAGCTAATTCCTAGCTCCACCCCACACCCCTTGGCTTTTGGCCATCACCAGGCAAAATCCAAGGAATGACATTTGGGGCCCTTTGTAGTGTGGTTCCAGAGTTTACTGTTGCCTTCTTCTGCCTCCATCTGGTGTTCCAACCCTAATCCCATGCTCCAACCACACTAAGCTGAAACGAGTTTTTAAAAATTGCATCCCATGGTGTTTTTTGAGTCTGTCTTCAGTACAGCGATGCCATGGTGAAAAGACATAGCTATGGTGGAGGCGAAAGACAGGAAAGAGTTTGCCCTTAACTTCTCTGAGCCTTCATTTTCTCGCCTACATTTACAAAGTACAGAAGTGCAGGACTGGAGTGAGGATCTGGTGGAACAACAGATGCTCTGCCAACTGAGAAAGGCTGTATGGGCATGCATTGTTAAACCCTGAGGATGAGTAAGCCTTTGCTCTCTTAAAGAAGCTCACAGTCCTGAAGTTGTGGAGGATATATAGTGGCTCCTAGTACTTAGGGAAGTGAAATAGGAGGAATACTTAAAGCCAGCAGCAGTTCAAGACCAGCCTGGGCAACATATCAAGACCCTATCTCTACAAACAATGAGAAAAATTAGCCAGACTTGGTGGTACATGGCTATCATCCTGGCTAAGTAGGGAGGCTGAGGCAGGAGGATCCCTTGAGCCCAGGAGTTTGAGGCTGCAGTGAGATGTGATCATGTGCCACTGCACGCCAGCCTGAATGACAGAGTACGACCCCCACTCTGTCATTTTTTTTTTTGAAACAAAGTCTCACTTTGTTGCCCTGGGTAGAGTGCTATGGCATCATAGCTCACAGCAACCTCAAACTCTTAGGCTCAAGTGATCCTCCTGCCTCAGCCTCCTGAATAGCTGGGACTACAGGTGCCCACGACAATGCCTGGCTAGTTTTTCTATTTTTTGTAGAGATGGGGTCTTGCTCTTGCTCAGGCTGGTCTTGAACTCCTGAGCTCAAGTGATCCTCCCATAGTGCTAGGATTACAAGTGTAAGCCACTGCTCCTGGCCAACCCTGTCACTTAAAAAAAAATGTTTAGTGACCAAGTGCATAAGTGAAATAATTGCTAAGAAAACATACATGCCAATACGGGTGAATTGCCCTCACTTGGGGAAAATGTCCAACCAAGTCTGGCTTGGTTGGAAGAACACGTAGAAACTCAGAAGGCTATAAAGCAGTTTCCACAATAACCTTCCAAACTGAGTACTTGGAAATGATCGATTCTTGCATAGATGTGAGCATTCTAGTCTACTTATCTTTAAAAGGCAGTATCTGCCTGGGCGCAGTGGCTCACGCCCATAATCCTAGCACTCTTGGAGGCTGAGGCAGGTGGATTGCTTGAGCTCATGAGTTAGAGACCAGCCTGAGCAAAAAAGCAAGATCCCCATCTCTACTAAAAATAGAAAAATTGAGTCAAGAGGATTGCTTGAGCCTGAGTTGGAAGTTGCTGTGAGCTATGACAGCACAGCACTCTACCCAGAGCAAGAGCTTAAGACTCTGTCTCAAAATAAATAAATAAATGGCGGTCTTGGCTCGGCGCCTGTGGCTGAAGTGGCTAAGGCGCCAGCCACATACACCTAAGGTGGCGGGTTCGAATCCAGCCTGGGCCCGCCAAACAACAATGATGGCTGCAACCAAAAAAGTAGCCGAGTGTTGTGGCGGGCGACTGTAGTCCTAGCTACTTGGGAGGCAGAGTAAGGAGACTTGCTTGAGTCCTGGAGTTGGAGAGTGCTGTGAGTAATCCCACAGCACTCTACCCAGGGGGACAGCTTGAGACTCCGTCTCAAAAAAATAAAAAATAAAATAAATAAATAAATAAATGGCGGTCTTATTTCTGTGAAAACTCGTATATAATCTTGTTGGCTGCCATTTCTGGAGAGCTTACGATAGTGCTTTGTGGATTATGTCATTCGATCCACAGCCAGCCTGGAGGGCACGAGGTACTACTATTATTATTCCATTTTGCAGAGGTCAGGTTACCTGCCCACGCCAGTCCCAAGATGCCAAGCCAGATCTGTGGCAAGGTTCTCCCCACTGTGGAGAGTGATGAATCTGTAGGAGCGTAGGAGATTCTTCAGTCCATCCTTGTTCTCGGTGAGACACAGAGTAGACACGGCCCTCCCCACCTGGGTTACCTGTTTCGGGCTTGTCCCCATGCCTGACTTCAGGGGAAACAAAAACAAAAACAAATGGGAAATCCTGGGCCAACCCAGGGCATCAGAAGGCGTCAGCAGTAGAGAAACAGAAATCACTGAAGGAGTCAGAGCAGAAAGGAACTCCCTGGGGAAGCTATTAGCAATTTAGTATGTGGGAGTGGGAATGTGGCTCCCACCTGCCAAAGAGACAGATTTGCCTGATGGAAAATACAGCAGCTGCCTCTGAGTGAGCAGGCAGCTCCCCTGGGCTGCCTTTCAGTCTGGCACCATCTGCAAGTCTTTGGGAGGGGGGAGGGAGGTTGTATGTGGGGGGACTGCAAAGATAACCATCAAATAATAACCACTTCCATTTGCAAAGGACTTTTGACTTTCCAAAGCACTTCCAGATTTATGACTTCATCTTATCTTGACACCATCCTGATACTGAGGGAGGCCAGGTTTTATTATCTTCATTTTACAGCTTAAGAAGGCAGACATTTAGAGAGCCCTGTGGGATCTCCAAGGACACCCAGAAAGTAAGTGAAAGAACTAGGATTGGCACCACCCGTGTAGGTGCTCAAGCTAAAAACCTACAAATCAGTCTTGACTCCTCTCTCTCTTTCCACACCTCTAAGCAATCTCCAAGTCCTGTCCAGCTTTCCATTATGACCAGATCCATAGTAATAATACTGCCATTGGTCTTTGTTTTTACTACCATCTTCCTAATCTGACATACCGTCTGCTGAAACTACTGAAATAGCCTCTGAGATGCTCTTCCTGCGTCCAGGATTGCTACCTTCAAGCAGTAACCTGACTGTAGGGTGCTCCAAAGTTTCCCCTCACTCTGCCTCACTGGCCTCTTCGTGTCCCACCTTCCCCATCATGTCATACCTAGGTTCCAGCCAAAATGAACTCCTCATGCTTCTCCCACATCCAGGTTTATCTGAATGGTTAAGAGAAAGGCTTTGCCATGGGACTGGTTGGATTTGAAATCCAAGCTTAGCTACTTACGAGCTGCTTGACTTGGATGAGTTACTTAACTTCTATAAGTTTTGTAAAATGGGGAAGTATATACTCTGTATATACTTCAGAGTACTTGGCATCTAGGCAGTGCTCAATATGTATTAGCTATCACTACAATGGTGGGTCATCTGCCTAGAACACTCTACCTGCACCCTCCCTGGTCCCTGTGTCATCTGACCCACTCTGATACCTCTGTCATGTCTTAGCTGAGATACTATTTCCTCCTTCCTTGCTCCCCTTAGTTTATCTCACACATGGTCTGTTCTCTTGGGGTACATCTCTCTCCTGGAAGCAGTCAAATCCTGTCCTCCTTGAAGAACATCTACCCAGGTATTGCTGGGGAGGCCTGGGTCTGTCAGGAGGAGGAGGGAACGGAGTTGAAGAGAGAGAGTGGCAGGACAAAGAATTGGATTCTCCAAGGAGAGGCGGGCAAAGGAGATGGGATGGTTCCTTGAGAACACTTTGGTGGATGGTGAGAGCCTGGGAGAAGTTCTGCAACAAGTTCACGATCAAGGGAACAGAGACAGACTCTCCCCCTTTTGAACGGACCCTGAGGTTTAGACAAGAGCACCTCAGACATGACTTTGAAGGACCAAATGCCAAAGGCGTTTGCCCCATGTTTCCCAAATCGTGTAAACTTCAAGGGAGCAAAAGGACTGGACCCACCCCCTGTCCCATGACTAAGACTGGACCTTCCCACAGTCCTGGTGGATGGAGCAGAGGGGGAGTTCATTTGATTTTTTAAAATTGATTTTTCCAGCTCAGCGCCTGTGGCTCAAGTAGCTAAGGCGCCAGCCACATACGCCTAAGGTGGCAGGTTCGAATCCAGCCTAGGCCCACCAAAGAACAATGACGGCTGCAACCAAAAAATAGCCAGGCGTTGGGGCAGGCGCCTGTGGTCCCAGCTACTTGGGAGGCTGAGGCAGGAGACTCACTTGAGCCCAGGAGTTGGAGGTTGCTGTGAACTGTGATGCTACAGCACTCCACCCAGGGGGACAGCTTGAGGCTCTGTCTCAAAAAAAAAAAAAAAAAATTGATTTTTCCATTTGAGTCTCTGGAGGAAATTTCTGTACCTGTACACGAATTATTATGAAGCCTAGAATAGACACTAGCAAAAGACAGATGAAAATCATCTTTTTCAGAAGAAGGATGGTGATTTGGAGAAGTTGAAGGCACAAATTCCCCCTTTACCTCCTTGGACCTGGGACAGGCCCCCTGTCTAGACACTCTCAGCTGTCTGCCCCACAGCAGTGTCCTCTCTCATTCCCTACAATTATATCCCCCACATAAGGGGATAAGGGTGTCCCTTGATGTGGGGAAAGGAAGCCCCTTCATTGCCTCAGAGAATGAATTTAATTGATCTAAATAAATTATGGTAATCTAGGGTAGATTTCACACTCTAATGCTAAAGATTTTATTTTATTTATTTATTTTATTTTAATTTAATTTTTGGACAAAGTCTCACTATGTCACCCTCAGTAGAGTGCTGCAGCATCCCAGCTCACAGCAACCTCAAACTCTTGGGCTCAAGTGATTCTTTTGCCTCAGCCGCCCAAGTAGCTGGGACTACAGGCTATTTTTTGGTTGCAGTTGTCATCATTGTTTAGCAGGCCCGAACCAGGCTCAAACCTGCCCGCTTTGGTGTATGTGACCGGTGCCCTACTCACTGAGCTATAGGCGCCGAGCCTTTATTTTATTTTTTGAGACAGTGTCTCAGTATGTCACCCTTGTAGAGTGCCATGGCGTCATAGCTCACAGCAACCTCAAACTCTTGGGCTCAAGCAATTCTCTTGCCTCCGCCTCTCAAGTAGCTGGAACTACAGGAGCCTGCCCCAATGCCCAGCTATGTTTTTAGAGACGGGTCTCGCTCTTACTCAGGCTGGTCTCCAACTCCTGAGTTCAAGCAATCCACCCACCTTGGCCTCCTAGAGTGCTAGGATTACAGGCATGAGCACCTGGCCGACATGACTTTGAAGGACCAAATGCCAAAGGCGT
>NW_003852579.1:2806062-2820902 GCF_000181295.1 Otolemur garnettii
AAAAAAAAAAGTGCCTTCAGTTGACCTTGTCAGATGAGTACTCCCCACCAGCAAGTCCTGATTCTCCTCCCCAAGTGTCCTCTACCCAGACTCCCTCCAGGTTTTCCTCAGCCTCTCTCCATTAAGTATGGGTGACCAAGAGCCAGACTTTGAACCAGCACCCCATCCTCTCCCTCTCCCTGCAAAAGGCCTCTGGCTCAGGGTACTGACCTCTAGTTGGGCCCTAAGGCCAATCTGACCGTGAGGCAGGGTGGAGCGATGGAACAAACACAGCTTTAGGAGCCCTGGGATTAGCCTTCCATCACCAGAAATACAGAATTGTGGAAGTAGAACACAAGCTCAGGTACCAGGTAGTCCCATCCCCAACTACAGTTTATAGGAAAAGATGTCGAGGTCCAGAATGGTGAAGAGATTTACCCAAGTAAGTGAGAACCCACATCTAACAGCAAGTTAGAACCCACTGAAGGCTGAGTTTGGTGACCCACGCCTGTAATCCTAGCACTTTGGGAGGCTGAGACAAGGATTGCTTGAGCTCAGGAGTTCGAGACCAGCTTGAGCAAGAGCAAGATCCCATCTCTACTAAAAACAGAAAAACTACCCAGGCATTGTGGGGGCGCCTATAGTCCCAGCTACTTGAGAGACTGAGCCAAGAGGATTGCTTGAGCCCAAGAGCTGGAGGTTGCTGTGAGCTATGATGCCATAGCACTCTGCCCAAAGTGACAGAATGAAATTGTTTCTAAAAAAAAAAAAAAAAAAAAAAGGCCAGGTACTCACACCTGTAATCCCAGCACTCTGGGAGCCCAGATGGGTGGACTGGTTGAGCTCAGGAGTTCAAGATCAGCCTGAGCAAGAGTGAGACCCTGTCTCTAAAAAATAGCTGGGCGTTGTGGCGAGTGTCTATAGTTCAGCTACTCGGGAGGCTGAGGCAAGAGGATCACTTGAGCCCAGGAGTTTGAGGTTGCTGTGAGCTATCACACCACAGCACTCTACTGAGGGCGACAAAGTGAGAAAAGAACTCATCTCTGAATTCTGTGACCTTTCTCCTTCATCGAACAGAGTAACATTAGACAATTGCATCTCCTTACATAACAGTGGAAGGGAAGCTCAATTTAACTGGTTCCATTTTGCTTCTGACCCCCATAGTCTTATCCTTTAGGTTATAAGCTGCTGCACTCTTCACACAGGCTCCCAGAAGGGTGGCAGCTAAGCCTTTCCAAAACTCCTGAGATTAAAAAAAAAAGGATATATACTTTTAGGGACATTCTGACCTTCATCTTCCAAAGTTAACTGACTAAGAGCAAAGAAGTTTTACAACCATCTCAAACGCTCACTTGACACCCAGATGTCTACAGTCCTCAGTTCCCTCTTACCACCCAACTCCCTCCTTCCTCTTAGCTTAAGATAAAAAGGAGCCTAAGTTCACACTAACTTAAGCCGGTTCTTTGGGACTTTAGTTGGCCATCTTCTCAGTTCGCTGGCTTTCCAAGTAAAAGTCACTTTCTTCGCCCTAATACCTTGTTTATTGGCTATCTTGTGAGTAGAACGAGCTTGAGCTCAATTACAAACCTTACGTGCTGGGTACTTTGTGAAGCACCTGCTCTGTATGCCTTCTGGTTTTTGTTGTTGTTGTTGTTGTTGTTGCTGTTTTGTTGTTGTTGTTGTTTTCTTCAGTTTTTGGCCAGAGCTGGGTTTGAACCCACCACCTCTGGCATATGGGGCTGGCGCCCTACTCCTTAGAGCCATAGGCGCCGCCCCATTTAATCCTTCTGATGACCTCAGGGAAGTAGTACCATAATTCTCAGTTTACAGAGGAGGAATACAAGGCTCAGAGTAGTTCAGGAGCTTGCCTAATGTCCCACCATATATGCAGGGGCTATGCCTCCACAAACCCTGCTGGTGCTTAGCATTGCAAAAACCTCTTTGTGAAATGCTAAGCACCCCAGACCTCAGTTTCCTCACCTGTGAAATGGAAACAATGGACTCCATGGCCCTAAGACCCACCTGCAAAGCATTGAAACGAATTTTGAAGAAAGGATGCTTGTTTGCTAGTTGCCCATATCAGTGGGAGAATTTTTCTGTTTTCCCCCTGTTTGCTTTAAAGCAACTCGCCCCCAGGTTTGCACTGAGAGGAGCCAGGGGAAGGCACCATGGCAACCACAGCTGCTCCCGGGAGCTGAATTCGCCTGACTTGGCCAGATTGGCAAACTGAGTGACCTGAGGTCTGCCCTCCCTCAGGGGGTCAGGACAGAGCCAGGGCCAGCGCAGAGGACATGAATCAGGCCATAGAGGATCTGAGGAGAGGAGGGGACAGCCTGCACTAGGCCCCTACAATCTCACTGCCCATGCAGGGTGTATTTGTTTGCAGCCTGAAAATAAATCTCTGTGGTCAGCTCTGCAATGTATGAAGTTGGGCAAATCATTTACTCTCTGAGCCTCAAGAGAGTAAATGTTTTTTTTTTTTTTTCCGCCCACTCACCTGGCACATAAAATATGCACAAAATAAACAGCAGCTGTTGTTATTATTATTAATACCAAATACTAAAGAGTTGGATGCCCATTAGATAATGAGCTCAAAAATGTTTTCTGTACCACAGCATCACATTCCAAGAGGCTACCATTACCCAGTGAGAGGCTATCATGACACCCAGAGACCACTTGCTCATGGCTTCCTGGGTGTGGCTTTCTGGACCATGGGTGCACATATTCAGTTCAGAAGAAACCTTTTAAAATTATTTTATGGGAGGCGTTTGTGGCTCGGTGAGTAGGGCAATGGCCCCATATACCAAGGGTGGAGGGTTCAACCCCAGCCCCGGCCAAACTGAACAAAAAAATAGCCAGGCATTGTGGCAGGCACCTGTAGTCCCAGCTACTCAGGAGGCTGAGGCAAGAGAATCACCTAAGCCCAAAAGCTGGAGGTTGCTGTGAGCTGTGACGCCACAGCACGCTACCAAGGGCGATAAAGTGAGACTCTGTCTCTAAAAAAATAAATAAATAAGATTATTTTACAGGGTTTGGGTTCTTTCTGTTGACAAAATCATTCCTTTTGTTTCATGAATTAGAGGTTTTCAAATAATCAAATTAATCTGTCACTACTTTAATCCACCATCATTATGCAATATCATAGAATGATATGATTCAGTGTTTATAGAATGAACAAAATAATGAGTGTAATTCATGTGTGCCAACCTCATTTGTAGCAGAAATAGAGACTACTCAGAAAAATTCACTGAGGCCAGGGTTGGTGGCTTACATCTATAATCCTAGCTCTCTGGGAGGCTGAGACAGGTGGATTGCTTGAGCTTAGGATTTTGAGACCAGCCTGAGCAAGAGCAAGACCTTGTCTCTATTGAAAAATAGGCACCTAGGGTGGTGCCTGTGGCTCAGTGAGTAGGGCACCAGCCCCATATACTGAGGGTGGTGGGTTCGAACCCGGCCCTGGCCAAACTGCAACAAAAAATAGCTGAGCATTGTGGCGGGCACCTGTAGTCCCAGCTACTCAGGAGGCTGAGGCAAGAGAATCTTAAGCCCAAGAGTTTGAGGTTGCTGTGAACTATGATGCCACGGTACTCTACCCAGGGCAACAAAAGTGAGGAAAGGGAAGGGAAGGGAAGGGAAAGGTTAGGTTCACTGAATGAATAAACCTAGTAGTTAGCTTAGCTTGCCTATAAGAACCAGTTGGGCATACACTTTGATCCTGTACTAATGATAAAAAACATTTACGAATGATTACACACTAAGAATTAAGAGCTAATTGGAAATATACATTATACAGAGCACTGTGGGAACAATGACCACAGTACTTTTGAAGGAGTTTGCATTCTCAGGATAATTGAATCTTATGTCTGCTACTTAACAACTCGTTCATTAATGAACATAAAATGTCCTTAACTTAAATTTTCTGATCTATAAAACTGGGGCATCTATGCTGCTGAGCTGCTGTGGGGATTAAACATCATTAGACAAGATTATGGATCTGAAAGCTGCTAGGATGAAGTCTGCCATGGTCACATAGCAGACACATGGTATTGCTAGTTTCTACCCAAGCTTCATAGAAGATTTCACAGTGTCTTCAGTCATTCTTTGATCAGAAAGACCAAATTTCTTTCTCTCTCTCTTTTTTTTTTTTTTTTTGGAGACAGAGTCTCACTCTGTCACCCTGTGTAGAATGCTATGACATCAAAGCTCATAGCAACCTCAAATTCTTGGTTGGGCTCAAGCCATCCTCTTCCTCAGCCTCCCAAGTAGTTGGGACTACAGGCATCTGCCCTGACTCTCAGCTAGTATTTCTATTTTTAGTAGAGATGGGGTCTGGCTCTTGCTCAGGCTGATTTCCAACTCCTGAGCTCAGGCAATCCACCTACCGCAGCCTTATAGAGTGCCAGGATTACAGGCAGGAGCCACCTTACTCTGCCAGAAAGGCCAGATTTCTGATCAAGAAGATGGTAGAGCCCTTTGGATGGAGACTTGAAACTAAACACCCACTACAGCCTCAGCACCCCGTAGCACAGTGGTTATCACACCGGACACATACACCCAGGCTGGTGGGTTCAAACCTGGCCTGGGCTGTCTAAACAACAATGACAACTGCAACAAAAAAAATAGCCAGGTGTTGTGATGGGCACCTATAGTCCCAGCTACTTGGGAGGCTAAGGCAAGAGAATCACTTAAGCCCAAGAGCTTGAGGTTGCTGTGAGCTGTGCCACCAGGGGCAACATAGTGAGACTCTGTCTCAAAAACGAACAAACAAAAAAACCCCACTACAGTAGAACCTCTGTAAGTTGACCACCCAAGAGACTGTAAGAAACTGGTTAACATACAGGGGTGGTCGACAGAAGGAACTAGGCCTATGGTACATAATACATGTGGGTCATGTTTGCTGTATGCAAATGAGGCCAACTAAAGGAGGTGGTCAGTGTAGGGAGATGGTCAACTCTAGAGGTTCTACAGTGAAAAGATAACTGGAAATGGATCCATGTGATCCATTTTGAGAACGGACTAATGCTTTCTTGCCTTGTTTTTGCTTAAAGGTAATTGAAGTACTTAAGACAGAAAGACCATGCAAAGTGTAACCCTCCTGAGTACATTTCAGAGGGATGACGCATGAGTAAGTACCACTTTAGAGTAAATTTGATAAAATAGATTGTGCCCAGTTAACCTTAAATTCAAAAGTAAATTCAGAATTGGTTTTTGAAGGCTTTTAAAAAAGCGTTACCTGTGTCAAGCATGAGGAATGTGCCTTATGCTGAATTGCTCAGAGTTCAGATCTTTTAATGGGAGATATAATGGCTTTGTGTTTATTTATTTATGTATTTATTTATTTTACGTTTTTTGGGGGGGCGGGGCTCCGTTTGAACCCACCACCTCCAGCATATGGGGCCAGCGCCCTACTCCTTTGAGCCACAGGCACCACTGTTTGTGTTTATTTATTATCTTTTCTTTCTTTTTTTTTTTTTTTGAGACAGAGTCTCACTATGTTGCCCTCAGCAGAGTGCAGTAGTGTCACAGCTCATAGCAACCTCAAACTCCTGGACTTAAGCGATTCTCTTGCCGCAGCCTCCCAAGTAGCTGGGACTACAGGCGCCCTCACAATGCCCGGCTATTTTTGTTGTTGTTGTTGTTTGGCAGGCCCAGGCTGGGTTTGAACCCGCCAGGCCCGTGCCTGTGGCTGGCTCCCTAGCCCCTAGCCGCTGAGCTACAGGCTTAGCCTTATTATCTTTCTTGAAGAATGAAAGGCAAAAGCTTTCTTCCCAGCTTCTTAAAAGTAAGTGCAGATTAAAATCTGCAGCACTTCATGCCCTGTAGGAATGGGAACTGCTGGGTTCTGAAACTTCTCCTCCTATTCTAGGTTTAAGGGGCAATTAAGTTCTGTTGGGGAAAAGAAATGCAGGTGGGGTTTCTCACTGAGCTTTGTTTCATTTATGTTTTTAGCATTTGAGGAGTGAAAAGGTATGAGGATGGAAATGCAGAAGTGTGCACAGTGGGGGATACATCTGTAAATAAGTGTAAGAAGTGTTCCTCGGCTCGGCGCCTATAGCTCAACCGGCTAAGGCGCCAGCCACGTACACCTAAGGTGGCGGGTTCAAATCCCCAGCCCGGACCCGCCAAACAACAATGACGGCTGCAACCAAAAAATAGCCGGGCGTTGTGGCGGGCACCTGTGGTCCCAGCTACTTGGGAGGCGGAGGCAGGAGACTCGCTTGAGCCCAGGAGTTGGAGGTTGCTGTGAGCTGTAATGCCACGGCACTCTACCCAGGGGGACAGCTTGAGGCTCTGTCTCCCAAAAAAAAAAAAAAAGAAGTGTTCCTGAGGGCAGTGCCTGTGGCTCAGTGGGTAGGGCGCTGGCCCTATATACCGAGGGTGGTGGGTTCAAACCCAGCCCCGGCCAAACTGCAACAAAAAAATAGCCAGGCATTGTAGCAGGCACTTGTAATCCCAGCTACTCGGGAGGCTGAGGCAAGAGAATCGCCTAAGCCCAGGAATTGGACATTGCTGTGAGCTGTGACGCCACGACACTCTACCAAGGGTTAATAAGTGAAACTCTGTCTCAAAAAAAAAAAAAAAGAAGTGTTCCTGAAAGACTGAACACTGATTCTTTTTGAGACAGAGTCTCACTATGTTGCCCTTGGTAGAGTGCCGTGGCGTCACAACTCAGCAACCTCCAACTTTTGAGCTCGAATGATTCTCTTGCCTCAGCCTCCCAAGTATCTGGCACTACAGACGCTTGCCGCTATGCCCAGCTATTTTGTTGTTGTTGTTGCAGTTGTTTAGCTGGCCCGGGCAGGGTTCGAACCCACCACCTTCGGTGTATGTGGCCAGGGCCATAACCACTGTGCTATGGGGCACCTGAACACTGATTCTTTAAACACTTCCCAAGAAGAGAGAGACCACCATCCAAAGTCTCCAGAGGACTAAGAAAGGAAAAGTCACTGTTCTAGAGTCCAGGGATTGTGTGGGAGCTCCACCTTCAACTTCCAAGTCTGGTTTCTGAGAGACCTTTTGTTGTATAATAAAGAACTTGGCCTTGGTGCTGTTGTGGCTCATGCATGTTATCCTAGCACTCTGGAGGTGGAGTGGGAGCGGGGGGATCCCTTGAGCTCAGAGTTCAAAACCAGCCCGAGCAAGAGTGAGACCCCTATCTCTACCAAAAATTGAAAAAGTAGCTGGACATGGTGGCAAGCATCTATACTCTGAGCTACTTGGGAGGCTGAGGCAGGAGGATCGCTTGAGCCCAGGTCAAGGTTGAGGTTGTTGTGAGCTATGATGATGCCACCACACTCTAACCGGGATTACAGAGCGAGACTCAGTCTCAAAAACAAACAAACAAACAACAGGTGGCAACTGTAGCTCAGTGGGTAGGGTTTTACCTGGGCCAGCTAAAACAACAATGACAACTGCAACAACAACAACAACAACAAAATAGCCAGGTGTGTGGTGAGCGCCTGTAGTCCCAGCTACTTGGGAGGCTGAGGCAAGAGAATTGCTTAAGATCAAGAGTTTGAGGTTGCTGTGAGCTGTGACCCCACAGCACTCTACCCAGGGTGACAGCTTGAGACTCTGTCTCAAAGAAAACAAAAAAAAACAAACAAAGAAAACCAACTTGATTTGACTGGTCTTTATCCCTGGTGCCTGGGAGAGAGATTCTGGAATTTCCCAAGTAACATGTGTGCGTTTGTTATCCATGAGCCCCTCGTGTCAAACCTGAGTTTCTACTAATGAGATGGAATGACTAAGGGTGAGAACCAGCCCACAGAAAGACTCACCATGTCATTGGAGAGTTGGGCTTTGAACCAACCTAACCTCCAGGGAAGAGAGGGAAGTTAGAGATTGAGTTCAATCATGGGGCCAATGTTTAATCAGGGCAATGTTTAATCAATCACCAAGAAAAAAAGAATATTCATACTCGCTTAGGTGTATGGAGCCCCTTATTTGCACCTAATGAACCAGGCACTTTCTATACAAAGGACCTACTTAGACACTATGTTTGGGGAGAAGTACAGCAATGAATCGATGAATCATACATGAATCTCTACAGTGTAATAGAAAGTGACATTTAAGGCATAAGGGAGGAAGCAGTAAGTGTTAGGAGAAAGCCTTTGCTAAAGTCATTGGGAGCTGAGAGGACACAGATTGAGTCAAAAGGTCGAGGCACATAGCCAAGTGGGCAGGCCACTTCCTCACTGCACCACGGCTATTCCCTGGACACATCTGTGAAGGTGCCCACATCCTGGGTTATAGTTACTTGTGGACAATTAGGACTAATTAGTTCAATTAGGACTCTATAGCTGCAAGCAACAGAAACCTGCTGCTCTAATTTAAGCAGACAATGGAGATTTATTGTAAGGAAAGAGGGATGGCTGAGAATCCATGGTCAGGGATGTAGACTGGCTCAGGAAGGCTCTGGAACCAAGAATAGAATCCAGGACTCTCTGCTTCTCCTCTCTGCCATTCTTCTGTCTCTTGCAGGCCAGCCCCTTCTCCTGACGCAGCCACACCAGTGGGTCTGACCACCCTGCAGCTCCTAAAGGCTCCAGTTTCACATTCAGCCTGGCAGATGGTACATAGGTGACCGGTTGCGCCCTGGTTTGCCCAGACCTCTCCTAGTTTTATCACAGAAACCTCTCAGTCTCTGAAAAATTGGGATGGTTGGTCATACCAACAGTAGGTGCTCAAGATACATTTTTTTTTTTTTTTTTGCCGGGGCTGGGTTTGAACCCGCCGGTGCCCTACCCTTTTGAGCCACAGGCACCACCCAAGACGCATTTATTAAATAAATGTTCTACAGCCAGCCCCAAGCAGGGGTAGTATTTGAATCCCCCACTCAGTGGTACTGGGCTCCAATCTAGACTGCATTTCCCCCACCCTAACACTCTCGTTTACATCACTGTTTGCAACTTATCATTACATCCTGGTATTCTTCCCAGTGCATATCACCAACCGAAAATATCTTGTTCATTTACTGGCTTGAGTTTTGTCTGTTTTCCCAATATTAGAATATGAACTCCAGGAGAATGGGGACTTTATCTTTCTTGCCTCCGCATGGGTGCTTAAGAAATACTTGTTGAGGCCAAGCACACTGGCTCACACCTGTAATCTCAGCAGTCTAAGAGGCCAAGGCAGGAAGATCAGGTGAGCCCAGGAGTTTGAAGTTGCCGTGAGCTAGGCTGACGTCCCGTCACTCTAGTCTGAGCAACAAAGAGAAACCGTGTCTTAAAAAAAAAAAAAAAAGAAGAAGAAGATAGAAAAAAAGATTTGTTGAATGAATGAATGAATGAATGAAATGTAAAAGAGAGGGAGGCATATTCCAGGTGCAGGAAGAGGATCTGGTGAAACAGGAGGAGGGAATGAATTCATGGCATGGAAAGAAAGTAGCTTAGTCTGGCCAGAGGATGGAAAGAGCAAAGAGAAGTGGGGAAGAATTCACTGAGGGCATTAGTGGCTCAGGGCCAGATCTCTACAGCAGAGCCACAGCCGCACTCTTAGCATCTTCATAACTGCAGGAGAAGGTTTTAGGTGAAGCGCTCCTTTTTGCTTTTATTTTGTTTTTTGAGACAGAGCCTCAAGCTGTCCTCCTGGGTGGGAGTGCTGTAGCATCACAGCCCACAGCAACCTCCAACTCCTGGGCTCAAGCGAGTCTCCTGCCTCAGCCTCCCGAGTAGCTGGGATCACAGGCGCCCACCACAACGCCCAGCTATTCTTTGGTTGTATCCGTCATTGTTGTTTTTGGCAGGCCCAGGCTGGATTTGAACCCACCACCTTAGGTGTATGTGGCTGGCGCCTTAGCCACTTGAGCCATAGGCACCGAGCCAAGCTCTCCCTTTTGTAAAAGAATAAATTTTCACTTGCTTCAGGTCACATATGTAGTGAACTTTTTTTTTTTTTGAGACAGTCTCAACTTTGTCACCCTCGGTAGAGTGCGCTGGTGTCACAGCTCACAGCAACCTCCAACTCTTGGGCTCAGGTAATTCTCTTGCCTCAGACTCCCAAGCAGCTGGGACTACAGGTGCCTGCCACAACAACTGGCTATTTTTTAGAGATGGGTCTCTCTCTTGCTCAGGCTGGTCTCGAACTCCTGAGCTTAAATGATCCTTCTGCTTTGGGTTCCCAGAATGCTAAGATTACAGGTGTGAGCCACCACACCCAGCCCACAAAAGTTTTTGAGAAAAGCAGATTGCCCTCCATAACGTGGGTGGGCCCTATTCAAGTTGGGCCTTAGCAGAGCGAAAGACTGTCTTCCCCTAAGCAAGATAGAATTCTGCCAGCAAACAATCCAGAAGAGCCCCTGGGTCTCCAGCCTGGCAGCCCACCGTACAGATTTTGGACTTGCCAGCCTTCAAAATCATGTGAGCCAATTCCTTAAAATAAATCTTCATATATGCACATGTTCTGTTGGTTCTGTTTCTTTGGAGAACCCCAGCTTCGAGCTCAGCCTCCTCTGAGCTTAATTCTGAAGACAGAGCAGCGAGCACAACAGACCATTCCAGTGGTGGAGGGAATAGCAAACAAGAAACATGACATTAAACATGCGAGTTAGAGGTGTCTGCCCGTGTGCTGAAGGGCACAACTCCACCTGACCTGAAGGCTGGTCCACGTGAAGGGGCAGAGAGGGCAGCTCTTAGACAAAGGCCAAGACTTTGGTTTCAGTTTCCTCTTTTATAAAACGGAGAAAAGAATATCAGCTCAGTTGTCATAGAGAATGTGTAGAACGAGCCCATTTTTGTTTTTTTTTTTTAAAGATGTGTCTAGCAGGATGGAAGGAACTGTCTTAACAGATGGCAGCAGATTCCTTAGGGAGGAAATTGTCTCTCTTTAAGATAACACTTCGATAACCCACTTGCGGTGGAAACTGCGAACCTGAACCCGGGAGCTTTAGCTCTCTCAGAGACAAGCTGGTATGAGAGATGGAATTAGGAACAACAGGAACCGGGGTGGGGGCCACAAGGGAGGGAGGAAAGGAGGGAAAGAAGGGAGCTAGGAACCCAGGCAGGGGGCCTAAAGACCTTCCCAGACAGCAATGTCCATGTTCAGTTTTAAATCATTCATATTCCTGCAATATGTTAACCCCACCCTCTATCCCTCCATATGTTAGAGTTTTTTGTTTTACTTTTGGATTTTTTTTTTTTTTGAAACAGAGTCTCACTATGTCACCCTGGATAGAGTGCCATGGCATCACAGCTCACAGCAACTCCAACTCTTGGGCGTAAGTGATTCTCTTGCCTCAGCCTCCCAAGTAGCTGGGACTACAGGCGTCCACCACAATGGCTGGCTATTTTTTTGTTGCAGTTATCATTGGTGTTTCGCTGGCCCAGGCCGGGTGTGAACCTGCCAGCCTGGGTGCATGTGGCGGACCCCGTAACTCCTATGCTACGGGTACTGAGCCCATACATTAGAATGTTTGCAAGACACATATAGCTCCCTGTGAATGTAGATTGTTCTGGAAATGGAGGAAAGGAACTTCATTCCAGGTGTCAGTTAACCCAGGCTGTGTTGCCCTGGGAGTTACCCATCACAGCCCTCAACAGGATGCAACACAGACTGAAAATTCAGTAGTCCTCGGAAGCAGGAGTCTGAGGTAACAGTGCTCATTTAAGCCTCCTGGAAATAGAAGTTTTAAGGAGGGAGCTGCAGTTTCCACTGGGCTTGGAATGAAGGCTTCAAGCCCGTTCTTATCTCAGTTTTTAGGCCCCAGCCAACCTCTGGAAGAGCTGCGTATGATTACATAAGAAAACAAAGTGTAGAAAGCTTCACACCAAAATGCTAACAGGAGCTATTTCTGGATGATGGAACGGCTTGTGATTTTGTTTACTTTTTAAAATATCTTTGTGCAACTGTCTAAATCTTTAAAATAAGCAGGAAAAAAAAATCTAAGAAAGATATCTTCATTCTTTACAAAAAGAAATAACTCTCCTCCTGCCATCAATCCTGTGGACATGGCCAAGATAGCAGGTCCCTCGGGACATGGGGAGGGCTGGAGAGAGAAGCTGGACCTCCTTCCACCACTGCATTCATTTAGACACATCTCATTTTGTTCTTTAAACTTCCATGAGAATGAAAAGAGAGCTCCCAAGGAGACTCACAAATTGCCCATCTCTCCCTCCCTTCTCTCTTTCTACACTGAGAGTGAGAACCCAAATTGTCCCACCCTTCTCTCCAGAGCATTAACCCCCGGCCATTTGCCTGCCAGACCCAGAGCTGCCTCCGGCTTGTCCTTGAGGCCAGGAGAATGAACAAGTCCATGTCCATTTTCAATTCTTTCCCTTCCCACATTATACCCAGGCCTGGCTGTAGAGAAGGCCTCCTCTCTCCGTAGCCCCCATCACACTTCTGAAGCCACTCTAGAATCTGCTGCCCTCAGGCCCTGATGTCACAGAGGACTGAGGCCTCATCCCAAACTGTGGTTCCTCCCAAGTTCTTAAGGTTCTTTCCTCATCTGCTTCCATGGGACCAAGCACCTCCTCAAGTTACGGTCCAGGTAAAATCTGATTACAAAGGACATTTGGGGAGGGTGTGGAAAGAAAATGAAGGTAAGAAGAACTTAAAGATTTAAATGCAAGTGTACATGTGGTAAGTGGTCCAAGTGAGAGAAATTACTATGAGGATAACACCTGTAACCTGATAGTCCCCTATTTTCTACTCTTCCTGACTGCCCTTCTCTTTTAAATCTGAACCGAAGAGTTCAATCTTCTCCTCCTAATTTTTTTTTCTTTGAGACAGAGTCTCACTCTGTTAGCCCAGGCTCCAGCACAGTGGTGTCATCACAGCTCACAGCAACCTCAAATCCCTAGTCTTAAGTGATTCTCCTGCCTCAGCCTCCCGAGTAGCTGGGACCACAGGCATGAGCTACCATACCCAGCTACTTTTCTATTTTCTGTAGAGACAGAGTCTTGCTCTTGATCAGGCTGGTCTCCAACTCCTGAGCTCAAGTCATCTACCTACCTCCCCCCCAGAGTGCTAGGATTACAGGTGTGAGCCACCATGCCTAGCTAATTTTTCTATGTTTTGTAGAGACTTGGTCTCGCTCTTCAAATTTCTAATCTCAAAGGATCCTCCTGCCTTGGCTTCCCAGAATGCTAGGATTATAGGCATGAGCCACCACATCTGGCCTCTTCAATCATTTTGACCCACAAAACAACAATTTCATATGAGTGAACTGAATTCCATGACACACACTATGCTAAATGATATACGTATAATATCTTATTTAATCCCCATAACAGCTGGCTCAGCACCTGTGGCTCAAGTGGCTAAGGCGCCAGCCACCTACACCTAAAGTGGTGGGTTCGAATCCAACCCCGAGCCCGCCAAACAACAATGACAGCTACAACCAAAAAATAGCCAGGCGTTGTGGCGGGCACCTGTGGTCCCAGCTACTTGGGAGGTGGAGGCAGGAGACTTGCTTGAGCCAAGAGTTGGAGGTTGCTGTGAGCTGTGATGTCACAGCACTCTACCCAGGGGTACAGCTTGAGGTTCTGTCTCAAAAAAAAAAAAATCCCCATAACAGCCCTATGAGGTAAAGACTGTTGTGCTTACTTAACAGAGTGAAACTGAGGCCCAAGGAGGTTAATTAACTTGCCCAAGGGCAACAGCTTATAAGGCAGACCCAGGAAGCAAAACAAGACTGCCTGACTCCAAAACTCACAGTTTAAGCACTTAACCATAGTCATATGTCTTGTTTCTGTGTAGTCTGAACAGCTGTTCTGGTTTATTCCTGATCATTTCTGGCTGTCTTGTAATCACATTTTCAGGAGGCTGCCACTTGTCACTTCATTCCCCAAGGCAGCATAAACCGCAGGCTAATTCCAGGTGTGTCAGCTAACGAGCTTGCTGACAGCTTGGGTAAATCATGAGGAGACTGCAACTCAGTAAACAAAAACTACAAAGTGATGTCCAATGGGCAACTCAAGGGTGGACATCCAAAGCCCCTCAGCCGTGCCCTGCCGCCCCCCAGCTTTCCACCATGGCAGCAGTGGGGTCTCCCCCTACCCTCCCACCCTAGTTAGATCGAGTTTTTCTGTTCCTACCCTTTTTCACTGTGTCCAAACTGTGCCCCACACCCATGTCCTGGGTCTGTCAGAGAAAAGAAACAAGGACAACATCTATAACTAAACCAAGAACCAAAACCATTAACAACTGAACAACTGGCTAAATGCGGTGGCTCACACCGGTAATCCCAGCCCTCTGGAAGGCCAGGTGGGTGGATTGCCTGAGCTCAGGAGTTTGAGACCAGCCTGAGCTACAGCGAGACCCTGTCTCTAAAAAATAGCCGAGTGTTGTGGCGGGCACCTGTAGTCCCACCTACTCAAGAGACCGAGGCAAGGGGATTGCTTGTGCTCAAGAATATGAGGTTGTTTGTGAGCTATGACAACACTACGGCACCGTACCCAGGACACAGAATGAGACTCTGTCTCAAAAAAAAAATAAAAAACTGAACAGCTAACTCCAATGGGGTTACGGACACCCTTAACCCCATTGTACAAAGCAGTTTAGCTCTTTTGGCCCTAGTTTCTCTGGTCATATTGTTCTGGGACTTGCTTTGTACAAGCAGAAGACCAAGAGGTACGCTGTCCCCAAACAGGCAGCCTTCCATTAGAATAGACTCCAGCTTGGCATAGAAAACACTAAACGCTAACAGGCAGCTCTCTCTCTCTCTCTCTCTCTTTTGGCATTTTACTCCTTTATAAGACATTGTAAATGGGAAATTATTCCAACACCTGAGGACCACACTACAATAGAATATTCCATAGGCTCAAGATTTTGAGACATTCTGGCAAGAGTTTTCTGTAAGGCATATCCTTTCCAAGTGGCATGACAAGATCATTCTTCTTTAAAAAGGTTATTGGGCT
>NW_003852579.1:2821311-2826977 GCF_000181295.1 Otolemur garnettii
ACAAACATCACTTTCACCATCACCTATACAAACAATTGGTGTATAATTCGCTACCTGTTGTGACTGTTTACCTACAAATTCTGCCACAGCTACATTTTTGCAAAGATTCTTTGGGCATCTATTGCAGGAATGAGCACGATAATTTTCCACAGTGAGATGACCTTTGCTATGGAAAGCTGCTGGGTTTGTAAGCACTTTGTCAAATACATCGTGAAAATTGGCAGCTTCTAAAACCCAATCTATGAAGACTGAATTTGAATCTGAAATAATAGTCAATTTTCTCTTTATTCTTTCTTATAAAGTTGAAAAGTTCCACCATTCCTGGAGTAAAAGGCACTGATGTCACTGCTCTTTTCATTTCATCATCTCTTACACCTTTATCTCCCCAATACTTAAAGACTCTGCCCATAAATTCTGTCCACAGTCCTTTATGATAAGAATCCTATAGTTCAATGGGAAGATTTCTGCCTGGAGCACATTGTACAATCCAAGTGTCACTGTTGTCATCTATGATTGCATTGTCAAAGTCAAAATTGTCATGGTTGCAGTAGATTTGGGGTACTCCAACTTTGTATTTCCACGACAATTAATCTCACTTCAGCATAGAGACTTAGGTCGTGATAATCCTAAGTTTTAAACACCAGCCAGTTGCTTGTAAACATTATTCCTAGTCTATAAACAGGGAGCAAGATCTTCTGGTTTGGAGCACAAGAATGGAACCGTCTTAACTCCTCCCGGGTCCACCTCGAAGGTAGGTGTCTGGATCTAGTTGGGAATCGTTCCCCGTGAGGCACGGAGCAGGTGGGTATGGGAACAGCAGGCAGGCCTGCACCCCAAGGGCTCCTCACCAACCCTGTGCAGCTCCTGCCAACCTTGTCCCTCCGCCTCAGCTCAGCACCTGCTGGAGACCGCCGTGCCAATCAGAGGTCGGGGTCCCAGCGCAGGCTCAGCCTCCGTTCTCTAGCACCCCTCTTTTCTTTTTCTAAGTTAATTATATATACCATAAAATTGACCATTTTAAGCAACTCTTAAAATTACCACTTTTCCCCATCCTGGCTACATGGTGAATAAAAAGGGGAAATGAAGTCTGAGGAGAAGGTGAATGACAGCAGGAGGTGGCGGGAGATCCATTTTGCCAGGCAGGTGGTGGCGCTTCTCCCTGGTGCCCCAGAGTTACTGCTTCTGCCTGCCTGGTGAGGGCCCTGCTGAGAGGGACTAGTGATGAGACTGCAGAGGGGTCTGGCCCTGCTGTACAGACCCGAAAATGCTACTTAGTTAACTCTGTGCTACATTTCTAACCCACGGGGAGCCCTTAAAGGTTCTTGAGCATGATTAGAGCCATACTTACACTAAGATGCATCTGGTGCGAGGATACAGAATAGCAAAGGAATAATCCCAAGGCGGGGAGATGCCGAAGGAGATGGCAAGAGAGCAGCCAGGGTTGAGGTCCAAGCCATTCAGGTTCAGGAGCTAGAACCGAGATAGTACTCCCCAGAATACTATCCCCCCAGTGAGGAGGAGATGAAGATCTTCCAGCACAGGAAACTTACCTATCTCAGCCTCAGCAGAAGTGTGTGTGGGAGAGGATTTATAGGAATTTATAGTCCAAGCTCAGATATAGAATTTAACTTTACCCTAAGATCTTGTAATCAGAAGCTGATGAATTAACATAAAATGGGTCCTGGAGGTATAAGCCTACTCTGAAGAGACTTGCCTTCAACCCCGGCCTGTGTAGCCTGGATGTGGTGCTGGATTCTCCATGGGAAGTGAGGGGATCGCCAGACAGGCTGGATTCCGAAGAGCAAAAAGTTGGCTCAAAGCCTCCCCAGAATCTTAAAAGAATGGTGTCTCTCTGGGCAGTGCCTTTGGGGATCGGATTGAGGATCACACTGTCCTCAGGCTGAGAGGCAGGGCCAGGATGAAAGACCTGCCCTCCCACTCTACAGCATGCAGCAGCCTCAGCCCAGGGGCCCAGGAGCCCCTCAGGCAGAGCCCTGGACGAGTTTCTGGAGGATATGGCAAGGATGAGGCTATAGGCTTGGAGGGTCTCACTGGAAGATGCCAAATGAGGAATTCAAAATCTATTGAATACACTGTACAAGCTGAATGCACAATCATCACCGCAGCCATGAAATGAGCCAGGAAGGGAACTCAGTTTGAGTCTGTCACCTCCAAATCACATGTTGAAATTTAATCCCAGTGTGGCAGTATTGAGAGATAGAGCCTTTAAAAGGTGATTAGGTCATGAGGTCTCTGCCCTCATGAATGAATTAACCTGCTCATTCCTTGATTCGTACCTGTCTTCTGAATTTAGTCTTCCAGTTTTCCTTCTGATTCTGTGAGCTGTTTGATAACCTCCCAATACATCCCTTCTCTGCTTAAACTACCCAGAACTGGTTTCTGTTGCTTGCAATCAATAACCATGACCGATATCCCTGCCTCTCTCTTGGATTGCTCTCAAGTGAGATGCTATGTACACAGGTGCTTTGTGAACAGGAAAGCCCAGCAGAAATGTGATTTATCCTGTATTCACCCTATCCATCGCCTCTGATCCTCCAGCCATCTCTGACAGCAGAGAACCAGCAAAACAACTCACAATCACATTAGCCAAAGGGAATGAAAGGCCAGAAGAGCCAGCAATGAGGCCCCAAAATAGAACACTCATATTACACTTGATAATTACCTCTCTGTCTAGGATTCTTTGCAATTATATAATCCCCAACTTTTTTTCTTTTGCATTGTAAACAGCAAATAATCTCCAAAACCACTTACTGATGACTCCTGACTCCATTAAGAGACGTTTAAGTGCTTTGTTTAGCTCCTCTGGTGCTGAGCCTCCAAGGGAGAGAAAGTGGCCATGTCCCCCCTGCAGTTCCTTCTCTGACCATGCAGCCTGCTCTGTCTGGTTAGCTAGAAAAAAATCACTGCCTTTTCAAAACTCCTTTAACATTTTTTTTCTAGAACTAATTTCTATACAGTAAAGGGCACAAATCTTAAGTGTACCACTGGATGAATTTTTACATGTTTTGTGTCTCGGCATCGATTACCCAGGTCAAGACAGAGAACATTTCCAAACCCCAGAAAGTTCCCTCATGCCTGCTCCCCAGCAAGACCCCAGCAGGAACCACTTTTCTGACCTCTATTACTAGGTTGTTTCTTTTTGTTTGCTTGTTTGTTTTTTGAGACAATCTCACTATATCGCCCTTAGTAGAGTGCTATGGCATCATAGCTCACAGCAACTTCCAACTCTTGGGTTTAAGTGATTCTCTTGCCTCAGCCTCCCAAGTAGCTGGGATTACAGGCACCAACTATAAGGCCCAGTTATTTGTTTGTTTTATTTTGTTTAGGAGGCCTGGGCTGTGTTCGAACTCACCAGCCCTGGATCATGTGACCAGTGTCCTAACCATTGAGCTACAAGCACCTTGAGTGTGTACTTTTTTTTTTTTTGAGACAGAGTCTCACTATGTTGCCCTCAGTAGAGTGCCGTGGTGTCACAGCTCACAGCAACCTCAAATCTTGGGCTTATGAGATTCTCTTGCTTCAGCCTCCTAAGTAGCTGGGACTACAGGTGCCTGCCACAAAACCAGGCTATTTTTTTTTGTGTGTGGTAGTTGTCATTGTTGTTTGGCAGGCCTAGGCAGGGTTTGAACCCAGCAGCTCCAGTGTATGTGGCTGGCACCCTAGCTGCTGAGCTACATACTCTGAGCCTAGAGTGTATACTATTTTGCTTCTAGCAGCTTCTTTGATTCAACAAGGGTTTTTTTGATGTTGTTTGGGGGGGGTGCTTCTGAGACAGAGGCTCACTTTGTTGCCCAGGCTAGAGAGGCTAGAGAGCCATGGCCTCAGCCTAGTTCACAGCAACCCCAAACTCCTGGGTTCAAGTGATCCTCCTGCCTCAACTTCCCAAGTAGCTGGGGCTACTGGTGCCCACCACAACGCCTGGCTAACTTTTTGTATTTTCAGTAGAGATAGAGCCTCACTCTTGTTTAAGCTGCTCTGGAACTCCTGAACTCAAGGCATCCTCCTACCTCAACCTTCCAGAATGCTAGGATTACAGGTGCGAGCCACCACACCTGGCCTGATTCAACAAGCTTTGAGGTCCCCTGGCTTTCTTTTTTAGGAAATCTTTCTTAGGCCCTTTATCATTTTCCATGTGAAAGCTTCCTTACTTATGTACGTAAGTTCTCCACTAGACTTGGGAGCCAGGACCAGGTTGCATGGCAACCCTCACAGGATCCTCCATGAATTAGCTGCTTGATATATCATGCCATATATCATGCTGCTTGATATATCATCTATCTATATAGAATTTACCCCTGAGGATCAGAATCACTGATCCAATTCCTCTGTCCCTCTCATAGTCCCTGTATGATACCGAGCACATCCTTTGAGTGCTCACTATGTACTGGGATGTATAGTGGGGCTCTGGGATGAGCTGTTTCTACACTTTAGCTTCACACAGAGCTCACCACAGCTCTATAATGCAGGTGTGACTTTGTTCTCATTTTCTGCATGAGCAAACTGAGACTGGGAGATGTTGCATTACTTTCCTCGGGTCTGTCTTACCCAGAACTCAGACTTCTAACCACTAATCTGAACTGCCTTGCAGTTAGGGAAGACGCCAAAAGTAATGCTCCGACTGGGCAGCACAGTGGCTCACCCCTGTAATCCTTGCACTCTAGGAGGCCGAGATGGATGGATTGCTTTAAGTTCATGATTTTGAGACCAGCCAGAGCAAGAGCAAGACCTCGTCTCTAAAAGTAGCTGGGGGTTGTAGTGGGAGCCTCTAGTGCCAGCTACTTGGGAGGCTGAGGCAAGAGAATCACTGGAGCCCAAGAGTTAGAGGTTGCTGTGAGCTGTGATACTACAGTACTCTACTGAGGGCAACAAAGTGAGACTCTGTCTCAAAAAATAAATAAATAAATATGAAAATCTGAAGCAAGAGGATCACTTGACCCCAAGAGTTCCAGGTTGCTGTGAGCTATGATGATGTCATGGCACTCTACCCAGAGTACAAAGTGAAATTCTGTCTCAAAAAATAAAATAAAATAAAATAAAAGTAATGGTCTGAGTGTCCTTTGCCACAGCTCATGAACTCTTCTCATGGGCCCCGCCATGTACGTGTGACACCCACCTGCACAGGTAGAAAGGCCGAGGGTCAGAAATAGTGAATGATCTGTGTACACAACTAGCACACAGAAGACAGGAAACCAGATTCCCTCTCAAAATTAAAGCCCCTGTTCTTTAAAGGACACCCTCAGGGGATCTTTCTGTAGGATGAGTTGACTGCATGGAAGGGCTCTAACAGCAGATCTCTGTGCCAGCTGGGTGTTTACTTTCTCTAATGAGGGAGATGTCAGGGATCAATGGTCTCCTTTAAAGCACAGCCTTGGAGTAAGGTAGACTTCGCTGTGCAAGGCTTCAATGAGGATGGCTGTGCCTTTGGCAGTGTTTAAGAAGTTATCCTCAAAATTTTTTTTTTTCTTTTTAGTGATAGAGTCTCACTTTGTAGCCCTTGGAAGAGTGCCATGCCGTGGCATCACAGCTCACAGCAACCTCCAGCTCTTGAGCTTAGGTGATTCTCTTGCCTCAGCCTCCCGAGTACCTGGGACTACAGGCGCCCACCACAATGCCTGGCTATTTTTTTGTTGCAGTTTGTCGGCAGG
>NW_003852579.1:2827181-2833033 GCF_000181295.1 Otolemur garnettii
TGTTCTTTGTTGTTTTTAGTTGAGACAGTCTCACTCTGTGCCCTGGGTAGAGTGCGGTGATATCATAGTTCACAGCAACCTCAATCTCTTGGGCTCAAGTGATCCTCTTTCCTCAGCCTCTGGAGTAGCTGGGACTACAGGTGCCTGCCACAACATCCAGCTAGTTTTTCTATTTTTAGTAGAAATGGGGTCTCAGTCTTATTCAGGCTTATCTCGAACTCCTGAGCTCAGGTGAACCACCTGCCTCAGTCTCCCGGAGTGCTAGGATTACAGGTGTAAGCCACCTCACCCAACCCTCAGATGTTTTTAAAAAATAGATCTAAATGAAAAGGATATGTCCTTTCATTCAAACAAAATGCACTGAGTTTATAATATGAGCTGGGCATAGTGCCAGGCATCGGTGAACATGAAGACCTGGTTTTCAGTCTCCTGAAGCCTCTGGTCTAGCAGGGAAATCAGACATGAGTAATGAAGGTCAAGTTCAAGACCATGGGAATGCATAACAAAGGTTCTTATTGGAGCCTGAAAGATCCAGAGAAATGAGAGTTAATTTTGATCTTAATGATGAGCAGGAGTTAGTAAGGGACAGGGGAGGTTATGTGCTGGAGGAGGGAGATCAGGTGGAGGGAGGAGCAGGTGAGCAGCTTCCTGAAGGCAACATTTGCCTTGTTCACACTCAAGCCCCTTATACCGCACTTGGCACAAACAAGGTACTCAATAAATGCCCCGATGCCTGAATGAATAAATGTTTCAGTAACATTCAGACTAGCTGGATGTAGAGTGGGGAAAGGAACAATATGAGATGGAGCCTGAAAGGTGGGCATCAGCCAGATGATGAGTCTCACTCTGTTACCCAGGTAGAGTACCATGGTGTAAGCCTAGGTCACAGCAACCTCAAACTCCTGGGCTCAAGCAATCCTCCCAGCTTGGCTCCAGAATAGTTGGGAGTGCAGGTGCTTGCCATAATGCCCAGCTAATTTTTGCTATTTTTAGTAGAGACAGGGTCTCACTCTTGCTCAGGCTGATAGAACTCCTGAGCTCAAGCAATCCTCTCACCCTTGCCTCAGATCTTACTGAGTTTTGAAGGTCATGGTTAAAGGGCTTGGATTTTATGTAAGAGAAATAGGAGGGCATCTGAAGAATTTGGTGACATATTTGCTTTTTTTTTGAGACAGAGTCTCACTTTGTCACCCTCTGTAGAGTACTGTGGCGTCACAGCTCACAGCACCCTCCAATTCTTGGGCTTTAAGTGATTCTCATGCCTCAGCCTCCCAAGTAGCTGGGAGGTGCCTGCCACAATGCCCAGTTATATTTTTGTTATAGTTGTCGTTTATTTTTTGTTGCAGTTGTCATTGTTGTTTAGCTGGCCTGGGCTGGGTTTGAACCCACCAGCCTGGGTGTATGTAGCCGGTGCCCCGCAGATATTTGCATTTTTAAAGAGTCACAGAGTCAAAAAAAAATAGAGTCATAGAGTCACTTTGGGCTGAGGCATACACCTGTGATCCTAGCTACTTGGGAGGCTAAGGCAGGAGTCTCCCTTGAGCATAGGAGTTTGAAGCTGCAGTGAGCTATAATGATGCCACTGCACTTCAGCTTGGGTGATAGACTGAGACCCTTTCTCAAAAAAAAAAAACTCAGTTTGGCTACTGAGGAGAAAGTGACCTACAGAGGAGGCAGCTTGCGATGATGGAAGTGAGAAGGAGGAAGTGGGAAGGAGAGCTGCAGAGAGCTGCTGCAGGGGTGGAATGAGCAGGACTTGAGTCAGAGATGACTCACCCAGGCTTCTGACTTAAGCAATGTTAGATGTTCGGCCATTCACCACAATAGGGACCCTGGGAGGGGAGCACGTTCTGTAGAGATGATGAGAATTAAGATGCCTTAAGAAATGTTCAAGTGAAAAAAAGTCAAGTAGTCTCAGAGAGAGGGCAATGAAGAAAGCTGCAAGGACTGTTGACATCTAGATGGTAATTGAAACCACAGGGAAGAGTGAGATCACCCAGGGAGAGAGGTTAGAGTAAGAGGAGGCCAGGGCCTAGAACTCAACCTTTAATGGATACAGAGCAGAGGAAAAGGAGCTAGCAAATGAAACCAAGAGGAGGAGAGAGGCAGGTGGCAAACAGGAGAGTACAAGCTTGCACAAGTAGGAAAGAGAATGTTTCAAGGAAGAAGCAGCCTTCCAAATTAAATAAAAATGAGGTTTGAAATGTTTCCAAGGACTTATCAACATGGAAGTAATGGATGACATAAATTGCTATAAAAATATAAGTAATGATTCTTATTGCCTCAGCCCTGGGGAAGGAGACTATATTCTAGGGACAGGACTCGGGAATCCTCTAATAAGGCTCTAGATGCCAGGGACCTTACAGGTTACTGCAATCCTTTCCTTCTAAGAGGTGGAGATTTCTTGTCTTTGGAGCAAAGAAAAGCTTTTGATGAAGAGCTTCTCACATAGGGGGACAGAATCTTGGAAAATATATACTTTTTTTTTTTGAGACAGTCTTGCTCTGGATGCCAGACTACCGTCCCATGGCATCAACCTGGCTCACAGCAACCTCAAACTCCTGGCTTCAAGTAATCCTCTTGCTTCAGCCTCCTGAGTAGGTGGGCTACAGGCACACATCACCACACCTGGCTAATTTTTCTATTTTTAGTAGAGATGGGGGGTCTCACTTTTGCTTAGGCTGGTTTTGAACTCATGGCTTCAAATGGTCATCCTGCCTTGGCCTCTCAGAGTGCTAGGATTACAAACATGAGTCACTGTGCCCAACCTAAAACATACTTTTTTTTTTTCGAGACAGAGTCTCACTTTGTCACCAAGCCACACACCCCTCCCCCAATATAGTGTCCTAGTGTCATTGCTCACAGCAACCTCTAACTCTTGGGCTCAAGCGATTCTCTCACCTCAGCCTCCCAAGTAGCTGGGACTATAGGTGCCTGCTACAATGCCCAGCTATTTTTAGAGACTAGGTCTTGCTCTCACTTAGGCTGGTCTCAAACTCGTGAGTTCAGGTCATCCACCCACATAGGCCTCCCAAAATGCTGGGATTACAGGTGTAAGCCACCACACCCAGCCTCCAAAACATATTCTTCAAGTGCCAGCAAGGACCAATGATTCAGCAAAAAAATCACCCAGAGTTTCATGATTCTTTGATTCAACAAGTTTATTGAGCCTCTACTATCTGCATGACACCTGAATCTCAATCCCTTGACTATTTCTTGAGGGTCTTCTCAAGAAAGTATCTGGGCAGGGAAAACACTGTTTTGATGTACAAGCTATTAGTTAGTTTCACAAGAACTTTGTCCTTTTATCAAAAATGTAAGCTCAGAGCGCAGAACTTTTTCTTTATCCTTATATCTTCCGCTACCAAACTGGGGATAACCCAGCCATCCTTGGAATTCACCATTCCCCTGACTTCCCATCTGTTCCCTTTACCTAGAATGTCCTCCAACAGGATAAATCCTCCTCATTTTTAGGCCCAGTTCAAATATCCTGTCCTCTGTGAATTTTTCCCCAAATGCCTCAAACAAACGTAATCTTCCGTTCTCAGGGTTCCTAATGGCCAAAGTAACACTTCTTTCTATAGTATTGATATCTATGAGGGGCTGCAGTCTTCTTGGCCCAGCTGTGCCTCTCCTTGCAATCCCTCAACAAATGTGTCAAAAATCACCTAAACTCTGCTCCTTCCCCTGGTCAAAATAGGGCCCTGCACCCCAGAATGCCAGGCTCGAGCTGGGCAGCCATCTCACGAATGCTCCTCTGGTGCCACCTCTTGGCTAGATAGGGTATGACAGCTCCTGCTTCTGGCTTTTCTCTTTTTGTTCTGAAGGTCCACTTGTATTCTTTCTTTCTTCCTCCTTTTCGCCCCTTCTTCCTTCCTTCCTTTCTTTCATTTTATGCCAGACCCTGAGCACACTGGTGATCCAGGAAGACCAGGTTCCTTACTTCATGGAGTTAGAATCTAGGGCAGAAGACAATCTCGGAAGTGGATTGTTACAGGAGCTATGATCTTGAATGTTTTGAGGGCTCAGGGAAAAGGGCTGTTTTACCTGTCTCTGAAACTGCCATCCCCAGAGGCCAAGACTGGGTCATGGCCAGTCTTTTGTCTACCTTGGTTCTTATTGGGAAGTACATTTGAGGCCACACCTATCCTATATGCCCTATACACTCCCCTGTCACTTTTTTTTTTTTTAAGCACAATGATAACAAAGAAAAACTGTACACCATACTATGAAACAACTCAATTCAGTGTTTTAGTTCCTCTGAATGGCTGGGTCCTGGAATACATTCTTACATTCTTGAAATCCTAAGATTAGAACTACACTATTAGAGCTGGAAGAGACCTTCATTCTTTCATTTATTCATTCTGTAAATATTAGTCAGCATTTATTTGGTGCCGGGAATTGTGCTAAATGCTGAGAACATAATAATAGACATAATGAAATAGAAAGGACAGGATCTATGCTCTCGTGAAGTTGTCTTTAAGGATGTACGGAACAAAGTAAGTACACAACTTTTAAATATTTATTTATAACTTCTAAAGAGCTGATACATAATTTTTTTAGAGAGAGAGAGAGTCTCACTCTGTCACCCTGGGTAGAGTGCTGTGGCATCATCATAGTTTACAGCAACCTCAAATTTTGGGGCTCATGTGATCCTCTTGCTGCAGCCTCCTGAGTAGTGGGGACTACAGGCACCTGGCACAACACCTGGCTAGCTTTTTTTTTCTATTTTTAGTAGAGACAGGGTCTCACTCTTGCTCAGGCTGTTCTCGAACTCCTTAGCTCAAGCAATCCACCCATCTGGCCTCCCAAAGTTCTAGGATTACAGGCATGAGCCACGGTGCAGAGCCAAGAGCTGGTATGTAATATGATTCAAAATGCAAAAGGAGGGCAGCACCTGTGGCTCAGTGAGTGGGGTGCCGGCCCCATATACCGAGGGTGGTGGGTTCAAACCCAGCCCCAGCCAAACTGCAACAAAAAAACAGCCAGGCATCCTGGTGGGCACCTGTAGTCCCAGCTACTTGGGAGGCTGAGGCAAGAGAATCACCTAAGCCCAGGAGTTGGAGGTTGCTGTGAGCTGAGTGATGCCACCGCACTCTACTGAAAAAAAAAATGCAAAAGGAGGTCGGGCACAGTGGCTCATACCTGTAATCCCAGCATTCTGGGAGGCTGAGGAGGGTAGATTGCTTGAGCTCAGGAGTTCGAGACCAGCCTGAACAAGAGTGGGACCCTGTCTCTAAGAGTGTTGTGGCAGGCACCTTGGAGTCCAGCTACTTTCTTGCTGAGGCAAGAGAATCACTTGAGCCCAAGAGTTTGAAGTTGCTGTGATCTATGAGGCCACGGCACTCAACCCTAGGGCAACTGAATGAGACTCTTGTTTCAAAAAAAAAAAAAAATGCAGAAGAGTGTACAATGAAAAGCACCCCACTCCTATCTCTAGCTAACTAGTAACCCTTATAGACACAAGCAATGTGGTAAGTTTCCTCTCTACCCATCCAGAGATAATACACACAATCAAATATATTCTCTCCCCATCCTTATTATATAAATGGTAATATTTCTTACACTCTGTATGGTACCTTAGGTTTTTTCCACTTAATGATATATCATAAAAAGCATTCTATATCAATACGTGAATTCCTATCTTTTATACAGTTGTATAGTATCCCATTGAGGAGTACTTCATGATTTAAAATAATTTTACATTGTGATAAATGTTATGATGGAAACAAAATAAGTAGGAAACCTAATTTTATTTTTATTTATTTATTTATTTTGAGACAGAGCCTCAAGCTGTCCCCCTGGGTAGAGTGCTGTGGCATCACAGCTCACAGCAACCTCCAACTCCTGGG
>NW_003852579.1:2833745-2848285 GCF_000181295.1 Otolemur garnettii
AAAAAAAAAAAAAAGAAAGAAAAGAAAGGATAGAGGATAGACTGCTTGAGCTCAGGTGCTTGAAACCAGCCGGAGCAAGAGCGAGACCCTGTCTCTAAAAATAGCCAGGCATTGTGGTAGGTACCGGTAGTCCGAGCTACTCAGGAGGCTGAGGCAAGAGGATCCCTTTAGCCCAAGAATTTGAGGGTGCTGTGTGCTATGATGCCACGGCACTCTACCAAGGGCAACAAAGTGAGATTGTGCTTTAAAAAAAAAAAAAAAGAGTGAGAGATCAGTAGACTGACACAGAGCTCAAGCAGGAGGAAACATCACGGATAGGGTGGTTGCAGTGGGTTGGAGAAACTTTGATGATGCTGCATTTACTTTGGAAGCATAGCCAACAGGTTGTGCAGATAGATAGAAGGTGGTTTAACCTCATAGACTACACAGCCTACCTCCCTCACTTCCCAAATAGGCCAAACCTAAAGACTTGCTCACCATAGGTCACAAGTGCTCCAAAGTGATGGATCCAGGCCAAGGTTTCTGACTCCCACCCCCATGTTCTTTCACCATAGTAAAGCAGGAGTTAGAATTTCAGAATAGAAACATTTTTATTTATTTATTTATTTTTAGAGAGTCTCTCCCTTTGTCACCCTCAGTAGAGTGCTTTGTTGTTACAGCTCATAGCAACCTCTGGCTCTTGGGCTTAAGCGATTCTCTTGCCTCAGCCTCCCAAGTAGCCACAACACCAGCTATTTTTTTGTTGCAGTTTGGCCAGGGCCGAATTCAAACCTGCCACCCTCGGTATATGGGGCCAGCACCCTACTCACTGAGCCACAGGTGCCACCCAGAAAAGAAACCATTTTTAAAATGCTGTTAACCAATAATTACCAATATGTTCCATTTTTTAAATTGTCAAACAGCTCTTTGTTCGCTTTCTTGACTGCCCCCACCCCTCAGCATAGAAAGAAACCTATCTGGGGTGGGTGGACTCTCAGGTCCACTACTAGCTATTCTCAGCCCAGAGCATGAGGAGACAGGTAGCGTGGGAGATAGGAAGGAATGTAGGTAGGATGGCCAGGTGAGGCCTCACTGATGAGGTAACCTCTGCTGAAAAACCTGAAGGGGGTGAAGGAGTAAGTGGGCCTTGCAGATATACAAGGGAAGAGGACTTGGGGTGGGGGGGTGGCGATGCCACTGGGAGAAGATCCTCTGGCAGAACAGTGGGGGATGAGATAAGAACAAGAGTAGGAGTCAGATGGGTTAAGGCTTTATGGGGTGTTGAAGGTTTTAGTCTTTACTCTGAAAGGGAACCATAGGAGAGTATGAGCTGGTAAGTGATATGGTCTTATGTACATTTTCAGAGGAGTCCCATGCTGCTGTGTGGCAGACTTGTAGGATGCAAAGGCAGAAATATAAACTACCTAAGAGATTACTGCAATCTAGCTTGGTGCCCATAGCACAATGGTTACAGCGCCAGCCACGTACACCAAGGCTGATGGGTTTGAACCCAGACCAGGCCAGCTAAACAATGACAACAACTGCAACCAAAAAAAGCCAGCCATTGTGGTGGGCACCTGTAGTCCCAGCTACTCTGGAGGATGAAGCAAGAGAATCACTTAAGCCCAAGAGTTGGAGGTTGCTGTGAGCTGTGACGCCACAGCACTCCACCAAGGGCAACATAGTGAGACTCTTGTCTCAAAAAAAAAAAGAGAGATTACTATAGTCATGTAGGGGAGAGGGTGGTGACTTGGCCCAGGATGGATATGGCAAGACACAGTCAACCAAAAAGATATACTGACTACTATGATATGGGATATGAGAAAGGGAGGATTCTCCCAGGATTTGGTCTGAGAAACCACAAGGATAAGCTTGCTATTTAATCAGATGGAGCAGATGAGAAAGGAAGGGGTTTGGGTTTGCAAGTGTTGGGTTTGAGATGTTAGTGAAATCCAGTGGAAAGGCTGAGCTGGCAGTTGAATATACCAGAGTTCAGGAGACAGCTGTCCATATTTGGGAGTTGTTGGCACACGAATGGTATTTAATACCACAGGAATGGACAAAATCTATTGAGTGCAGACAGAGGATCAAGGACTGAGCCTTGGATCACTCTGACATCAAGAGGACAAAGAGCAGAGGAACCAGCCAAGGAGACTAAGTAAAAACAACCATTGGAATAGAAGGAAAATCAAGAAGTACGCGGTGCTAGAATCCAAGTAAAGAAAGGAGGAAAGAGGCATCAATGATGTCACATGCTACTTATAGGTCAAAAAGATGAGTACTGACAGTAAAATGGAATAGTGACCCTGACAAGAGCAGTCCCATTGGAATGAAGAGGATGACATCAAGCCTTATTGGAGTAGGTAAGATAGAATGGAAGGTGAGAAATGGAGCCAATGAGTAATAATTTCCTCTTTGGGTTTTTGCTGCAAAGAGGAATAGAGAAATGAGCAGTAAAGGATAGAAGAAATGGGGGAAACAACAGTATGTGCTGATGAGAATGACCCAATAGAGGTAAAAGTGTAAAGTGGGAAAGAGGGAGGTTTGATGGAGCCATCTTCTTGAGTTGAGGAGAGACTGAGATCTGATGCACAAGTGGAGGCATTTTTTTCCAGACAGAAATATGCATAGCCCAAGGTCATTGGTTCTCCAACACCAAGAACTTGTTAATGCACAGATGGACAAGCCCCGCCCCTAGAACTTCTGATTCTGTAGGTCTGGGTTGGGACCAAATTACTTACACTTCTAACAAGTTCTCCAACAGTGGGTGAAGATGCTGCTGGCCAGGTGACCAAGCTTCAAGAGATACTCATCTTTAATAGGTGGGAAAGCGGCATACATAAGGGAAGCAAATGCAATGAAGGGAGTCTGTGATGTTTTGTTCTGATTGCTTTAATTTTCCTCATTCTAGTCATTAACTCAAAGTAGAGATGGGAGAGGAAATGTTGGAGGTTTGAGGAAAGGGAGAAGTTATGAAATGGTTGTCTTGAGAGTAGAATGAACTGGGGTGGGGGGGGGGAAGACACCGATTTTCCTTCTGAGGTTGATGATTATGAATTTGAAATGAGACATTGGTTGAATGATTTTCTCCAGCCACTCTACACTGCAGGTGAGTGGAAAGATGGAGGCAAATGGGGTTGTGGCTTATCAATTAAATTTGATTAAGGAGCTGGGTACAGTGGCTCACACCTGTAATCCCAGCACTTTGGGAGACCAAGGTGAGAGAGTCACTTGAGGCCAAGAATTTGAGACCAGCCTGGGCAACATAGCAAGATACCTCCATCCCTATCTCTGCAAAAAAAAAAAACAAAAACAAAACTAATTTGATGAAGCAAGTAAAAGGGCCAGGGAGTTGATGGCACATACAAAGCAGAAAGGGAGGCTCCACACCTATGGCTCAAGTGACTAAGGTGCCAGCCACATACACCTAAGGTGGCAAGTTCAAATCCAGCCTGGACCCGCCAAACAACAATGAAGGCTGCAACCAAAAAATAGCCGGGTGTTGTGGTGGGCGCCTGTGGTCCCAGCTACTTGGGAGGCTGAGGCAGGAGACTCGCATGAGCCCAGGAGCTGTGAGCTGTGATGCCGTGGCACTCTACCCATGGGAACAGCTCTGTCTCAAAAAAAAATACAAAGCGGGAAGGGAGATTATGATGAACCATGAATGGCATTTAAGCCAGATAAGGAAAGAGATAAGGGATAAAGGAAAATGAAATACTTTTCTCAAAGGTGGGTGCTTTCTTCTCGAAGCCTTATCCAACTTGTTTTCACCTCTCACTTTTCGGGCTTTTCTTAGCATAGCTCTTTCTTCCAGCCACATACCCTACCTTATAGTACTTTTCTCTGTAGCATTTATCATTATCTGACAAATGTTTGTCTCTCCACCAGAATTAAAGTTCCACTGAAGGCAAGGGCTTTTTGTTTTCTAGTGTACTCTTGGTGCCTAGAACTGTACCTAGCACATAGCAATCCTTCTCTACAGTCTTCGCTCTCCTATCCTGGCCAGCTTCCTCTTCAACCACACACCCAGGACATGGTTCCACATCAAAATGTCTTGACCTGGAATGACATTCATCTACAAACTGAATGCCTAACTCTTCAGAAAAGCTTTAAGAAAGCAGAAACTGTAAAGTTTGGGTTCCAGTGCTTAAGAACAAGATTAGAAGAATGGGCTTCCCCAGGTTACCTTTGTTGACTGAGACCCAGGCCCTTGGGGCACTGCTCACCCCAGGATCCCAGAAGACCAGCCCTATTAGGTTGTCATGGAAGGAAGCTCTGGGTCCTTCTTTAGCAGATGGGAAGACTCAGAGAATCATGACTGGAGCAGAGGGTGGGTGGATAGGGGGATGAGGGAAGCACACCGTTCCATTTTTGTAAAAGAATATTGTGTGTTGGCTCGGCACCTGTAGCACAATGGTTAGGGTGCCAGCCACATACACAAGGGCTGGTGGGTTCAAACTTGGCCCGGGCCTGTTAAACAACAAAACGTCAACAAAAAATAGCTGGGTGTTGTGGAGATCACCTGTAGTCCCAGCTACTTGGGAGGCTGAGGCAAGAGAATCACTTAACCCAAGAGTTTGAAGTTGCTGTGAGCTGTGATGCCACTGCACTCTATGGAGGGTGATGTGTAGTGAGAAAAAAAAAATAAAGAATATTGTGTGCATATGCATATATTTAGGAAATCACATGTTACATATACCGATTTTATATCATAAAGTAAAAACAAAATTTAAGGTTTGGTTTAAGATACCAGTCTGTGTATAAAAAGGTGTACATAGAAACTTGTTATATATGTAACTGAACCACTTTTTTAATTAGAAAAGTGCTATTAGTTAAAATCTATTTAAATCTCTGTAAAAAAAAAAAAATACAACCAAATGGCTTCAGTGGTCATTTGCTTTGTCCAATAAGGAAACGTATGTACAAGCAATGCCCTGACAGCTCAGTCCCACACGGCTCCCTAAGAATGGAGCAGAGTACCTGTGATGGCCAAAGCTGTGGGAGAAAGTGTAGCAGACAGGGACGTGTGTGGTTTCCCCTGAGAGGAAAGCTAACGAGAAAACGCCAATTTAGAAAGAGTAGATGCCCCTCCTCTGGTCTTACAGTGCTCTGGGCATATCTCCTACAATGCCCAACTATTACAGAGTATTCTTTAAACTAAATTCCAAGACGACAAGAATCTTCATGTATTTTTCCCAGTGCCCAACAATCGTATCGACAGAAGCTCACAAAATACAGGCTGAATGACGAACCAGATGAAAAATCCACAAAGGCACACTCACGTGCAAACGGACAGAGCAGCAAAACTGGAAGTTGCTTTTTAAAGACCAACTCATTTCTTTGAGTACACAGCCACTACCGCCACCAGGTGGGGCTAAAAGCTTCCCAAGCGTTAGCCAGCCTGTTTGCCCATTATTGAAAAAGCAGTAAGCCGTGCAAGACTGGAATGTTAACTTTGCCTTGCTGGCAGCGTGGTGTGCGACCCCCATCTCCTGGTCCCTCAAGCAACCCGCTCACCTGGAAAGGTGAAAGGTTTGGCGCCGGACAGCCTTTTGCTCAGGCGCAGAAGCTACGGGGCGCGGCATTTTGAGCATGGGGCTCCTTGCAGACAGAGGCTTAGTTGGTAGTAAAGTGTACAAAACCAAGAGGCTGTGGCAGACTCTGAGGAGCCTGGAGAGAACCAGGCGCATGCAAGGACATAAACCAGCCCTCTTCCATCGGCAGGCGCTGCGCACACACCCTGCGGCCACCAAACCTCCAACCCTATGACCCCGCTGAGCAAGACGGGCACCCAGAGTACCCGGCCACAAGACGCCCCTGCAGACTGGGTCCCAGAGACCTAGAACCAAGGGCACAGAACTGCAACATGGGTCCCAGAGACCTAGAACCAAGGGCACAGAAAAGCCTAGGACCTTCTCCAATTCACTTAACCTCGCTGAAAATGGTTTATACTACAGCACTGCTAGCATTCCACATGCAAACTCAACAGCTGTAATTAAACACTACAGTTCTAAAGAAAAGTTTCTCGGGATAAGGAGCTTCACCAGCTACCCAGAAACCACTACCAATGAGTGATACTGTAAGAAATCAACATTGCATTCCAACACAGAAAACCTTGCAAACGGACTTAACAAACCTGAATCCTAGGGACACTTTTATTCTCTCATTTTCAGAACATTCATGATACAGACTAAAAATGATTTATTTTTTCTTTTTTTTTGAGACAGAGCCTCAAGCTGTCCCCCTGTGTAGAGTACAGTGGCATCACAGCTCACAGCAACCTCCCAACTCCTGGGCTCAAGCAAGTCTCTTGCCTCAGCTTCCCAGGTAGCTGGGACCACAGGCACCCACCACAACGCCCCGGCTATTTTTTGGTTGCAGCTGTCGTTTGGCGGGCCCGGGCTGGATTCAAACCTGCCACCTTAGGTGTATGTGGCTGGCGCCTTAGCCACTTGAGCCACAGGCACCGAGCCAAATGATTTATTTTTCAAATAAAGGCCGAAGTGGTAATATTCAAGTGCTATATTAGCTCCAAAATGAAAAATTTAAAACTTTAGTACAAGATCTCATACACTTCGTAATGAAAAATTAAAACTTTACTACAAGATTTCATACACTTCCCATTTCTAAAAAAAATTGAGCCTAGCACGGTGGCTCCCACCTCCCACTTTGGGAGGCTAAGGTGGGTGGCTCGCCTGAGCTAAGTTCGAGACCAACCTGAGCTAGAGCGAGACCCCATCTCTAAAAACAGCCAGGCAATGTGCTGGGTGCCTATAGTCCCAGCTACTCAGGAGGCTAAGGCAAGAGAATTGCTTGAGCCCAAGAACTAGAGGTTGCTATAAGCCATGACCTCAGAGCACTCTACTAGGGGCAAAAGTGAGACTCTGCCTCAAAATAAAAATTAAAGAAAAAATAAAAAATTGACAGTTGGCTCAGCGCCCATAGCACAGTGGTTATGGTGCCAGCCACATACACAGACTGGCAGGTTCGAATGCGGCCCAGGCCAGCAAATAACAACTGCAACAAAAAAATAGCCAGGCATTATAGCGGGCCCCATTTACTTGGGAGGCTGAGGCAAGAGAAATGTTTGAACCCAAGAGTTGAGGTTGCTGTGAGCTGCAATGCCACAGTACTCTATCTACAGATACTGTCTCAAAAAAAAAAGACAGTCAAGGTGGTATATACCTTTAAGTCCCAGCTACTCAAGGAAGCTGAGGCAGAAGGATTACTTCTCAGGTGCATAAGGCTGCAGTGAGCTGTGACGACACCACTTACACTCTAGCCTGGCAACAGAGTGAGACCTTGCTTCAAAAAAAACAAAACACAGCCTGGCACCAGTAGCTCAGTGGCTAGGGCGCCAGCCACATAACACGGGAGCTGGCGGATTCAAATCCAGCCCAGGCCTGCCAAACGACAACTACAACCAAAAACAGCCGAGCATTGTGCAGGCGCCTGTAGTCACAGCTACTTGGGAGGCTGAGGCAAGAGAATCGCTTAAGCCCAAGAGTTTGAGGTTGTTGTTAATGTCATGGCACTCTACCGAGGGTGACAAAATGAGACTCTCTCTCAAAAAAAAAAAAAAAAAAAAAAAAACAAACCACTGAACACTCAGGGAGGGCTATATAAACAACCTTGTTAGGGACTCCTCTAAGTTTCATAACAGTATTTCCTATATGTGCTATGAAAATACCAGGAAGCAATGGCTTAAACTACTGAAGTGCTAACATTTAAAATTTAGATAATTTGAAATTATGAGATAATCTTAGTCTCATATCCAACTTGAATCCAACAGAAAAACTTAAAATTGGTTTTGGGGTGGTGCCTGTGGTTCAGTGAGTGGGGTGTCGGCCCCATATACCGAGGGTGATGAGTTTGGACCCAGCCCTGGCCAAACTACAACAAAAAAATAAAAAATTTTTTAAAAAATTGGTTTTTATTTGATTGGCTATTTTCCCTTCTGAAAGCAAAATACTAAAAAAGCCTAACAGAGTACTCTAGAAGGCACAGAAATTTGAGCTAAAAGTGAAAACAATGATCTTATTGGAAAAACCAGCATCTTCAAACAGATGAAGATGGAAAGGATTCCCCAATTTGGAGGAAATGTATTTCAAAAAGCTTGACAGAAGTATCTAGGAATATTGTACTGGGCCTCTGGTAGGCAAAGAAAGGTTTTGGATTTGAAGTGTCAATAGTGATGCTAATTAGAAATCAGTATTTATTCATTTTATCAGTATCCTTGACTTTAGTAACCCAGGCTATGTAGAACAGAATGAATAAGTCATTTGAGAACAAAACTATCCAACAGTATTAAAACCCATTCCAAAACCTGTTCTTAGCATAGATGTTACCATACATTGAACTAGAATTGGAATATCTTAAAAGCTAAAAATCCTTAAGGCAGAGAAACCCCCAAACTTTGGGGTAAGTATGAACAAATGAAATGTCATTTCAGTTAATACGGTTCCCACAGACCCAACCCCACTAAAATTTCTTTTTCGGGGACCTGCACCCATGTGGAATACTATCTAAACCATTATTTTAAATATTTATATCCTTGATACTGGGCTCTACTGCCTTTGCACATAAGATAGCTGGCCAGATTCTATGGGAGTTATATTTAGTATGGTGCCTGGCACCTAACAAACACAAATATTTGTTGAATTAATGCTCTACCAATAACTCTGCTTTCTCTGAAAATTATCCAGAAATAAAGCATTAATATCAACACACTACATTTTGAAGAGGTCATGGTTATCCAGCCCTGAGTACAAGCCTGAACTAGTCCCTCTCAGCACAAACTCTCTAAATTTATACTCAGTATACTCCAATTTTTCATAATATACAGCAGACTCAAATAATACTAAATGGTACTAGAAGTGATGCTCAACAGGATCTCACGTTTATTGAGAAGTGATTAATGGTAAAAAGAAAGGCAATGCCCTTTCCTCATTGGCTGAACAAGAAACTGAAGAAACATTCACTACACGTTTTACAATATTTTTCTCTTCCAAAATGCATTTCTGTAAACGAGTTTTTGACCACTGTTCTTAGCTTTGAAATCAAATTAATCCTGACTTAATCAGTATAATGTACAGGAACAGAACATTTCTTAGGACTCTTAGTACTTTGAGTAACAAAGGGTCAGAGAAAATTGAACCACCCTTAAAGACACAACCTTGGGGTAACACTGTTAAATTCTCCAGGACAAAAATTCTTCATAAAAATGTTCTTCCAGTTTGGAAGGGAAAAATCAAATTCCCACTTTCTGGGGTGGATGCCCAAAACCTTTGCAACTCAAGTGTTCTCCAAGTGCAAATGTCAAAATGGGAGGAGGAAAGGGTTTAAAAATTAGAGAAAACTGTATGCACTTACGGACTTAAAAATCCGAAAAACATAGTAAAAAGACAAAAAACAAAGCATTATGCTTTGAAATCACAACCAAAGCCAAAATAAAAGGGACATTTTTCACCTAAACTATCTAGAGGGATTTTTTTAGTTTTTTCTTTTTCTTTTTTTTTTTTTTCATTTTCCAGTTAAGTCCTATGTCTTTTGTGGAATTCCAATACTTAAACTGCAGGTCTGCAATTGTCTCTTAAGTCAATGAAATTAAGAAAAAAGTCCTAATTCTCTTGAAGGTCATTTTTTCCTTTTAGGATATGCAGATGCAACCGTTGCTGCAGTCTGTGCAGAACTGCCTTTTATTTTCCACGACCTTGACGTTCCTACAGAGATAAGAAAAAAGGGAAATGGTTAGTGAGTTAAAACTTATCTAAATGTGCTTGTTTAACAATTAAAACTTTATAAAATAGCTCAAAAGAAATTTAATTATTTGTGCTAGGTAAAATACTCCTCACAAATAGAAACTGGCTTTTATGTCTTGTATTTGTAAAACCAAAACACTTAAACACCCCAAATAATGCAAAATTACTTTTGACATTCATTCATTCTTTGAGACATTCTGCTGCCCTGGCTAGAGTGCAGGGACAGGATTCATATCTCACTGCAGCTTCATATTCCTGGACTCAAGTAAAGTGATCCTTCCACCTCAGCCTCCCTAATAGCTAATAAAACAGGCCCATGCCACCACACTCAGCTAATTTTTTATGGGTATTTTTTGTTTGTTTTCCTGTGGAGACTAGGTCTCACTATCTCAAGGCTGGTCTCAAACTCCCAGCCTCAAGCGATCCCTCTCCTCCTTGGCTTCCCAAAGTGCTGGGATTAGAGGCATTAGCCAGCATGCCTGGCCTGTATTGTCTTTTTTTTTTTTTGAGACTAAGTCTCACTATGTCACCCTGGGTTGAGTAAGGTAGCATCATAGCTCACAGCAACCTCAAACTGTTGGACTTAAGCAATTCTCTTGCCTCAGCCTCCCAATTAGCTGCAATTCTAGGCGCCTGCCACAATGGTTGTAGTTATCATGGCAGGCCCGGGCTGGATTCGAACCTGCCAGCTCTGATGTTATGTGGCTGGCGCTCTAGCCCAAGCTACTTGAGCTACCAGCACTGAGCCTGCATTGTCTCATTTTTTAAACAAAGTTAGTTTCTCTCTATAAGGTACCATTTGTTTACATGCCACAAAAATGTGTTCAATTATGCCTCAAAAATCTATTTCTGGGGCAGCGCCCACAGCTCAGTGGCTAAGATGCCAGCCACATACACAGATGCTGGTAGGTTTGAACCTGGCCTGGGCCAGTTAAACATCAATGACAGCTGCAACAACAAAAAAATAGCTGGGCACTGGTGGTGGTGCCTGCAGTCCCAGCTACTTGGGGGAGCTGAGCAAGAGAATCACTTAAGCCCAAAAGTTTGAGGTTGCTGTGAGCTGTGACACCACAGCACTCTACCCTGTACGACAACCTGAGACTCTGTTGTTAAAAAATAATTTATTAGCTGCCTTAATTCCCCTAACCAACATCAAGAGAGCACCATACTGATACAATTCAATCTAACTAAACCATTCCACCCTAAAGGAATTTTGATGTGTACACACAAAATAAGCTTACATACAATAGAATGTCTGTAAGCTGACTAAAGAAATTGTAACAAACTGGTTGACATAAGGTAGTAGGCTTACTGTATGGATATGCAGATACGGTGTATGTCCAGTCTATGAAAATGAGCTCAACTTAAAAAGAGGTGGTCAAGGCAGGGATGTTGTCAACTATGGCATTCTATTGTATTTACAAGTAAAGATAACAGCAATCACCTTAGAAAGCATTAAGGATACTTAAGCATTCACATCAAAACATCTTGATAAATTTGGAACCAGTAAAATAACTAAATGATTCACAAGATTTTAAACAGTAGATGAAATAAAAACTTTTTATTCATTAACCAAAAATCTAGGCCAGGCACAGTGGCTCACATCTATAATCTCAGCATTCCGGGAACTTGAGAATGCAGTGAGCCAAGACAACACCACTATAGTCTAGGCTGGGCAACAGCGACCCTGTATCAAAATATCACCATAAAGGGTGTCTAAAGTTTGTGTGCAATTTGAAATTTAAAACTAAATTGCACGTGAACTTTATGGACATCCTGTATTGTAATAAAGTGTAGCCAGGTGTGGTGGCTCACGTCTATAATCCTAGCACCCCCAGAGCAAGAATGAGACACTCTAAAAACAGCCTGGCATTGTGGTAGGCACCTGTAGTCCTAGCTACTTGGGAGGCTAAGGCAAGCAGATTGCTTGGGCCCAAGAGTTTGAGGTTGCTGTGAGCTATTATGCCACAGCACTCTACTGAGGGCAAAAGACTGAGACTCTCTCTGAAGAACAAAAAAAAGAATTATCAATGAATGCTAAAACTAAAAGGTGGGCTCAGTGCCTATGGCTCAAGTTGCTAAGGCGCCAGCCACATACACCTGAGCTGGCAGGTTCAAATCCAGCCTGGGCCCGCCAAACAATTATGGCTACAACCAAAAAAAAAAAAAAAAAGCCAGGCGCTGTGGTGGGCACCTATAATCCCAGCTACTTGGGAGGCTGAGGCTAGAGAATCGCTTAAGCCCAGGAGTTGGAGGTTGCTGTGAGCTATGATGCCACGGCATTCTACCCAGGGGCTAGAGGCTCTGTCTCAAAAATAAAACTAAAGGGTGAAACTTTGATGAGAAATAAGATATTTACATAGTCTCAAACTAGTATTTCCCCACATATTAAAAGGAAAAAACAGTAACTTTATAGTGGAGAATCTGGCAGATAATATTTTATACAAGTGAGCAAATTTAACATCACCAATGGTATAAACAGACATAGTATATCTCCTATTATGATGCACTAGGAAAGACAACATCATTTGAAACAGTAAAGATTAAAAGACTTACAAGACAGAAAACCAAATGTTACTGTACTGGAACGTGAACTATAAAACTGCTATCAAGGACATTAGTACAACTGGAAAAAAGTCTGAGTATCTGTGGTTAGCAGTATAGTGTCAATGTTAAATTCCATGATTTTGATAAATGCACTGAGGTTATATAAAAGCACATCTTTGTTCTTAGAAACTATACACCAAAATATTTAGAAGAAAGTTCATGATGTCTGGACATTAACTCTCAAATGATTCCAGAAAACTATTACATACATATTCCCCAATGGCAAGACATTATACTGGTAAATCTGGGTGAGAAGTCTGAAAGTATTTCAAAATAAAAATAAAGGGGGAGAGTTTTCATGTAATCCCTCTGCAAAAAAGGTGAGTTCACTAAAGTTTTATTTCTTATTAACCTCTAAAATGTATTTCCTCAGACCTACACTAAAAGTGTATTTCATTTTTGAAAGGCTACTCAACCGCTTTCACAGATCTTTTAGAATGGAGAAGACAGAAGGTTCTATTGTCTTAAATGTTACAGGGGATCTGTGGTGGGAGCTAGTGGGGGCTGGCTGGAGTTGGCCAATCTAATTTAAGCTCCTGTTATGGAATATGCTAAAGGTCAAACAAAATCAATTATAAGGCCCAGTTAAATAGAAATCAGGCTAGGCATCTGTAGCTCAGTGGTTAGGGCACCGGCCACACACACTGGGGCTGGTGGGTTTGAAACCAAGTCAGGCCTGCTAAACAACAGCAGGGTGCCTGTAGTCCCAGCTATCTGGGAGGCTGAGGCAAGAGAATCACTTTAGCCCAAGAGTTTTGAGGTTGCTGTGAGCTATTATGCCACAGCACTCTACAAAGGGTGACATAATGAGACTCTTTGTCTCAAAAAAAAAAATAATACATACGTACATACAGATCAAACCCATAGCTAAAAGGAGTAAGATGCATTCCTGATCTGAAGTAGGCAAATAAGCGAAGAATAGAGAAAAACAGCAGAGAAAGACTTTACTAAGTTCATACCCTATCACAAAATTTCCACTAGGATAGTCATTCCTGATCTTTAAATAAATTTAAGCAGCACTGCACCGGCAGTCCCAGCTACTTGGTAGGTTGAGACAAAAAGATCTAAACCAGAGGTCCTCAAACTTTTTAAACAGGGGGCTGGTTCACTGTCCCTCAGACAGTCGGAGGAACGAACTGCGGGCCCCAGGACAAGTCAGCTGCTAAGCAGGACAAGGCAGTGGCAGCAAAAACACCCAGAGGGCCAGATAAATATCCTAAGTGGGCCACATGGGGCCCATGAGCCATAGTTTGAGGATGCCTAATCTAAACTTAAGCCCAGGGAGTTTGAAATATTTTTTAAATCAGTTTTCCAATTTAAAGCAGGGCTATATTATTAAAATTATCTTCTCATTCCCTCTTGAGTTTTTCTAGGTGCAAAAATGGTATTTCAATTGGTCTGAATTTCTGAAAACTCAAGCAGAAGGACCAGGATGAAATAAATGCATTAACTAATTATCTTTCCAACCACCTAATTCTCATAAGACAATAATTAATACCTTAACGCCTATATAGGATCAGAAGTAAAAGGCCTGAAAATATTCAGTCCCTGAGTAATAAATCTGACCAGTAATTTCTCAAAAACAAAAAGCAAGATAAATAAAGATCTGATATATAACTAAAAGTAAAATCTGAAAACACTAGCTCCAAATCAAATGAAATAGATTGCCAGGATTGACTATTCTCAAAATCATTCCTTGCTTCTACAGTAAAAAATACAACATCTGAACTGAATTTCCCAACAAAACCAATTCCTCAAAATACTTTGGAAATAATGATTTTGGCTGGTATTATATCAGAGAACAATTAGAAACATTTTTTTTTTGGAGACAGAGTCTCACTCTGTCACCCTGGGTGGAGTGCTATGGCATCATCAGAGCTCACAGCAACCTCAAACTCTTAGGCTCAGGTGATCTTCATGCCTCAGCTTCCCAAATAGCTGGGACTACAGGTGCACGCCACATCACCTGTAGTTTATCTATTTTTAGTAGAGACAGGGGTATCTCTTGCTCAGACTGATCTCAATCAAGCAATCCACCTGCCTTGGCCTCCCAGAGTGCTAGGATTACAGACATAAGCCACTGTGCTAGCCTTAGACAAATGTTTTTTTTTTTTTTTTTGAGACAGAGCCTCAAGCTGTCCCCCTGGGCAGAGTGCCGTGGCATTACAGCTCACAGCAACCTCCAACTCCTGG
>NW_003852579.1:2848900-2856253 GCF_000181295.1 Otolemur garnettii
CTATTTTTTGGTTGCAGCCATTATTGTTGTTTGGCGAGTCCGGGCTGGATTCGAACTCGCCACCTTAGGTGTATGTGGCTGGAGGCTTAGCCACTTGAGCCACAGGCACCGAGCCTTGTCACAATCTTTGTGATCTTCCTGCCTTCACTCTGTCTTTTCAAGTCTATTCCAAAAATGAGATCCCAAAAGGAAATCCAATAGCACTATTAAGTACCATGCCAAAAGTTACTGAAAAGGGTAGAGCAGCACCTGTGGTTCAGTGGGCAGGGCACCGGCCCCGTATACTGAGGGTGGTGGGTTCAAACCCGGCCCCAGCTAAACTGCAAAAAAAAAAACCAGCTGGGTGTTGTGACAGACACCTGTAGTCCCAGCTACTCAGGACTCTGAGGCAAGGGAATCACCTAAGCCCAGGAAGTTGCTGTGGACAATAAAGTGAAACTCTGTCTCTACAAAAATAAATAAACAAACAAACAAAGGGGTACGTGTGTGCCTGAGATCATGAATCACAAAAATCATTCCTAACTGTGTACATGAGCTATGTACAAACACCTCACTTATACAATCATGCTCTGCACAGCGGCATTGCAGTCAACTGAACATATATACAAGGGTAAACCTGTTTAGAATTATAATGGAGATGAAAAATTTTTAGCAACTGATGATGTAGCTGTTGTAATACAGCACAACATATTGCTGATAATGACGCTGGTGTGAACAGACCTACTGCACTGCCAATCATATACTATGTTATGGGTTATATATTTACTATACTTTTAATTATATTAGAATGTATTCCTGATACTTTTCCTTTCTTTTTTTTTTTTTTTAAAATAGACAGAGTCTCACTTTATCACCCTAGGTAGAGTGCCGTAGCATCACAGCTCACAGCAACCTCCAACTCCTGGGCTTAGGCAGTTCTCTTGCCTCAGCATCCTGAGTAGCTGGGACTACAGGTGCCTGCCACAACACCCGGCTATTTTTTTGTTGCAGTTTGGCTGGGGCAGGTTTCAAACCTACCACCCTCAGTATATGGGGCCAGCACCCTACCCACTGCACAATAGGCACCGCCCCAGATACTTATTCTTTTTAAGTTAACTGTAAAACAGTCTCAGGGAGGTCCTTCAGGAGGTATTCCAAAAGAAGGCACTGTTTTTAGGAGATGATAGCTCCACGTAAGTTAATGCCCCTAAAGACTTTCCCGTGGGACAAAATGTGAAAGATAGTAATACTGATGATCCTGATTCTGCATGGGTCTCTAGGCTAATGAGTGTTTGTGACTCAGCTTAATAAAAATGTTTAAAAAGTAAAAAAAATTTAAATAGAAAAAAGCTTACAGAATAAGGATATAAAGGGAATTTTTTTTGTACAGCTAACATTTGTTTTGTTGGGTATTATTTGAGACACAGTCTCAAGCTATTGATCTTGGCAGAGTACTATGATGTCATAGCTCACAGCAACCTCCAATTCTTGGGCTCAAGTGATCTTCTTGCCTCACTTTTTCTATTTTTTCTAGAGAAGGGGTCTTGATTTTGCTCAGGCTAGTCTTGATCTCCTGAGCGCAAGCAATCCACCCACCTCAGCCTCCCAGAGCACTAATAGGCATGAGAGCCACCACGCCTGGCCTATCTTTGTGTTTTGAGTAAAAAGTTCAAAAAATTAAAAAGTTTATGAAGTAGTTACAGTAAGCAATGGTTACTGTTGAAGAAAGAAAAGTTTTTATTAACTTAGCAGAGTCAAAGGGTATAGCATTTATATAAAGTCTATAAGCATACAAAAGTTTAAAAAACATTTTGATACCTAGGCTCTGCTTTCAGAATAAATGACAAATTTTATTTAGTAAGCACCCTAGCTATTTCTTATAGGATTACAAATGATTGAAGATAAGTTTTATTTAGTAAGCATCCTAAATGTCCTTGCCCTTTGCATTTGCTCACCACTCATTAATTTTTAGTTCTGCAAGCTACAAAAGTGCCCTGGTTCAGGAATACCATTCTTTTATCTTTTTTTTTTTTTAAACAGAGTTTCACTTTGTCATCCTCAGTAGAGTGCTACGGCATCACAGTTCACAGGAACTTCAGACTCCTGGGCTCAAGCACTTCTCTTACCTCAGCCTGCCAGAATAGCTGGGACTACTGGTGCCTGCCACAATGCCTGGCTATTTTTTTTTCTTCTTTTAGAGACAGGGTCTTGCTGTTGCTCAGGAAAGCCTGAGCTCAGGTGGTCCACCCACCTCAGTCTCCCAGAGTGCTAAGATTACAGGCTCAAAGAGCCACCATGCCCAGCTGCCATTCTTTATCTTTGTACCATATTTTTACTATACCTTCTCAATGTTTAGACACAAATACTCACCACTGTGTTACAACTGCCTACAGTATTTAGTATACTAGATTTATAGCCTAGGAGCAATACCACGTAGCCTAGTTGTGTAGTGAGCCATACCATCTAGATTTCTGTGAAGTATACTCTGATGTTTTGCACAATGAAATCATCTGATATACATTTCTCAGAACATACCCCTCAATTATTAAACATGTGACTATATACACCAGAGGTCCTCAAACTTTTTAAACAAGGGGCCAGTTCACTGTCCCTCAGACTGTTGGGAGGGCCAGACTGCGGGCCCCAGGACAAGTCGGCTGCTAAGCAGGACAGGCAGTGGCGGCAAAAACACCCGGCGGGCAAGATAAATGTCCTTGGTGGGCTGCATGTGGCCCTCGGGCCGTAGTTTGAGGACACCTGATACATTCAATCCTAATAACCCTAGGACATACTTTCCCTAATTTTTACAGATATGTAGGCTCAGCCAGATGCAGTAGCTCACTTCTGTAATTCTAGCACTCTGAGAGGGTGAGGCAAGATTGCCTGAGGCCATGAGTCTGAGGTTGCAGTGATCTACAATAATGCTGCTGCACTCTAGCCTCACAAAAGGGCAAAACTTGTCTTAAAAAAAGTTACAGTGCCTGGCTATTTTTTTGTTGCAATTTGGCCAGGACTGGGTTTGAACCCTCCACCCTCAGTATATGGGGCTGGCGTCCTACTCACTGAGCCACAGGTGCCACCCCAAACTGTTCACCTTTTAAAACACCTTTAACATCACAGTTGGGGCAACTTCAAGATAGCTAGCTAGTGGCAATTAAATCTTCTAGCTTAAAATTATCTACCAATTCTCTAAAAAGTAATAACGCTAAATAAAGTGATTATAACATGAAGTTGGCTGAGCGCCTGTGGCTCAAGTGGCTAAGGCACCAGCCACATACACCTAAAGGTGGCGGGTTCAAATCCAGCCTGGGCCTGCCAAACAGCAATGAGGGCTGCAATCAAAAAAAATAGCCAGGTGTTGTGGCAGGTGCCTGTGGTCCCAGCTACTTGGAAGGCTAAGGCAAGAGACTCGCTTGAGCCCAGGAGTTGGACGTTGCTGTGAGCTGTGATGCCACGGCATTCTACCCAGGGGAACAGCTTGAGGCTCTGTCTCAAAAAAAAAAACAAAAAAACATGAAGTTACACATGTAGGGTATTAAGCCAAAGACACTGTCACATTTTAATGGACAAAAAGTACAGTTAATTTACTAGAAAGTCATAAAACTATAGCTGATGAAAAATGGGACACTACTCCTTTAAGCCTCAAGGCAGGCCACAGTATTGAAAAGTACAGCCAGACTTATCTGACACAGGTCAGTTCTAGTATTGTTTCTAAGGATGAGGACTAGTAAGGTAAAAGTATATACTTTCTATGGGTAAGGAAGGCAGAAGACACTACAGTACAAGTAGTTACCAAATAGGCAGGAAAAATAAGCACAAAGACTATGAATTGAGGCGGGGGGTGGGGGACAGAGAAAGACAGAACACTAATAACATACACAATCCAGGAGTTCTCAAACTTTAAAATACAAGAGAATTACCTGCAGAGCTGATAAAATGCAGATTCCAAGGCCTCACCTCCTACTGCTCATTCAGTAGGTAAGGAAGAACAATGATCTCAATCAGAACTCAGATGGTAATTTATACCCTAAAACTTTTCTTCCATCATTTCTAATCCTGTAAGAAACCGCTAGGGTTGGCCAGAGGTGGTGGCTCACGCTTATAATCCTAGCAACCTAGGAGGCCAAGGCAAGTGGATTGCCCTGAGCTCAGAGGTTTGAGACTAACATGAGCCAGAGTGAGACCCCATCTCTACAAAAAAAAAAAAAAAAAGCCAGGCGTTCTGGCAGGCGCCTGTAGTTCCAGCTACTTGAGAGGCTGAGGCAAGAGAATCACTTAAAGCCAAGAGTTAGAGGTTGCTATGAGCTATGACTCCATAGTACTCATCAATTATACACTTGTATAATTAGTCTTTTTTTGTTTTTTTTTGAGTACAGTGTCGTGGTATCATGGCTCACAGCAACCTCAAACTCTTATGCTTAAGTGATTCTCTTGCCTCAGCCTCCAGCAACCTCAAACTCTTATGCTTAAGTGATTCTCTTGCCTCAGCCTCCCAAGGGCACCTGCCACCATGTCCTGCTAGTTTTTTGTTGCAGTTGTCATTGTTTAGCTGGCCTGGGCTGGGTTCGAACGTGCCAGCCTCAGTGTGTGTGGCCGAGGCTATAACCACTGTGCTACAGGCACTGAACCAATTAGGTTATATTTTTATAATAAAAACAAATGCAAACATTAATATAAAGTCTGCATGCTGCATTTTTTTTCCTTGGAGACACAGTCTAACTCTGTTGCCCCAGGCTAGAGTACCCTGGAATCAGCCTATCTCACAGCAACCTCAAACTCCTCGGGTCAAGCAATCCTCCTGCCTCAGTCTCCAGAGTAGCTGGGACTTTGGAAGCATGCTACAACGCCCAGCGAATGTTCTATTTTTAGTAGAGATGGGTATCACTCTTGCTCAGGCTAGTCTTGAACTCCTGAGCTCAAACAATCCTCCCACCCAGACCTTCCAAGAGTGTTACAATGGCACATGGCCTGCACTTTTTTTTAACATGCAAACACTTAAAAAGTTATATATGCTACCTACACCTTACACCCAAAAAATTCACATGAAGTTAAGAGCTTATATAAGTCTATCTTTTCTAAATGACTCCATGTATTATACAACTGATATTATGTAATTTGAATATAATATCAGTTGTATAATACATGAATATGTATAGACATGTATAATATATACATAAATTTGAATTTTGAGATAAGAGTCTCACGCTATCACCCTGGGTAGAGTGCCAGGGCATCATTATAGCTCACAGCAATTTCAGTCTCTTGGGCTCAAGAGATCCTCTTGTCTCAGGTTCCCAAGTAGCCAGAATTACAGGCTACTGCCATGACTCCTAGCTAGTATTTCTATTTTTGTAGAGTTGAGGTCTCGCTCAGGCTGGTCTCAAACTCTTGAGCTCAAACAATCCACCCACCTCACTCTCCTAGAGTGCTAGGATTACAGGCATGAGTCACTGTACTCAGCCTGTAAATTCGAATTTTGACATATGCAGATATCTCATAAGAACCATCAGAAATTACAAGAAGCCAAAAGGGCAAGTGATTGCCTTTTCTCCCTCCATACCCAATAGCTCACATTCAAAGGTTTAGTCACTCACTTTCTTGTCTTTTCCACTATCTTTTCCTACCCATCCTTCTAGACCCACCTCAAATTAAGGCTTCCATAAAAATTTCCTCATGATTTTAGCCCTAACCGGTCTTGCTGTTCTTTTCTTCTGTACTTTGTTCGCAAATGTAAAATCAGCACTTTAACAATGCTATCCTATTTTATTTTGTATTCATGTCCTAATTCCTTGATAACTTTTCCCTATGACTAACTGAAGTTCAAGCAGGGATTGATTGTTTCTTCAGCAATGAAAAGCATTAGGACGCTATTTATTGTACTGGCTGTTGAAGTAGAATTTGGTCCAGGAGGTGGCAGCACCATGTAAATTTAAACCATTACCTGCTTCCTTGCTGGAGAAGGGGATGATCTGAGCTGCTACAGAGTCTTTCTTGCTCAATTTCAGAGTTAAAGGATTTACACATGGTGAATGTAGAAAAGCAGGAAGGTATCACATTTGTTTACCCTAATTCATGAAACAGAGCTTTTCTTCCTCTTCCACATGAACTCGTGATGAACTACAGAAAACAGTCCCTCTCATACTGTCCCTTAGAATAGTACAGTCATAGCCAATGCTATAGCCTTCCCTGCCTCCTTTCTGGGAAGTATGTCTTACACCTCGACATCCATCCTCAAACTAAACACTGCAACACACCTAGAAGAGATGCTGAACTCAGAATCCTCATACTTCTCCATTCTGAAAATATCCTTTACCTCAACTTCCATGCACCACTCCCCCCCTTTTATGGGGCGGGGGAGGGGGCGGGAACAGAGTCTCTTGGTAGAGCACTGTAGTATCATAGCTCACAGCAACTTCAAACTTGCGGGCTCAAGCAATGCTCTTGCCTCAGCCTCTACCACCATACTCTGCTGTTTTTAGAAACAGGGTCTCGCTTTGGCTGAGGCTGGTCTCTAAATCTGTGAGCTCAAGCAATCCACTTTCCTTGGCCTCCTAGAGTGCTAGGATTACAGGCTGTGATCACCATATCCAGCCCTACCACTCCATTTTTAAAAATGCATGTCATCTAGGCCAGGCATAGTGGCTCACACCTATAATCTTAGCACTTTGGGAGGCAAAAATGGAAGGACTGCTGAAGGCCATGAGTTCCAGCCTGAGCATAAGCAATTCCTCACCTCTACAAAAAAATTTAAAAAACCAGCAGGTACAGTGCTATGTACCGGGTGCTTAAGATGCCAAGGACGGGGGATTGCTGGAGCCTAGGAGTTTGAAGTTTGCAGTGAGCTATAATGAAACCATTGCACTATAGCCTGGGCAACAGAACAATATCCTATCTCCCAAAATAAAAAAAAAACCGACTTTTTTTTGTGTGTGTAACCTAATGAATTTCATATGATGCTTCATGGAGGCAATGTTTCAGGGACCTCCGGGAGGAAAGGGATCCCATGTAAAATTATTTGAGGTTTTGAGAAACATTTTTATTCCAGAGAAAAAAAGAATTCCAATGCTAAGAAGTTTTAGAATTATTGTTGAGAGTAATCTTTACACATGGCAGGTAAGCAAATGGCTCATACTTGAGTGGTTCTTGGTTTAAGCTATTCAGAATAGATAATAAATAATTTTAGCATCACCAGCTAGCCCTTGTTAGCTGTTCGAAAAAATAGTAGTCCTTTCTGGATCAATCTTTAGCCACGTCAGAATCAGAATACTACCATTTTTCATACTCACTGTACTTCAAATTTTTTTTTTTTTTTTTTTTGAGACAGAGCCTCAAGCTGAGCCCCTGGGTAGACTGCCATGGCTTCACTGCTCACAG